>NW_026889782.1:25885000-26380000 GCF_033153115.1 Saccostrea echinata
AAGAGAGGCCAATGTAAGAGATTTCAACAAGGGATTAAAATAGTACAGAAGCATTGATAATTTGTTAATATACTGTATGGTGATAGTGATAAATGGGGAACAGATTAGAACCTAATTTATGAACTGTTAATGAATATTAAGACCAATTATTTTGTTGATCATGATCACCCTATTTTTTTTTTTCTTTTGGGCAACAAAGCTTCACCTTTCAGTTCATTTTATACTCTATGCATAATGCAAATTATTGTATCATACTCAGGTGACCGTTAAGGCCCTTGGGCCTCTTGTAAAATTCAGGTACGTACTAGTAAGCATGGTAAGGCCCGCCTCATGAGCAGACGAGGGGCCCATCTCTGCATCTCGTGAACATATCAATTAATTTCACTACATATTATTTAATTTGAGTGTTGATCTAATAAACAGTTCATTTATGTTCCTTTGTTTACAATACAGGACCATAGGAGTTGTAAATATGTCTGCATATTTCATCATGTGAAAATAATTCAGACGTCCTTTATAAATGCCTTTTATTGCGCAGTTAAAATTTGTGACATTGTGTGTGGTATTTGTATCTTTAGATATGGTTTGGTTCAATAAAATATTGTTAACATTCTCTTTCCAAATAGGTTTGAAATCACGATAGAGCTTCCTGAGACGTGCAGTGTATTTTGTTTTAATTAGGTCTTTAAAGATTGGTTGTTTGTTTTGACAATTCCTACTTCAGTGATCAACTGTAAAAGAAATCAGTCTCTTTTTTGTTTTTTTTTTAAGTACAAAATTGTCCCTTTGAAGATTTTTTTTTTTCAAACTGATATCAATTAGGCCTTTCACAATCACACATTTAAAATATAGCATACAAAATGTATCGTATGTGAATATAGTAAACAATAACAAAAATTTTAATACAGTGACAACTGAATCTGAGAGAGAAAGATGTATAGATAAAGGTAAAGAGAGGGCAAGAAAGTGCATCAGAGAGGGATATTTGTCAATTATAAACTTGTAAGAGTAAGTACAAAAATTGCAAGATGTCTCAATATGCCATATTTCATTGTCTTACACAGGTAAAAGCCAATCCTTCAATTTCATTTTAAATTTTAATTTAATTACTTTTTTGTTGCAATATATTTCAGCGTAATGTTTTGGTGTTTCTAAGTAATTCTTGTAACGTCAAAACATCAAGGCAACATTGAGTTATATAGATAAATGACGTAATTCATATCAATATTGTAACTGAAAAATTGTTGTTGTTTTTTTTAATGACGTTTACTGTTGTGTTCAAATGTTAGTAATATGGAAAAGTTGAAAACCTTTGAAATTAAACACATAAAAGAAAGTAAGCAAAGGTAACAATAACGAAAAAAAGGACAGCAATCGGTTTTGATATTATTATTATTATTTTTCGTTATCTTCAACCTTAACATTATTTGTAAAAAAAGAAGTTGAACAATATATCTTCATCAACAAATAAAATAAACATTAATGAGACAATCCTGAGACATCTTTCTGTGCTTCTCTTTCATGTTTGTACTCCAAAAATAAGAGAATAGAAATAAGGAAACCTCGATCTTAAATGTTATTAATTGTGTGGAAGATTAAGCCAGATGATGGGCCAAACATGAGAAAGAAAACCTTGAAACATTGATAGAATGGATTAAAAGGATTACATGGATGTTACAATTTCGCGTTAAGCGATGGTGGGTGGGGGGTGGGGGGGGGGGTTAATATAAAAACCATCTTTCCCTTTGTGTTCAATAATTCAGAAGTAAAAATGAATTAGATAGATACAGAATTAGTATGTACTGATCCCATTTTAAAAAAGGTAGCATCATTTTTTTTTCTGTAAGTCTCATTGATTTATCTATATATTAGAGGAACTGGGGTTTAATTGTGCAAGTGATAATCCAACTAATACCCAAATTTCCGTACGTGCATGCAAGTGAGCGCAAAAAGATCTTCGTTCCACACACCTGCATAATATATGCTTTATAACCATACAAAGGTTTTAACTCAATTTGATGAGCAATGTCCTAGAACACTCGCAAACAATTTAAGTACCGGAGTGGAAATTAAGAAAAAAGAAATTACAATAATACTAAGAAGAAACAGAGTTAAAACAATATATTCCAAAACTTTGTTTTGGGATCACAACTACCAGACATATACATCATTCCTAAATTTAATAAAAAAAATCCTTACAAAAATTTATAGCGGGTTACAGCAAATGATTCACCAAGTTTTTCTTTTTTTTCTCAAGCAAATATTTACAGAAGTAAAGGGGACATTTCAGGATTACTTTGCACCAATATATTCTACAATTGGTGAAAATTAGATGTAGATACCTTAAAATTCCTACGAACTTTTAGAAAATCTGAAATCACAAAATTCTACCAAAATCAGTAACATCAAATGTAGGACTTCTCAACTTTTTAAATAGCCATTCACCAAGATAAAGTCAAGTCGGGACTTCTTGACATGATTGAGGGTTGCTTTTTCAATGACAAATAGAAATTGGTAATATACTTACATTGTCATTGGTCATTTGCAACATTATTTTGATAAAACATACTCTGGTTGTACACACAAATGCTCTGAAGTTGACATTAAATATATTTTGACAGACAATATCTATGTATTTTTTTTAGATCAGATCTTCCAAAACTCTGTGGGAATCCCAATGGGTATCAATTGCATCACGTTATTAGGAGACCTATCTTTTTATTGGTATGAAGTACAATTTATTTAAAATCTTATATAGAAGAAAAAACACTTGTGGTGGCCTGCAACTCGACATTTAGATATATCGACGACCTATTACCAATTAACCATATTTATTTCCATTCATATGTCGACTTGCTGTATCCCAGTGAGCTTGAAACATATGATATCTCCGTCCGACACATCTGTTTCATATTTGGATTTTTTACTAGAAATAAACATTATTGGTAACGTAGATTTAAAGCTTTATGATAAATGTAATGACATCGTTTATTCAATCGTGAACTTCCATTCCTTATGTAGCAATATACCCTTATTATCTGGTTGATTCGAGCATGCTCTAGGTAGGAACAATTTCTTTAACGAGGCAAGCTATTACAGTGGTGTAATATACAAGTTGATAAAACAAGAATATCAACAGTCCCGGTTTAAGTCATCATTTTGCAAGTTCCATTCTTGGTACAATGAGTTAGCAAATACAACCAATCATTAAGTCAAAAGCTGACTGACTTTTTTCATAGTAATTGTTGGGCTAATAATTACACAACTGGTCTAAAAAAAATTTTTTTTTTCGTTTTCCCCGATTATGACAAGGAGCACACGGCGGTAGTGAACCGTCTACATGGGATTCCTACTCCTACATGACATTTGATCCCACCTTAGATGTTTAAGAGGTTCCTGTTTGCTTTGCTCCTGATTTGTATTATTTGAATGGACTTTAGCTGAAACCCTGTTCGTAAATGGAAACATTTAACAATTGTCAGGTATTCAAAAATATGTCCTTGGAATTAAAAAGGGTTAAAAAACGAACAGGATCGATCTCATAAAAACAATTAACAATGCAATTTTGTAAACTGGGCATAAACATTGACCAGAAATCCCAGAGATAGGATCAGGTGCCTAGGAGGAGAAGGCATCCCCTGTAGACCGGTCACATCCAATATATCGATCAAGTAGAATGAACATTCCATATTTCTAACTGAGTAAAAAAAAGTCTAAAATTGGAATGTAATAAGTTAGCCAAAATAAGGCAGAGTGAAAGGTTATATTTGCTAATAAAGTCTTATGACGACCATAGAATTTACAAAATGCTAAATTTTAACAAAGTTGCTGAAATCCCTGTAACATCAACTTATGATTGATTGTATATTGTTTTACGTCCCATTCGAGAATTTTTCACTCATATAGAGACGTCACCATATACCGGTGAAGGGCTTCAAATTTTGACCTTTACGCGGCACTCAGGGCCATTGAGCAGTGAGGGATCTTTATCGTGCCAACTCCTACCGTGACACGGGGCCTCAGTTTTTAAGGTCTCATCCGAAAGACCCGCAACTTTCACTTCAAAGTGCCGAGCGCATGGCGAAGGAACAGTTGCTACCTATTTTTTATCGACTTAGGTCTGTCGCGGCCGAGATTCGAACTCACGACCTCCCAATCACGGAGCGAGGGCTCTACCGACTGAGCTACCGTGAACGGTCTCAACTTCTGTGTCAGCAGCCTGTCTAGGTTAGAAAAAAAATATTGTACACACGGCGGATGTGATCGGTCGGCAGAGGATGCTCACTCCTCCATGGCAACTGATCCCACCTCTAATTTTGAGGTCAATTTTTGCTCTTCTCCAAATTTGTATTGTTTTATTGGACTTTCGAGATGGAATACTGTTCGTTATCTTCATATTTCACTCAACAGATTCTCTTGCTAGCACCATATGCAGGTGAAAGCGGTATATTACTACATAATAAATAAGGTAAGATGACTATGGGAAAGCTGAAGTCATTTCGTTCGTCATAATATGAAACATATTACTTTAAATAATGAATTTTTTCACATCTTGGCTTGTCTTAATGTTATCCCGTTAGATTTCATCGATGATACGGAAAATCTGTTAATTTTGTTATGTACTTATGAACCAGTGCTATGCATTTTCTTAATTGAGGTAGAATATATCAATTAAAATGAGTATGCCTTGTTTGAAATTGTAAAGGTAATGATATTTTCCAATGTCTAGATCCCCCTTTCCTAGATTTGCCTCTTGAATTGTACATACATAAGAACAATGCAATAAATTTCCCTCTGGGTTTATTTTGACAATCTCGTATCTTGAAATAAGAAACCAAATATCGTCATAAGTATATATTTTTATTATGGTTATTGGAAAAATTTCGATAATATTTCGAAACTTAATTCGACACACGCTAAGTCATTGTACTTCTTCAATATTTAAACATGAACTATTAATCTGTACTTGAAAGTGTTTTTCTTTATCAAAGTTCTTTCATTTTCAATTTCTAGTTATTTTTATTTTTTTTCATTTACTTTTATTCTAATATTTTTTTATATATGAAAGGAAATAAAACTTGTATATTCAAATATGTTCTTTTAGAAATCAAACTTCTCAAAGTTTACCGTAAAATCTTTGGAAAAAATAAATATGTTAACCAAGAAAATTACACAAAAATATTCATTGGTTATAACGTTTGGTATAATACATCAGTGAATGCTGTTCAACAATCCTTGATAAGAAAAATATAAACACAACAACCGTTTGATTGATGCCAAATAATATTTCAATATTTAAGGTTAAAAGTAGAAAACAAAATTAAGACATATTTCCATTTACATTAGATATTCAATTTAGAACACAATATATGTGACTTTATCAACACTTACCAGATGGATGTCTCAATGTCAAAGATTTATATACCTTGAAACATACCTTTTTGTTCAAGATACAACTTTGTTCTGCAAGCTTCGTCATGTAAACTTCTTTATAGAATACGAGCATAATAGTTAACAATGTAATTGAGAAGATTTTGTCTCATTTTTAGCGTTGTTGGAGCAAAGGCCTACTATAATCGTATACAATCCTCACCTGAACAAATTAATAAATCAACCGGGGATTTAAACGATTTTCGGAAAATATCCTAACACTAAATGACGTCTCCCATGAATATCGATGGTATCGGAATTACACAATATATTTTTTTTTTATTAATTTATACAAAACCCCCATTTTTACCCAGAACTTTTGCAAAATTGTTTTTAAAAATGCTGACAGTAAGTAATTCAAGTTTAAAGTTTATTTCTCATCACGTATTAATATTTTTTGGCAAAACATCCATCAGAATGTGCGTAGTTTATTCTTATCATTCAATATAAGCAACCTTGTCGACATATTAATTCAGAGACAAGAAGATCAAAAGAAGTTTTTAAGCATTTGCTGTGAACTTCGACCTTGATCTTTTTATCATCATTGAATAAATGCCCTAGTTAGCTTACATGGCATTTATGATTGTTTATACATGTATCACGCTATATAAATTTGGTACATCTGAATGATAAGTGTTCAGAGATATTAACCTGGTATTGAATATTGTTCTAAGAGATTTACCCGATTTACAATCCTATTGAGACGTTACGAAATACCGATTAAGAGTTTAAATTCAGACCTTTTCGAGGCACTTAGGGCATTTGAGCTGTGTTTGAACTTTATCTAGGTATTGCCTGCATTGACGCGGTGTCCGATTTTTAAGGACCCAATACTTCGCCGAAGGAACAGTTGCTTCTTTTTTGACTTGGGTTCAGTCGCAGTAGGGCTTTGTTCCCCCGACCTTTGGAGGGACTGGAGGGTACGCAAACACACAATTAGAACATAATACTATTTTCAAAAGATAAACAATACTCAATTAGGATTTGATCATGATATAACTTAGTAATGAAGTTTTCTCTTATAATGGTTTCAGTCCACAGGGGCCATCGTACCTTTGTGGCCATTGCTGGAATGGAAAAAGAATCAAATATCTACGAAGGCAGAATAGTAGAAGCGTTTCAGTTATGGTATTTCATTCGTGAAAAAAGTTGTATAAAGGGATTTGTGAGAAGTATATTTTATATAAGGACTCAAAATTGCAAAGAAAATTGGGGTTAGTGTGTATCTTTGACTGGATGCTTTACAAAAAAAAATATGTAGTGATGTCAATTTGATCATTCTTCTGCTTTTCTGAATCAGGCCTTTACACAGTATTTGCAGTAAAATTTAATCAAAATTAAACACGAAACCAATGTATCTTCTTCATTAAAAGGATCAGACGCAAAATGCACATTGTCTCAAAGAAGATTATTTGGCAATTGAAGTTAAAAATACACGTGCCGGCATGTGGTCTTAATCATACCAGGTGTTTATGTCCAAAGTAAATTGTTTAAGTAATTTTGGAATCAGATCCAGAAATGACCAAAACAATATTTATGCAACACATCTACATATCTACGTGAAATACTTTTCAATTGAGACATTTTTATTATTTCACATGAATCGCCTTTGTAGGAAAAGTAACTACTGTGTATATGTAATTTCAATAACAAGGTAACGTCTTCTTTTGAAAGCGATAGCATTTGTAATTGTTTTATAGACCAAATAAGAATAAAAATATTTATATCAAAGAATGATTTTCTCTATTGTAACTGCAGCGTTACAATGTTTTTAAAGCAATCCATTTTTGTGTTTAAACATTTGAATTTCGAGAGATTATACAGGTGCAGAAAATATTATAAGAACCATGAATAATATGTATTCTCAATGTGCATGTATCCTCTGTCCTCGGACGATGCAGAATTCTGTATTAATTATTTTTTCTCGATATAAAATTATTCTGGAAGTGTTCAAAACAATAATAAATAGAAATATGGTCTGGTAATGTAGGTACTCTTGAATTCATTTTATTTCTGTGAATTATTTTTAGGTCACCTGAGTCACTCAGGTGACCTATTGCTATCTGTTTTCGTCCGTCGTCGTGCGACGTGCGTCGTCCGTCGGTCGTAAACTTTTGAACATTTTCAGCTTCTTCTCTTGAACCACTGAACCAATTTCAACCAATTTTGGCATATAGCATCAATGGGTGAAGGGGTACACAAATTGTGAATTCCATGGTCCCTGCCCCCTGGGACCTGAGGGGTGGGGCTAAAACCATCAAACTTAGTGCTATCTTTAAAAATCTTCTTCTTTATTCCTGGACATCAAGCAGTCAAACTGTTGGCATGATTGTAATGAGCATTGAGCCTTCTACCAAAATTGTGAAATTCATTCCCCCAGAGTCAGGGGTTCTGGTGTTAGGGTGGGGCTATATAGATCATATAGTGAAAGTGCATTATTTCTTTGAAAATCTTCTTCTCTACTCCTGGGTATTATTGAAACAATTTGAATACATAGTTATGATAAGCAAGGGTGACTCTACCAAAATTGTGAAATTCATGGCCCCAGGGTCAGGGGTTCTGGTGCTAGGGTGGGGATATATAGATCATATTGTGAAAGTGCATTATTTCTTTGAAAATCTTCTTCTCTACTCCTGGGTATTATTGAAACAAATTAAATACATAGTTATAATAAGCAATAGTGACTCTACCAAAATTGTGAAATTCATAGCCCCAGGGTCAGGGGTTTTGGTGCTAGGTTTGGGGCTATATAGATCATATAGTAAAGGTACATTATTTCTTTGAAAATCTTCTTCTCTACTCCTGGGTATTATTGAAACAAATTAAATACATAGTTATGATAAGCAAGTATGCCTCTTCCAAAATTTTGAATTTCATGGCCCCAGGGTCAAGGGTTCTGGTGAAAAGAGGGGGGGGGGGCTCTATTGATTATATAGTGAAAAAGCAAAATTTCTTTGAAAATATTCTTTTCTGCTTCTGGTTAAAAAGTGTATAGTTATGATGAGCAAGAGTGCTTCTTCCAGAGTAGTGAATTGCATGACCCCTGGGTCAGATGTGCTGGTGTAAGGGTGGGGCTCTAGATAAAACAGTGAAAATGCATTAATTCTATTAAATAATCCTGTCTGCTCCTTAGTGTTAAGCAGATAAACAAAGTGATTACTTATGATGAGCAAACTTCTGTAAAATGTATTATTTCTTTGAAAATCTCTGCTCCTAGGCATATCAGAGGCAGAGTAAAAGTTTTATTAAGGAAGGGTATTTTTACCAGATTTTTGAACATCTGGACCATTTGGTCAAGTGTTCTGATCCTGGCCAGGGCTCTCATTAATTTGTATTCTACTGAGAGGAGTTATTCCCCTTTGCCATTTACTTTTGATAATTAATCACCGTAAATAATGTACTTGAAAGGTTAAAAGAGTAAGAGAATTATGCAAGAATTTTTATAATACAAAAAGTACTTTCATAGTTTTAATGATCAGTAGACTTGTAAGTAATAGATAAATAAAAATGAGACAAAAATAACTTGTCTTTTTAAATGTTCATTAATTAAAAGATCAAGAGAGGCCAATGTAAGAGATTTCAATAAGGAATTAAAATAGTGCAGAAGCACTGATAATTTGTTAACATACTGTATGATGAAGGTGATAAATGGAGAACAGATTAGAACCTAATTTATGAACTGTTAATGAATACTAGACTAATTATTTTGTTGATCCTGATCACCTTATTTTTCTTGCTTTGGGCAACAAAGCTTCACCTTTCAGTTCATTTTATACTCTATGGATCCTCTAAATTGTTGTATTATACTCAGGTGACCGTTAAGGCCCTTGGGCCTCTTGTTTTTTCTTGTACCAGATAATAAAGTATAATAGAATATAATAGAATAGAATACATACAATAAATACCAAAGACATTCCGAATAAATTGGTCATCTTGCATTCATCTATAGTTCACCGTTGTTTTTTCGCTTGGGGTTTGCGTGCCGTTCGTAATTTGCCTATGTTTCTTGTTCACCTGCACACAACCTTCACTGACTATACCTTCTGCGTTTGTTCAGCAGCCTTTCATTGTTCTCTCAGCGTTTGCATACCGTTCACTCAGTATATATTTATCCTTTAAGTGGGAATGTAAAACGTTTTAGTGACTTTAACAAATGGTATCAAACGCGTGACACCAAATGCGGCGCAACGATATGATTTCTTTAAAATAAATGTCATAATTATGACAAAAGAATCTGCAAAAAACTTCCTTTAACGGGTTCAACGAAATCATTTTAATTAACATCAATATATATATATATATATATATATATATATATATATATATATATATATATATATATATATATATATATATATATATATATATATCAGTATTTTTCACATTTTTTATGAAACAGGATAAATATAACACTTCCATGTAACAAATATGCTCAAAGCTATTTCGCCAATTGATGTTAACTTCATATTAGAAGCACTTTCTTAGTATGTTAGAACACAATCTTGGGATGCAAACAAATTGTATATGAAACAGTTATTGAATGTCTGATCAGACAATAGAACAAAAAAATTTCTGAAGTGCTGAGAACATCTTTGTTTAAATTCACGAGGCCAACGGCTGAAGGCAATAGAACACATTAAGCTGACTATTCTCAGCATCGGGAGAAAATATTCTACTCTAGCTACTGACTAATCAAACATCACATGTCTCTTTTAGTACCTGATATTATGCTATTTAATGGGCATGTCGGTCCAATATATCGCCGGTCCAACATTTCAAAAAAGTCTATCTATCGCCGGTCGAAAATTTGCCGGCGAAATAAAAGATTACATTGAAGTCCCTTAAATAGTTCGAATGAATATTTAGAGAACATGGTAAAAAAAGAAATAAAAATGCTGCATATTGACAAACCAAAAATAATAAAAATAAAAATTAAAAAAAAAAAAAATTGGTTTGAAGTAATAATTCAGAAAATACGGTGTTATATTGAGGCTTTTAATCTTGTTGTCAAGAAATATAGAGGCTTGTTAGTATTTGAAAACAAGAGTCTGTATTCATTTAAAGAAAAACTGATAAAAATAAATCAGGATTCATTTTCAACGGGTATCAGAACGAACACCAATTATAACAATTTCCCTACCTTCACTAAAATAATCACTCCAAATAATGATTGAACTTCTGTTAAGTCCTTTGTCTTCATATACCTTTACAAATTCCACGAGATACATTATATTAAACTTTACAGCCGGTCCTTGCTCGAGTACGACAAGTTTTTTGTCACAAGTCATCTACATATTGACGTCATTTTCACATTGTGACGATACAAAACTTGGGCAAAGCATCACTTAACATCTGATGTTTATAGAACATGTTTATAACTATAGATGTGCCAAATTTCATTCTGATCTGAATTGTGGTTTACCAAATATAGAGATAGTTTGCGAACTTTTTGATCACCCCTCATTTACACAAATACTCTAAATAAATTAAACGGACTCCGTAATCGAGTCTATAGAAAATGTACAGTAAACAGTAAAAATGGTTCATTGATTGATTAATGTTTTACGCCGAATTGGCACTATTTCAGCCATATATCGGCGATAAACAGTAAAAACATGAAGTATCAGATAATAATCATGATATGCATAAAATAGATATACTCATTGCGGGTGATGACGCCGTGTTATCATTAATGTAAAAAAAAATTGTAAAAAATTCTACAGGAAATTTCTTCTGATTTTTTCCAAATGATTTGCACTTCATCCTCTTCAAAAACATTTACTACACTTAATTTCAATAATTATTAGTTGGTATTTTTTTTTGTAAAATGCTAATTGAAAGAAAATGACAGTATTTATTTTTTTAATGGAAATGTGCACCTTTTTATTAATGCGATTTGTTTTCTTTTTAAATGAATTACGCACAAAATCTTAATTTTAATCCTTTAATAATTTATTAAACATTTATTCTGGAATTGGTTATATATTTTATCTCTTAAAACACCTTCTTATTAGAGCGTTCCTTTTCAATGTTGTTTATCTGTAGTCCTCATTCCGAAATGTTTAGACTCAAAAAAGAAAACAGATCTCGTGCAGAACCTACTTTACTATTTTTCAAGCAAGTATCTCTTTGTCAGCTAATAACTAAGAAAACCGTTAAAGTATGGTTTAAAACAATTCTTTGTTGAGCTATTAATGGTTTTAAATGTCAGCATTTACAACTTGTGACGATTAAATGCATCAGCCAGCAGATCAACAGATACCATGATTCTTTTGTTGTGAGGTAATAGCTCTATTCTTTGGGCAATTTAAACGTTTTTTTTTTTCAAAATAATAATGAGTAACTGCTTTGAGTTACGTAAGCCCAATAGTGCAAACCAAGAATAAAGAAAAACGAAATCATGAAATAAAAACGAAACTAAAATACGGAATTTATAAATGTGCATGGTAAGGGCCTGAACCCATGAATCATTCCATAAAGCGCACGTATTATAAAGCATCACTTACAAACTTTCTAGACCTGATTTTGTTTCGACATTAAAACAAGTGATGGGGGAGGGGGGGGGGTGGAAATGAAAAAAAAACTTAGATAAATGTCAAATTGGCAAACGTAGAAAAACGTTATGTCATCACAGCCCTTAATTTGCATTTTTGAAGTAACTGATTCATAACTGTTCAATTTTGTTTACGGTAATTTGTTGCATCCCCAGGACGTCAAAGTTTGAGCCTGTTAGCCTGAACGTATTGAGAATGGCTGTTTCTGCTTACATAAAATTAATGACTTTCCAGAAGAGCTCATGAATCGCTGAAAGGTTAAGACCTTGCGTATCGTATTACTGAAATCCCTCCGAACTAAATCTAGCGCCCTATCTGTGTACCCATAAATCCTCGGTTGTTGAAACAATAAAGAGAATGACTTGAATACTTTGTGGGATTTGTTATGCAAGTGTGTGCATTGTTTGTTCACAACTATCACTGACTTATAAATACAGATTGAGAATTTGTCATTTACAATATGTGAGAACAAATAGTTATTGCATCACTTCCAATTAAGCTTTGATAAAATGAACAAGAAATTAGAAGTAGTTTGCTTAATTTGTAATACAGTAAGCAATCATTAAAATGTACTAATTGTAACCACTTTGACTTGTTTAATTTTTGCACTTGCTCTCTTTAACAATTTTATAAGTCAAACAAACACGCAGAATCCGATCGGTAACCTATCATTTTACAGCATTATAGTGCTGTGTGATAATTGATTAATGAAGTATAATCATGGGAATTTCCTAAATGTTATAAAGTTTATCAGTTGTAAACAACGGAATCTTAACAGACATATACCGTATGTTTTAAATATTTGTGCAATTTATTAGCATAATCTCTTTGGTGTTTAATGTCATGATTCATTGTTTGCTAATTATTAGACCTTCTGAGCTGAGCGTTTAAGAAAGCTAAAGCTAACCTAAACTTGTCATCGATTTACTGGGCAATTCATCAGACTGGTCAAAGTTCATATTAATCATGTAAATGTAAGATAAAAACATACATCTAAGCATCTTAGATAACCAAAGGTAAAATTCTCCCCTATTCATGTATTGTGATTGTCTACCCCTTCTGGTAATCGATATGGGAATAGCAGAGTGTGAATGCAAATATCACTCTTGTTTTCATGTTGAAACAAAATCAGGTGTACAGAATACGTGCGCTTCATTGAATGATTCATGGGTTCAGGCCCTTACCATGCACATCTATAAATTCCTTTATTTTAGTTTCAGTTTTTTTATTTCATAATTTCGTTTTTTATTTTGTAATTTTCTTTTTTATTTAATAATTTCTTTTTTTTTTTAATTTAATATTTGCGTTATTATTTAGTATCTTCGTTTTTTTTAAAAATAATTTTGTTTTTTATTTATTTTTTTGTTTGCGCTATTGGGTTTCCGTACTGAGTTGCTCTTGGGAGATTTAAAATGATCTTGTTTTTCTGTATATTGCAGGCCATAAAATTGAAATGATGTAAATATAGTTAATAATGGGGACCGTTAAATCATTAATTTTAAAAGGGCCAAAAATTATGGAACTCCGATCTTTTAACTCGCGTCATAATTTCATAAATATTACGGATTACGCCGGGGGATGGGCTAGACATGAAAAAGAAGACCTTGACACTTTGTCAGAATGGATTAAATGTATCAGACCTATGTTAAGATTTCGCAAAAAGCGATTGAGGGTCAAAATGAAAACTAACTATCCTTCTGTGTTCAATAATTTAGAGGTGGAAAAAGAATCAAATAGATTACACGATCAGTATGTACTGGTGCTGGCTGACAAAGCAGGTTAGAACATTGTCTTTGTTTGTAAAGCACATTATTTAAATTGTATTTCAGAGGAACTGGGATTTAATTCTATAAGTGGTTATCCGACCTTTACCAATAGCTCCCTTTCTATGGAGGAAAGTCTTCAAATCATGTCAGTTTTGATTATTTTTAATATTCCAGACAACCAAAAAGGAATTTGAATTAAAATATCTATGTGGGATTCCGAAACTTCATAGAAATCCTTACAAACGAAGATACATAGTAGGTTCCAGTACATGTTCCACCAAACCTCTTTCTTTACTCCTCACTAAAATTTTTAAAGTAATGAAAGAGAAACTTCAGGAGTTCTGTGCAACAATATATTCGAAAAGTGGTGTGAATCAGATGTGGATAGTTAAAGATTCTAAAGAACTTTTGGAAAATTTGAAATCACAAACTTTTATAAAATGAACCACATAAAGACATGATTTTTCAACTTTATATACAACAATTCCCCATTATAAATTAAAGTCCAGGCTTTTTGATATCATTGACAGCTGCTTTTTTTTTTAAAACGGAACTCGTAAATTTACTTAACTTGTCATTTGTCATTTGCAAAACTATTTAAAAAAATCATTCTGATTGTACACACAAGTGCTCTGAAGTTAATGATAAAAAAATGCTTGAGTTTCTGATTGACACTATCTATATGGTTTTTGGAGATCAGATCTTCTAACAATCTATTGGAATTCTCATGGGTACCAGTTGCGCCCCGCTATTAACAGACCTATTTTTGTATTCATATGAAACAAAATTTGTTCAAAATTTTATGCGTGAAAAGAAGAAAACACTTGCTGTGGCCTTCAACTCGACATTTAGATATATCGACGACGTATTGTCAATTAACAATGGTTATTTCATTCTTAGGTCGATACGATATATCCCAGTCAGCTTGAAATAAAAGATACCATAGAGTCTGATACATCTGCTTCATATTTGGATATTGTACTGGAGAAGGACGTTGATGGTAATCTAAAAAACCAAGCTATATGATAAACATGATGACTTTAATATTTCAATCGTCAACTTTCCTTACTTATGCAGCAATATACCTTCATCACCTGCATACGGGGTATGTATCTCTCAGTCGATTCGATACGCCTGAGCATACACATGTACTGTACGTATGAACAATTTCTAAAACGAGGTAAGTTATTGACAAACATGTTTATGAAACACGAATATCAGCAGTCTCGTTTAAAATCATCATTTTGTAAGTTCTATAGTCGATACAATGACCTTGTCAGCAAATACAATCTACCATTAAGTCAATGCTGACTGACATTTATATACTTATTTTTAGACCATTATTTAGACATTGAATTGTCGACAGATTTTTCCGTTATTTCCCGACCATGACAAGGAGCACACGGCGGTTGTGACCGGTCAGCAGGGGATGCTTACTCTTCAATGACACCTGATCCCACCTATCATGTCTTAGAAGTCCGTGTTTGCTCTGCTCTTATTTTGTAATTTTTAATGCACTTTTAGCTCGAATACTGTTCGTTGTCTCCACATATGTCCATTTTACCTTGAAAGATAGTCATTATGCATGCAATATAAACAATGCAATTGCCAAGTACATGTTTGTACATGCAGTTTTCTATTTCAAGTTCTAGAACGAAGCATTGAGAGCGGGAAATGAAAATTAAAAAAAAAGGATATAATATTCCTCCCTTTCTCTAAAAAAAATAATATACTTTATGCCTGATGTTTGTAGACTTAACCTATTTTGGTCTAAGGCTTTGTAGAGGACAGGTCAGAAATGACCTCAAAGAATTTGGCAAAAGTCAACCCTGGTAGTCTATTCCATAACACTTTTACCCCTGGTAAAGAAAGGTCTGTGCCAAATTCTGGAGAACACAATGCCAATTGTTCTCCTCTTTAAATAAGGGATGATCCCACAATCCAGATTGAATCTACAAGATGTATGAACAATACATGAAGCAATTATTACAATCTACATAATTATGAAACATTGAAAACAGCATTTGATCTACGTAATACTAACTAGGGGATTAACATGCGTACCTGGCTGATCTTTAACATTTTTTGTTGCTATATTCGTAGAGGTGTCTTGAAGCTGAGGCTGAATATCTGGAATATTTTGAGATGCGGTATCCCTAGAGGTCTGTTTCAGCTGTGGCTTGGCATCTGTGATGTTCAATGGCAGTGTGACATTCAAGGAATTGACCTCCGATGAATATTATAGGCCACTGGTAGGAGCAGAAATCGCTAGGCTACCACTTCAAGCATGCTGTATTTGTGAGGACTCTCGTTTTGGTTGCACTGGGCTCGCCGAGGGGCCTGCTGCACGTGCAGGCGGTCTGGCTTAAGGCGATTTTGTCTTTGATCTCCTTGTAGATTCTATTCTCAACAATCCCATGCTCATTTTAAGCCGATGACACTTGTTTTTGTCTAAGCACCGATGATTCCGTCTGCTCTGAACAGGATGGGAAGATCTAGCATATGCTGTGTTATGATGATGTATTATTAATACCATAGAATCGTCATGATAGGACCACATAATTCCGGAAAAGGGGTTGCAACTTGTCATTAATTTCAAATACAAAGCGATAAGCTATATTTTCAATTTCTGTATTTATCTTTTGGGGATAAATCTGATTATAAAAAACAAGGGAAATACAGGCAAAAGGAAAAAACAAGTCAATGTCTTCATCACGTCAAATTTACTCTCATTAACAGAGGGTCAGTCAACCTTCAGCACTCCAGTTCAAGAAAAACTAGTGTATAATATTTTAGGATTATTTTACTTGCAAGCATTAAGTATTCTCTCACTTGTAACAAGAAAAAAAATACTTGTCTTATTCTAATGAATGCCTAAAAAGTATCTGTCCCATGCAAAGGTTTAGGTCTTAAAATAAATATTGCCAGGGCCTTACTTTTTTGGAGCAAATATATTCCATTGTAAATTCAAGCCTTATCTGGTCCTAAGTTTGATGGATGCTGCACCTTGAGATATACACAACCTGACTTACTTCGGATACTGGATTTGAAATCAGTTTCTAGATGAAAGACCAGAAAAAGTTTTTGGTTCAGGCTATTGTCAGTCTACTTTTAAGCCAATAATAAATAGAACAAACTTGGTTTGATTAGACATCTTAGATTTATAGTTGATTATGAAATTAGCTTTCAGGGTGAATAAGCGAATTAAAGTTATTATGCTATGATGTGCGTTAGTTAAAAATAAAACTGGAAATATATTTATTTTGTTTACCGTTAAAAATTATGAAAATGCTGTACCGTTAAAAATTACGAAAATACAGTAAATTACACGTGTTATATAAGAGTTAGGTTCACTTTATGCATAGAATGGCCCTGTCCTTGTATCAATTAATTGACTTTCATCCTCAGTCCCATTTCATATATAAAAATAAAGTAGAGACTTAGTGCTCTCATTTCCTGTAACAAAATTTCTTTTTGAGAATCCATGTATTGGAAAGCAGGCTTTGTGAAAATGCAATGTTCTTGAATTGTGCAGAAAACACGTATTTGACTAACTTCAGCAAAGAATTAAAATATGAGCACAGCCCTCGATCCAAAAATCAAAACATGTATTATGATCTTCAGAAACAGATCTTTCATTATGTTATTGTATATTTTGGATCAGAGGTTGTGCTTTATATGATATATTGAAAAAAATACTTCAACTTTTGGCACTTTTTTAAAGGAATTTACAGGATATGGTAAAATGACTCATTTCATGACGTCATAATGCATTGACTAGAGAGGAAATTACGTCATGTTCAGTAGAAAGATGGTCACCAAGGGTCCAAGTGATGAATACTGCATTGTTAGCCAAAACTGAGCAGTTTCGATTTTTCAGAAATTCACAGGGCCAAACATGGCCCTAAGTGGACCTTGCTCTTTATAAAATTAAAAACAAAAGACCCAAGGGCAAATTATAATTATTGTAATGCTTCTATTTAAATTAATGCCTTACGTGACACTGTCACTACTTTTACATTGATAAACAAAAATGGTATCAAGAAAACGAGGTAGGCCATTTGAGATACAAATAACTTTTAACATGGATGGCAAACCTCTAACACTTAAAGATACATATCTTTTAAAGCAATCAGTTTTAACCATCTATTCTGTAATGACAGTAATTAACCTTTTATTCATAATCGTAGTCAAAATGCAACATACCTTGTCGTCTATGATTTCACGCGGACATGCGTGTCGATATACTGTTAACGCACTTCCATAAATATTCACCGAATATCTAATTGCAGTTCTTGTTATATAATTGTAATTACACTTACTTATTTAGTAAAACCTTGCTGAAAGTATTATTTTTTCATTACACATCATGTTTCTCAATCATTTACTTTTTATGCTTAACATAAAAACTGACGTTTCTATAGCGTGTATATCTTAAACGTTTTAGAGCAGATCCATTCTACAGCAATTTTAAGTCCTATCTGGTCCCAAATGATGATAAAGCATCAAGGGATATTCACTACCGGCTTTCTTTAATTTGTATGCTAGATTAGACCGTGGTACACCTTCTCTATCGTAAAAAAAAATATATAATTTGACCGGTCCATTGATAATATTTTCCCGAAGAGCCAAACATGACAAATCTGCACTACTTACGGCTGCATGCATATTCACGTAACTAATTACACTCTGTTGTCTCTAAGTGGAAGATCTATATATACTTTTCTCTTTATGTTCCATTATTTAAAAATATCAACCTTCTGCCTTTTTCTATATATTTTTGCTTCTGATCGTTATGATCAATATATCATTAACTTTGATTGTTGTTAAGTAACATAATACTAGAGACGAAGACATGAAAGATGTGTCTCTTATCTCTATAGACACCGGGCCCCGAGTTCTATTTCAATTTTGTTGTACATTTGTAAATAATATGTTATTGTAATATAGTTCTGTTACGTTGATTGGCAAAGGTCATCCATTTACTAGATTGGTAATTTTTTTTTTGGGGGGGGGGGGGGAACCCAACAGAATTAAAAGCAATTGTGACAAGGACATATTCTTTTGTAGTGGCTTTTCATCTCAGATAAATGGCACCTTATCTGTAAACGGTTGGATAACTGCGTAAAGTTATATAATGGTCCTGTTATGTCAGCACAGAATATTAAAGTTGTCACTGATGATAAAATACAGTTAATAAGTACGCACGTTATTCAAAACAAGTTCAAAGAAATACTTGCATAAAAAACTGAAAAGACATTCTTATAAAAGATCAACTTTTCTGTGTTCTGGTTGATTTCTTTTGACATGTTCAGTGGTTTCAATAAATTACATGTCTTCTTAACTTGTAAGTAGTTTAATTATTATTTTTTTTATAACTTATGGGGGAGACAATGACTGAGATTTACAATATCTTTAGAATTTAAGAAATATCCGGATCTACATGTATAAATGGAAAGTAAACAAATAACTTAGAAAATAGTAAATTGTTTTATATCTAGCTAATTATCATCCTATCTAAGAAAATATAATTTTTTAAAGATTTTATTCATCTATGTATAGTCTTCGTTTATATTCACTTGGAATACTCAAACCATTTAAATAATTTTTTCCACATAATTCTTAACAATCACATGTAGTACTTGAATCATCTCAATTAACTTAGATTTTCAAAAACACACCACAAGTATATATGGACCATATTAAAGTTTCTTTATCGAAAATTGTTATTGAATGGAGCACTAGTGCATGTTAAGTGTATATCTTTATTTTAGTTCGATATGTTAAAGCTCATATTCATGATGTTATGCTGTTTGTGTGTCGGCGCAGTGGATATAGAATCATGATGTACGTGGCTTTTCACATAAAACGTTGAAGCTAATCTCGGTGGTCAATCTCAGAATTAATTAAAAACAAAACAAAGATGGACAAATAAAGGGGAGCAAAATCTTATCCAAGAAAAGTAAGAAAGTAAAGAATGAACTGTCACTTATAACAAATACATGTATTTATTTTATGTTTTATTTACCAATAAAGTGATCTCTATGTAAAATCTTCACAATCTGCGTCAATATCAGAGTGATTGAAGATAGCCGTAAATGAAATAGCTGGCAGAGAGCAGAATGATTATATTTTCCTGCTATGAAACAGTTTTCCATATAAATTGGTCTTCGCTCAGTATTTATGAAAAGTTTATCATCAGTGAATGTAAAAATGTTAACATGACTCTTAAATATGCGAAATTCTATTTTGTGCAAGGGAGGAGGGTGGTACACAAACTGCTTATTCGTTGTGTTTGAAAGGGGGGTTTAGATTATTTTGATATTTTGAGAACTCCGAGTTTGCTCTGTTCGTATTGTTTTAATGGGATCTTTATTTTCCATTCGTGTTTTTTTTTCATTTCTAGTTTACGGACATCAAATATGAATAAATATTTAAAGGGTGCAAACAAGTTCAGTGTTTATCGCCTTTTTTGTTTTTAAAGTACAGATTTTCAGATTTTACGATAGAGATCAATTTACAAATATGTAAAATAAAATTTAACTTTTTAGTTTTGACAGTAAATTGTGAATTTACAAAGACTTTCTGTGGAACTGGACAGTTTGTAACATTGGTCAAGTGACTCTGAAACACCCGAAACAGTTCTGGGGAATTTATGGAAAGATGACAAATGTCTTTCCAAGACAACGGTTCGCTCCGCCAATCACTGGCGGATCGGAACCATAACAAATTACACGGAACATATTCCAACAGGTAATATAAAACTACAACACGGAATCAACATTTCAAAAGGGTAATGAACACTGAAATAAGTATAAGACAAAAAGAAACAGGTAATATTTCATTATAAAATGGAAGTATAAGTATATTAGGTTTGACACGTCGCGGTAAAGGAGAAAAAAACCCGAGCTTTCCAATCACAAAGTGACGCCCTACTGAGACAAGTTTAATGTAAATTGAAAAAGTGTCATCAGTATATCTGTGTATCAAGTTAAAGGCTAGAGCATTTTTTCTATCCTCCTCAATTAAAAATTCTAGAAGTTTTACAAAGGACAAGATAGGCTAAGACCCCCTTTTGGCCCCTGGTTTAGGGTGTCTTTTAAAATGATGCAACCGTTTGTCAATAAAAACCTGTTGTCACCCTTGCCACAAAATGAGTATTGGTTCTAAGTTATGGGGTATACAGAGGTCACAGAAAGGTCAGAAAATATGTCAATTTCCAAATTTTCTCATTTTTATGCATTTTTTCATCGATTTTACAGCATATTTCGTTTCAAAAAACATAGAGCACAATCTTGCCCATCTACCAAATTTATATATTTTATGCACTAGTATCAGACTCATCTTGTGTATAAAAATCTCAGATATGCAAGCTTGTGGAAATTCGGGAAAATGTCCTACTTTTGCACCCTATTGTGGTCTCCGTGTAAGCTTTGAATCAAAATTAGTGTTGGCTTTAAAACAAACATTATTTTCAGTTCTTAACTACAAACTATAAAAGTTTTAACAGTGTTCTGATTTTTACATCAAATGAGGGGCCAGATTCGGCCGTTACCATACTTTGTCCTTTATTTTACAGAAATATAAAAAAAAACAGATCAGCTAATAAAGGAGTCCAATAAGTCCCTTTGGGAATTGTAAAATATAGTTGAAATATAGTTGCTCTTTCATTGACTTCATATTTATTGTTAGGAACTTTATTTATCAGGTTCAGATCACTTATGTGTAGTGTGTAGAATCAGAATGTTTGTTTTGAAGAAAAAATAAGCTGTCTTATCGCAAGATATGAAAATTCTGAGTTCCATTTCTAAAAGGAGGAAGTTGTATATGATATTAAAAGTCTCAATTTTTACTAAATCATGTAGAATAATGTATGGATGAAAGCATTTCCATTGAGTCTCTAAAGAGGGGGAGACCGACAGGCTTATCACTGCGCTATGGAGTGGATTTTCTTAACACATAATTACAAAAAGAAATATTCAATGAAATTACCATAATGGATTTGAGAAATTATGTTTTCTTTTACTTTTTCCCAGGTTTTAAGACGAAGACCATGGTATACAGTGATTCCACAGTTAGGTAGAATTTCTTGGGAAGTAGACAACATGTCCAAAAGTCTTTTTTATTTCCCCCATAATATCTATTCTCTTCACGAAGCCGCGCTGTTTGAAATATAGATATCTACTTACTGGCACAGCCTATTTATCAGATTCGTATTTGACAGATTTTGATGACATCTACTCTGATATTCCTTTGAATACGCATGCTCCGCAGTCAAATTTGGAATATGTCGTACGGATTTGTCAAATTGCCATTTGTAAAGGAATACAGAGTACGTAAATGCCAATTTTGTATAAGTAAACCATTTTAGTTTATAAATGAAGTTCATACTGCATCCTTAATAATCATTTTACTTTGTTTTTATTTATAGATACATTTCCGAGCAGTAATTATACATGGAGAGTGGAGTATCACTGTGTTAGATGAAGTGACGCTTCTCGATGGAATATGTTTTTGTAACTCAAAGGTACTTTTAGGGTGCACAGCATAATACAAGCTATAAGTGATGAATTATTAATTATTATAAAAATAATATGCTGTAGGTATACAATTCTACGACATTTGTAAGGTCATTTCTAAAAAATATAAGTCCAAAAGATTTTATAAAGTAGTGGAATATTTATTGATGAAGGTCCTGACCTTGGGATATCTTGCAAGTTTTAGTTTTATACTTTTTCCCCTATTTTCTTTTAAATACTGATAGGCGTCGGAAGCAAATTGAAAGTGGGGAGGGACAAATTGAAAGGGGGGTAATCCAATTAAAAAAGGTAAGCCCCAATTTTCAATGCCTATATTATGTATATCTCTGCAAAAAAAGTGGCGGGGGGTTAAGCCCCCAACCCCCGGTTCCGACGCCTACGATACTCGAATATTTTAGAGAGATTTCTTCAAGAATTAATTATTTCGTCATGAAAATTTAACAAGGACATTTAGATAAGGTTAAGGTCATGGACAAAACAAGTGACAAATGTACATTTTTTTTTCGGAATTTGTAGACATATATCTAGGTAAATCATTCACATCATGCAAGGATTACATATTTATACTCTCAATTTACTTCTCTGATTTATTTTGTTTTTATGAAAATGAATTATTCCAAAAGAAATTATTCCATAAAAAAAGAGATCGCTCATGCAGGAGGCTGAATTGTACTGAATATGGAAAAATGAGCCATGATTTTTTTTTTCATAACTATAATGTGCTAAAGTTTCTCTTCCAGAATTGTGAAACTCGTGTCCACTGAGTCGGGGGATTTGGTGAAGGGACGGGGCTCTATCAGACATATAGTGAAGATGTATTACATGGTATTTGTAAAACAAAAATTGTCTCTGCTCATTTGTAATTTGCAGACATATTAAGTGCATGGTTTTAATGATTAACGGTGCCTCTTCCATAACTGTGGTATTTATGTACCCTGGGTCGGATGTTCTGTTGTTAGTGCGGAACATATTGATCCAATAGAGAAAATTCATCAATTATTTTATGCCCATTGTATATCTAACAGACAAACTACATTGTAAGTGTACAGTTTTGAAAAACAGGACTGTTTCTTCCAAACAATAATGAAAAGATGGTGCTCTGTTGAACATATGGTGAATATGACTTAATTCTAAAGAATAATGAAAATTTCTTCCTTTTTTTAATATTCAACAGACATTATAAAGATCGAGGTGTCTCTTACAAAATTCTGAAATTCTTGTCCGTGCGTCTGTGTCAATTTGTAAGTGCGGGGCTCTACGAAAATTCGTACCTTTATACAGGGTTTATCCAAAACTTTTTTTTTCTGAAACAGGAAAATTATCTTTTATCAGAAATAATCAGGTTATATTTCTGTCTTACAGGAATGCTGACCCTTTTTGGGATAGAAGTTTCCCCTGGGGTGTACGCGTGGATGATTGTAGTGGCTTTGCCCATTAACTCCGCCATTAACCCTATACTTTACATCTTGACTTCCGTCATCAGGAAAAAGGTTCAGTGCTTTATGTTTCTTAAGCTCGTCTTTACCAGTTTTCTCTCTGATTGATTTTCAATTTTTCAACCTCTTAATATTCCATAAAAATATTCAATCAAATTTGTCACAGATCAACTCAGTGTAATGTAAATTCACGTTTATTCCAATGAAATACCTGGGACTTGTCCGGTTGAAAAGAAAGCAGAGCTGTTCCAAAAATTTATTGGATAGAGACGATAAGCTGTAAGTGCAATTCCCCGGCCAATTGAATAGGAAAATCTTTCTCAAGAACAGCATAACAACACTTCGTCATTGAAGATTTCTCAGTCATGTGCAGAAATAAATTTCTTCAAATCACGGTCCTTGAAGTAAGGATGTATCTACATTGCGCTTTACATGGGATTGAAATTGGAGAAAAGATCTTTAAAACTTTGATAATGAATTCTCCCATCAACTAACCAGGGCTAATGTTTTTAGGTATTACACCAAATAATTTTCTCGTCCACGATTCAAAATTAAAATATTGTTTCATACCAATTGTCAGGCCTCTTTTTTATACTGAATTTGACTACAGAATGTTACGTCTACCTGATCAATATATAGGACTCATGTGTACGGCAGGTGTGGCCAGTCGGCGGGGAGTGCTTCCTCCTCTTATGCACTCGATGTCACCTTTTGAATTACCAAGAGATTTATTGAGATCGATCACTGTTTGTTATTTTCACTTTTACTTTTACACGTTCAGAGGTTGTATTTACAAACCAATTCAATATTGTCGAAATGTCGACTTTGAAACAGATTGTGAAAAACTCTGTAAAATTAGCTCATTTATTAGTAACCTTTCTATGTTTAAAAAAAAAAAATAACCGCAAAGAGAACTTGTTTTTGCGTTGTTAATAAGTCCCAAGACTGAAACACCATATCCATTAGAGACTGATTGACGTTGATCCTTCAGTCCTGTATAAGACCAAGCTTATGATTAGCATAGAGACAGAGTAATAAAAAGAAAACAAAGTCAAGTGCACAGGAATGAAAACAACATTAAGAGTCATATAAGAGAAAAAAAACTAATATTTTTTATGTGACCCTTAAATCATGCATTAAAACTAAAAGATTAAATCGTAATAAAATTTGTTTTAAAATTTCATAAAGTTCACTTTGGTGCTATGATTGTTATATTTCAGAGAAGGAAAGACGGGAAAAACAATGCAGAGCTGAAAAAAAACTCTGTTCAATTAAGGTATTTTTCTTTTTTGTTGAAGATGAACTTATCAAATTTCTATCAACTAATCCCTGAAAACTTTTTTGTGAAATCTAATTGTCAAAATTATCGGCTTTCGTATACAAACACATACGAATACCCGTTTCATTCTGTCGACATCACCTTTATATTTTCTGAATCTGGACTTTTACATAGACTATTTTATACATGATGTTTCATGTTGTAAAATTTTTTTCTTTAAACTTAGATCAGATTAGATAGCGTCAGGGACAGAACCATCAGCACCATCTCTGAAAATTTACCAGGTAACCCTGTCCTGAACGACTGTCCTACCGTAAGAATCAGGGCATTAAATGAACAGAGTGGATCACAGAAGGAAAGAGGCAGAATACAAAACGAAGGCAGTCCGGAGTAAAGCAGAGTGAGAGCTTAGGTCAACTTTTTACACAAAATTCCTACGGACTCAACATGTAGTCTACCGTAATATCTTTTTTTTTTCTGAAATGAAATCGAAATGTCATATGTTTGCATAAGGGGATGCAGTTACGGATTCTTTAAAGTCTTGACATGCTAATCATTTCTACACGAAAGATAGAGACTTTTATATAACATGTTCAATGCTTCGATTAGCATACTGCATCCATTTTTCTTTGTTGTTATAAATTTAAGATCACTTTATTATGCTTCAATAACTAATAACAAGTTGCTGTCCTTTAAAAAAGGACTGCAATACGTGGACCATATGCATGTGTTTCTAACCGAAATCCAAAGAAAATTTCTAGATTTATGAATATACATGTAGGTGTGAATAATTTTTTTTTTATCTTGAAATATAAAATGGTCCTCGCTATTTCAGTCTAATGGCTAATTAAACTGTAATAACAAATATCAGGCCTTAAAGGTGCTTAGACACAGATTTGAAGTTAATATTTTCTCAAATTTTCTGTATAATATCACGACTTATATATTGCAATAGCATTTCACACGAAAATATAATTAAAAACTTATTTTATCTGGAAATTATTGGAACTACGAATTCCTGGACGCGTTTGATTAACACATCCTTGCACTTTCACAAATTTTATCTTTATCCTTAATATTTAAGAAAAGAAGCGATTTTGTTGTGTATTAATGAAAAATATTACATCTATAATCCAGAAAATTCAGAGTAGAAATGTGCGAAAGCAAACCCCCCACTAATATCGTCAGCCCGTACTCAGTGTTGTGTATAGAGTTTAACAAATTGAATACACCCGTGAAACGTAAACTGTTTTTGTAAACACGGCACGAGCTCTGTTATTGTTAATGTTTACGATTCACCGGGTGTGTTCAATTGTTAAAGTCTGCACACACCACTGAGCACGGACTGACAATACTGTGAGTGGGTTTTGCTTTCGAACATTTCTACTCTGAATTTTCTGGATTATAGTTTTGATATTTTTCATTAATACACAACAAAATTGCCACTTTTCTTAAGTATTAAGAATAAAATTAAAATTTGTGAAAGTGCAAGGGTGTGTCAATCAAACGCGTCCAGAAATTTGAAGTTTCAATAACTTCAAGATGAAATAAGATTGTTATTATATTTTAGCATGAAATGCTATAGCAACATATAAGTCATGAAATTTTACCGAAAATTTGAGAAAATATTAACTTCAAATCTGTGTCCAAGCACCTTTAATATGAAATGTTGATCTAGGCATCTTTCACAATTGTAATATATCCTTTAAAATTTAACCAAAAGAGAATATATACATTTGTGGTATCTCTCTATTATATAAACATGCAGAGAGCAAATATCTTCATACCTGTATGAAGTTTTTCGAAGGTCATAGGTCATTACGTGACCTAATCACACAGCGCAGTAATATCTACATAAAAAGACTTACTCCACTAAGCAATATAGCATGTTTTTCATGCATAAAAATGTACAAAATACGCAAGTAAAATAATAATTATTTTATTTACAATGTAAACGAGTATTTAATACAGTTCTTGATCGATTTTACATAGAGAATAGAAAACTACGTGTTATAAGTTTCATGTCTGAGCTGCATAGTCTCAACGTTAACCCTTATTTTTCTCGCAGACCTCTGAATGCTATAATTTTTTTCCCATTAAACTTCACTCACAATATACCGTTCACGGTAGCTCAGTCGGTAGAGCGCTCGCTCCGTGATCGGGAGGTCGTGAGTTCGAATCTCGGCCGCGACAGACCTAAGTCGATAAAAAATAGGTAGCAACTGTTCCTTCGCCATGCGCTCGGCACATTAAAGTGAAAGTTGCGGGTCTTTCGGATGAGACCTTAAAAACCGAGGCCCCGTGTCACGGCAGGCGTTGGCACGATAAAGATCCCTCACTGCTCAATGGCCCTGAGTGCCGAGTAAAGGTCAAAATTTGAAGCCCTTCACCGGTATTTGGTGACGTCTCTATATGAGTGAAAAATTCTCCAATGGGACGTAAAACAATATACAATCAATCAATCACTCACAATAAATTTGAAAATCTGTTGAAAAATATCAATATAATGCAATCACGTCACAAACAGCTGACAAACACTGCACTTTGGAAGTTCGGTAGGCAGGTAGGCACACCTCCATCATCGAGATTGTTGTGACGTTGTCTTAACAATGTAAGCTGTCGCCAGTGTCTCCATGTCAACATCATAAATTAATAAATATGCCTTACTGAAATCGTAGATTTTATGTTTTTGATGAAATTTTGTACTTGATTTCAAGTTATCTGGTCCGGACAAGTGTCTCCATCCATTCCTTTCCGACCGAAATTCCTCCAACTTTTTAGTATCAAACATCGGACGTGTTTCTTGTGTTTTTTAACATCGAATATGGACTCTCGTGAATACAAAAATTCCCAGACACCAATATGCTCACTATAATAATTGATCACAAGAAGCCTTTCACAGAATATTCCCTTCAAAACAATCCTTTGCCAGATGAAATTGAAGCGTAACCGCTTTTCAAGCCGATTTACACCTAGCGTAATTTGTCAAAATCTACGACGTACAGTTAGTGCAATATTTATATTCGATTACATTCGATTGTCCGTCTCAAATGTATATATAAGTAATAAATAACAAGTTTAAAAACTTCAATAGGGTGGAGGTGGGTCGGTACGTGATCAAATCTTCTGAGAAGGCCTTCGGCCTTCACAGGATTTGATCACGTGACCGACCCACTTCAATTCCCATTGAAGTTTTTAAACTTGTTATTTATTTCCTAATTGTAGAGTGCAGGTATCATAATACATGAAGTTGAATTTTGTAGTTGCAGAGAAAGAGAGAGAGAGGAGAATTTTTTTCTGTAATATAAATATTTTTGCATCTGATATTCTGAATAAAATTAAACAGTTCAATCTCTGCCCTCTGACCGGTAGATATAGTTTCGCGTATTTATTTTCCTCCGTGTACTTTCACAACCCCGGCCCCGAGACCCGACCACCCACAAGTAACATGAACATTTTCAGTTTGATATCATTGGAAGATTCCGGCGAACTTAAGCTATGCCATTTTTGGACCATCTTCTGAAGTAACCAACTTTAAGAAGTATACATAAAAAGTCATGAAAGGAAATATGCGTAAGAGAATATTCCTCGCCTTATATTATGGGATATTTTCATGGCCCTAGGAACCGGGGGGGGGGGGGGGTGGGACGGGGGCTTTGCCCCCCCCCCTCCCCCGATAATTTTGCCGATATATAGAAGACTATAGAAAAACATAGGTAATAAATGCTCGTACCCCCTCAATGAAAACGTCTGAAGACCGACCCACCCCTTTTTGTTGTTTGTCTTGTCTGGTAATTTTTTCATCAATGAGGAGAAACGTTTAAAATGTTCCTGTAGTATGCGGGTGGAGGGAGGCTCGAGTTTTCTGAAAATAATCTTTTTCTATAGTTTTAATATATAAATTTTGATTTGCACTGAAAGCTCTCCATGCACTTTTTGTTACCGGAAGTCAAAATACGGTAATTCAAACTTTTGAAAGAAAAAATGTACCGAAAAGTTAGAGCACCCCCTCCCCCTGCATTAGGATTTTACATTGTGGTGCACAGGTTGTTAGTGTAGGGTGTTTTTGTAATTTATTGCTTGTCAACTCTTTTTAGAGGTTGCCCCCTTTGAAAACCGTTGCTACGGGCTTGAAGTTCTTTCTAATTTTTGAAATGCTTGTACCATAGAATGTTTAGTTTGCATATAAGTACGAGAGTTGTTAGAAAAGTTCGCGGACACATTGATTTACGGAAAATTTGCTGTGTACTTTGAAGAATGGTGTTTATCTTTTGTTTATTAAAAAGTCAGGTCCATTCACTAAAATTTTGAAAATATACAATGATTTATACTGTGCGGTCATAGGGTTCACGGAGCAATCACGAGACTTTTTTTTTTGACGTTAGGTAATGTGACAACATGATTCATAACCTGTCAATTTTTATAACAGTTTAAAATATCTTTCATTTCTATAGATTTTTCATGTCTTTTTCCTACTTAAAAATTAAATAACTGTATTAAGACATGATATTTTTTTTTCTAAAACGTCTTTTGTGGAGTGCCGGATATAAGTGAGATCTTAAAATGAATGTCTACACAGTTAATTGATCAGGTATGGAAACAATGCAAAATCCATAGCCGCAGCGTCCGTGCGATATGTTGGGTTTTCGGGTAACTCAGGAGTTGATCATCAAAAATGTCTATCCTTCCATTCTTACAAAACTACTACCCTTTGAACACTTTGCACCTGAGTACATATACGTGTAGGCAGTCCCTAGCAGCATCTAAAAATATTTTAGTCTCTTTTGGGCATTTTCCTGTCGGCAGACATAATTTTTCAATAACTCGGTGCTCCAAGACGTGAAATGACGTTGCCATTCTTAACTTTTTTTACGCATTGATCATCTATAATTATCGATAAAACAGTCACATTCCCTCCAATTCAATTCAAATTTTCGCCAAATGACGTTTCATGAATATTGTAGCAACAGGTGAAATATCATAAATCTCTATGCACCACAACAGTACAAATCTGAATTTAAAAAAAGCGTCTATGTTATGTAAACGTGCGAAAAAGGGACATGCTCCGTGAAGCATGTTTTTCCTAAATAATTTGGCTGTATATTTTTTAAGGATCGTTGCAAAACACCAAATTTTTGCATATTTAAAGAAAAATACGCATAGTTTTTATCTGCAGGTTTTTACTGGTTTCGTGCAAATAGCGCTCTCACAATAGAACTTGTCCGCGAACTTTTTTAACAACCCTCGTATATAATAGTATATTCGGATCTTGGATACGCTAATAAATCAATAAATACGATATGCAGATTTTAAGCGAGGTTTGCCAATGATTGGCGTATTCTAATTCGAATAGGACGAAATGTTCTAAGGGCAAATTGTCTAAGGGATGAATACTCTCTAGCATTCTCGCGCATGCGTAACCTGACGTAAGCCCAGGGCATCCGGTTTAACCTCGCTGATATATATTCTGCGTGGACCTCAGGGTCCACACAATTAATTGTAAAGAATGATTTTATTCACTCTTTGAGTTATAATCCATATATTTGCCAGTACTTTGTGAAGAATTGAAGAGGAGTAAGAAATCAAATCCCTATACATGGTTGTCCCATAGACACATAGAAAAGATTTATGTAATGATAAATGGTCTCTATTTAGAGGAAAGATGAATTCTCATTTCCATGACAATTAGAAAATTTTTTTTCAGCGTTGAGACTATGTATTATCAACTCAACAAATGACCTAATGACAGTGCTAACCAAGATGATTGATTTTTTTACATTTCCTTCAAACCTCAGTAAATTGTCCAACTGGAATCTTTTTTAATAAAACTCCTCCCATTTACGATGCTGTATCTAATATTCGTCCTTGGACAAGCCAACAAATATAAAAAAGCAAAGGAATATAACACATTCACGCACATAGACTCTTATTATGCGTATTAGCAATCTTTTCAGTTTAATCTTCTTTTTTTTTAATTCCACTTTTTAAAAACTTTTAACTGTCTTTTGATGAAGGAATGAAATATTTCAAAAGATTTTTAAAGCATTCTCTTGGTTTATGTGTCTTATAAAAAAATTAGAGTGAAACTTCAAAAAAGAATATTTACCTTAATATTTTTAAATTATTACATTTTATTTTCACAAAAGAGATATAAAGGTTGCAGAAAAAAATGAATCAGAAAAAATTGAACTCAAAATACATTCCAGAGAATGATAAAACTTCTTCCAGTGACAAGAACCAAGTCAAAGACATCATGCTAACAAAAATGCGGAGGAACGTCATAATGAAAAAAGGAAAGAGAAATAAAAAGGGCCTAAGTAATAGGAAATTATAAATATCAATATCGGAGGAAAAGGTTATATCATTTTTTTATATTTGAGTTTTACTTTAAATATGGCATAGTGTTATTGATAATAAACAGAAGGTTAAAATTCAGATTTATAATTCATCATTGCATATTTTAAAGTTATTTTCAAAGTATTCCTACCATGACAATTATTCTCTTTTAAGTTACTCCCACACATACAGATGTCTACCTCTAGCCAATCCACATTTCCGCTACATATGCCAGCAAAAGTCAAAAGTCCTTAATTACTGTCACATAACACGTTGACAGACATAGTAAATACTTTATCGAAACATCACTTTCCATAAAGACATCAACTTTTTGTTGAATATTAAGAGTTACTTGACCGATGTTCCAAGGACTGACCCCCATATGTATAATGGGCGCAAGAATAACCCTTATAAGTCAAATACTTTTGTGAGGACTAACGTTTATCTTTCATGTGAATACAAGACTTACCATTAACAATAGAGCTACATGCGAGAATAGCTTTTACCATTGGAAAAAGTCACCCGCGTGGCGCATTGGGAAAAGCGTCTGCTCTACAGTCGCCGAGTAAGAAATTGATCCTTACGTCGCAAGTTCGAATCTCACTGTGGAAGATGGAGACCGGTTCTTCGGATGAGATATAAACCGAGGTCCCAGGTCACAGTAGGTGTTTGCACGAAAAAGATCCCTCACTGCTCAATGGTCCTGAGTGCCGAGCATAAGTCAAATTTGCAGCTCTCCACCGGCAAGAGGAGGCGTCTCCATATGAGTGAAAAATTCTCGAGAGGGATGTTAAACAACAAACAAAACAAAAAAGGGAAACTTCGATAAAGTAAATGCTAGGTCATTATATATTGAGCACATGAATAATGCGCATCTTTAATATGTAGATTCTACCAACATACAAATGTACGTCTAATAACAGTTGTGAAAATTCAGAATTAGTGCATGTAAGGCTTATTTGGTTTCTGGATCCTTGACAATATACGTTAAAAATCAGATAAATCTGATTACAAACTACATTTAAGGATTCATACATATTATACAAATGATCATCGGAGCCAAAGACCAAAAACGTTTTCTAGAAAATAAAACTCAAATGGTAGTTATATTAGTTAATCACGTATTAAAAAAAAATCCATTCAAAGGAAACTTGTTTCACAGGACATTCAAGACAAAATTGATAAGTACTGCAGGAAAAATATTAACGCCACATTCAAACCTTGAAGAATGTACTGACTTCAGATCGGATTTGATACTACCAGAGAGAATACGAACAAACCCAATGGGGTTTTGTATATTAGCCCTTAAGATAGATGCAACCTGAAAAGAAAATAATAAAAAAAGAAAATTCGTTACAAAAGGGGGAAAGCAAAACCTCTTAATTGTCGAAATTATTTTTGGCAGAAAATTGTCTTAATTCTGCAGTTTGATAAAGTCTATAATTAAAGCCTTCTACTGATTCCCGAACCTAGAAAACCCTAGAATTCAGGAAATGTCCAAAATTTTAGATGTTAGGAAATCTCTTAGATATTTCAACAGGACAAACGGGCATTTCGTCAATTTGCATTGGAATGAAGTTCAAGTCAATCGCGATATCACAAAAAACACCTGCAATAATAGCTTCTCTGCAGTACAAAGATGTGACGTCATAATATTATTTAATGTCACGTTACTGAAATCTTGAGCTGATAGATGGGGAGTATATTATAACATAAATTCCTTTTATATGAACAAGATGAAATTCCGCGCAAGCGCGGGGAATTCAATTTATATCACTACTACCGACAGAAATATATTGTAGTTTCCACTGACATCCTACAGGTTTATAGCAGGAAGAAATACTTTGTTCAAAATCCCACATGAAGTAGATGTATGTCCCCACCCCAACTACTTTTTGTAAAAACTTTAAAAATAACAATGCCATTGATTTACATTTATTTTGAAACCTGTTTTACATTGTACTATATTATGGATATTGTACTACTTCGGATGCTCTTATTTCATTTCCGTCAAGGATAAAAGCAGTGAATATGCATTGATTGGGGGGGGGGGGTTAAAAATTCACAGGTACTTGGGTCTTGGTTTATAAATATGTATGTACCTTATTGATATGTAAAAAATGTACTTTACTTTTTTACGGTACATACATATTTATAAACCAAGACCCAAGTACAAGGTCTGTGCAAAAATGAGCTTTTAACGCCCTTTGAATAGGCCGAGTATTTGATACAAAGACTGTATTCAGAAAAAAAAACTGAAATGTATTGATTAAAGCACAAAATTTTACAACTTTAATTGAATTTGATCAATACCTTATTCATTAATTTTCTCTTTTCAGGTAAGCAATTAAGTTTATTACGAAGTACAAATTGTACTTCGTGTTCGTTGCCACGATGCTCTCACTAAGGAATACATGTATATACAAGGAAAACCTTTAGTTACTACATATATATATAATACTTATAGTCTTTCGATATATAAATATATTCAGAACTTATAGTGTTATCAATGATTTACCATTATTTCAATGACCATTCACACAAAATCTTTTTTTTATGTTCATGCAGCTATAATCGCCTCGTTTTTTTTTTCTTTTTTTAACATCGGGTTCGATGCTATATGATGTTCTAGAAGCTTCTGTCAATATTAAGATCGGCGAATGACGAAAATAATTTGCACATTTCCCTTTTTTATCGCTTATCAGAACTTTTTTCTTTTATATCATTTAAATCAAGTTTTGATTGAATAATTCAGTGATGACGTTTTATGAAGTAAGTAAACGATTGCTTGATGTCAGTTTCATTAAAAATTACTAGTAATTTAGATCCGCCAACCGGAAACGCCACCGTACTCACGTTTTTGCAATTTCATGACTGTTTATCGAAAATGAAAGTAGGCTTTTGATTTAATGTACGATACTTACTATGCGAGTGAAATCTAAATATAGTTTACGGACATCATCTTGTATATAGTGTATTGTTAGAGGAGTAAGTAAGAACTGTGGTGCACCTGTTTTGGAGTTTATTTGCAAAATTTATTAATTTATAAGTATAAGATGTAGATTGTATTCTACATAGTTGACAGGCGCGTAGCCAGAATGGAAGTGAAGTGTATATTTTATAAATACATTACCAAACTACTATGATTTAACTCATGCTACAACAAAAATTTAAAGGTTAGGTATTGAATAAGTAGGGAACACCCCCCCCCCCCCCCTTTCCGATACTACGTGCCTGCCGGTGAGGGCCCAGAAGATCTCAAATTTTAATTACCAAATTTTTTCATTCATTTTCTTGCCAATTAAATTATGCCATTTAGCTTTTGTTTAGAAAATGAAAGTCATGGTAATATTTATTGTCTTAACGCAAATTTAATACTTCACTGGAAACTTATTGTACATGTAGTTTAGGATAAATATTTAACCGATATATTGGTATCATGTACTATTTTTAACGTTCAAAAACACGTATACTTAATATTAATAAATCATTAACAAGAAATATCGTATTTTAAATCACATACTAGTAGTTCATAGTATTGAACGATGTGTTTGAAATTTAATTTTTCAAAGATCTTTTAAAAAAATAAATAACAATGTATTAAAGAACAATTACAAATTAATGAATGGTTTATTTGGATATTTGGCAATGATTTAATAAAGGACTTCAATTTTTATTATAGAGTCATGATAATATAAAATTCAAATCCAAACAGTATGACACAAAATAATTTGAAACAGGAATATTTGTTGGATGGTACTGAAATTTCTTCGAACACCCTCTCTCTCTCTTACATAGATTTTTTTTCTTCCGAAAATGATGTGTACGGACTTGCGTATTTGCGTATAGGCAGCTACGCGCCTGAAGTTGACTACATTGTTGTTGTATGCTTCAATATGCTGTTTTGCATTTGAATTAATAACATTTCTTTCCTTCTTGTCTAAGCAGTTTTTTTTATTTTTTTTTTGGGGGGGGGGTGGGGGGTGGGGGATTATTGAGTTGATTATTGAGTAGTGTAGATTCTAAATTGTTCAAATCTTGACCCCCGGGGGGTAGGGCGGGGACACAATAAGAAATCCAAGTTTTACATTGAAATATGTAGTAAAAATCTTCAAAAATCTTCTCCTCATGAACCTCTGAGCCAGAAAAGCTGAAACTTATGTGGAAGCATCCTGGAGTAGTGTAGATTCTAAATTGTTCAAATCTTGACTCCCGGGGGTAGGCTGGGGCCACAATAGGAAATCCAAGTTTTACATTGAAATATGTAGTAAAAATCTTTAAAATCTTCTCAAGAATCACTGAGCCAGAAAAGCTGAAACTTATGTGGAAGCATCCTGGGGTAGTGAAGATTTTAAATTGTTCGAATCATGACCCCCGTTGGTAGAGCAGGGCCACAATATGGACTCCAATTTTACGTTTTACCTTGAAACGTGAAGAAAAGATATTTAAAAATCTTCTTCTCAAGAGCCACTAGGAAAGAAAAGCTGAAACTTATGTGGAAGCATCTTGGGGTAGTGTAGATTTTAATTGTTCATATCATGACCCCTGGTGGTAGGGCGGGTCCACAATAAGTACTAAAAGGGGGAGATCAGGTGAAAAACAGCAAGACCAAAGTTACTCAGGTGAGCGTTGTGGCCCATGGGCCTCTTGTTTTGGGTACTTTTGACCTGCAAGTAGAAGAATGCTACAAAATTTTGTTAAATGTTTGAAATTAAAAATTTTAATTTGCATATAAGATGATAATTTGTTGATGAAAAGTGTTGGAATCTTATGAAGTTCCATTCGAACAATACTTATAGTAGTGCTAAAACAGATGAGTATACTGTCGGTGTTATGTGGAACCTGCTTTAAAAACATTGCATATCAGGATCTGCAATAAAAACTGTCAAAATATGGATGGGTTGTTAATATATTAAAGTGTTTTCGGAAGCAGGCTGGAAATGTATGATGACAGAGATGAACGTCGAATGATTTTAGGGGATTTGCTGATAACGGACCCCTGATATAATATTCAGATACAGTAAGTGATGTGGTTTAAGGTTCAAGGTGAAAATGTATTTATAAGCGCATAAAAAGTTGTGCTTTCAAACTTCAAGACCGGAAATATTTCTATAAAAGTACCATTGGATAAGTATTGGATATTTTATAGACAACAATAAAGAGTCTAATAGTGTGCAAAATTCGAACGAATTGTTATTTTTTGAGCATTGGAAGAACATTTGTAACACGATTCTAATGGTAATTAATTTCTGTTCTAATAGTGTGAAAAATACAGAGTAATTATTATTTTTCATGTACATTGGAAACAAATTTCAAAACCTTGTTATCTCTTTAGTCTTAGTATTAGAATATAGTATTTGAATATCCAAGTGATGACCAATGGATCTTAAAATATTCAATAGGAAAATACACGTAGAATAACAAGCATTCTGAGAGTATTGCATTAGCAATACTAGTCCCCTACCGGCAAGTTTAATCTGGTTCCCGTTAAAAATTGAAAATGCCATAATTCCGTCAAAAATCAATAAAGCGGAACAAAATGAAAACTTGATCTATAACTCATCAAGGTTATAGGTCACATGCCAAAAATCAGCTCAATATCTGCAAGCGTTTAGAAAAAAAAATGCGGAAAACCCTGAAAAATTGAAAAGGTCGTAATTCCTTCAAAAATCATTAAAGTGGAACGAAATGCAAACTTGATCTGTAACTCATCAAGACACACTCACATACCAAAAATCAGCTCAATATCTGCAAGCTTTTAGAAAAAAAGTGCGGAAAACTAAGTTGGACAGACAGACGGACGGACGGACGGACAGACTCAGAGGAAACCTAGGATCCCCTCTGGTTTCACCGGTAGGGGACTAACTACTGTTCCACTTTGGAATGCTATAATGTATCATATGTTTTAGGCAAAAAGAAGACAGTGATATTTTTTAAATAGAATGAGGCATTACATTACTAGCAACATTATTTTTTTTTTAATTTTTCAATTCAAAACGTATAGAGAAAAAATGACATAGACCTGACCTTGTTTCTAAATAAGACGGTCACATTACTTTGCAATATTGTATTATTGAATCTGAGAAAATTTGGTTCTTTTTCAATTACAGCAAGTATGTGAAAAATCCACCTGTAAAGGTAGCTTAAAGGCAAGCTGATTTCAACTTCAATACACCGTTCTTAAAACATCTTCAAGCCCAACTTTAAACAGCTTTAATGAGATACATTCTACATATTTTTAAAGAATGAATGATTTGTTGTCATTTAGCCCATTGAAATTTTAAGAATCTTGTAGACTAAAGTCCTCTTTTTAATGAAGATTGTGAATAATTCATTAATTGATACATAAACCTATGACACGGAATTATTTTTTTTTTCACATCAATAATGTTTTCAATGATTTTCTGTGGAAATTTTTGCGGAGAATGGAAAGAAAAAAAATATATTTAAAAAAAGTCAATCTTCGCATGACAGAACTAGTCCATGGTTCCCCTTAAAATTTTGTATATTCATATTCTGTCATCAGAGTTTCATTTCGTTTATGTTTTCTTCACGTTCGTTAATACTTAAAATGCAGAATAGTTTCGAAATAGCTGAATCAGTTCGAAAGAGTTAAGCTAAGAAACATTTAAGACACCGAATATTGCTCAAGCAGTTTTCAAAGGAATGGCCTTATATTGCAAATAAGTAAGCTCACAGGATTTCAGTACAAGAAAGTTTGGTTTGCAGTAGCACGAACCAACCAACCTATTATAACTCTGATTTTTTTTTTTTTTTTTTTTTTTGTACATGGCTGACTATGTGGTAAATTAAAAATGTTATATAAAATATGTTTTGTAGGTCAATTCGATCATTTTTCCTGTTTCAGCCCTTTCTACGGGATGTTAAGACCTACTGGTTAATTGTCACATTAATTCCTCAGGTGTGTTTATTATTATTTTTTCTTTATACCCACTTATGTAAAGCTTATAGTGAGGGTCTGTACTTTGTCAAATTAAATCTTCAATAAGTCTTTTGGAAAAATTTGATAAATTTTATTTCATGTTAAGTTCCACTATAATCCATTTTTTTTCTCCCCATTAAAATGCTTCCTATAGATTGTAAGGACCTTCGTGAGAAAGGTCAGGCTAATTCAGTAGTGTGAGATATCCATCCCTATGGGACCATCTCCTTTCCACCAAAAGTTTTCTGTGATATGGAAACAATGGCCGGAGGACAGATGGTATGTTAATGTTTTTTTTTTTATTTATCAAGATTAAAGATTGGTGCCTGGCACATATAGAAAAAAAATAATTATATTCTTTGAACTTTTATCTCCTTATCCACTGAGTGAAAATGGTGTATAAAGAATGAGATAATTGTATTTTCCTACAGATCAAACCTTGAGGATTTGCTAACCAAGGTCTACCTATCACAGACAAGAGGGGGGGGGGGGGGGTGTTAAGAATTGTACATCAAAGGGAGAATACTTGATTCTTTTGTTTTGCTTTTTTACATATTTTTTTGAATATAAATGTGCCATCATTCATTCAATAACAAAAAAGAAACTAAAACTACTGAGAACTTGCGTCTTAAAATTATTCGTCCTCCATGTATTGAAAATTGGTACTCTGTGGTACTCTGTCAAAGAAATTTAGAACACAGTGTGAATTGAAGCATTTTGTCTTTGAATAATTTCTTGAAATAAAGAATCCTGGAGTCGTCATACTTTTACATGTAATACAATGTTCAACACAATAATTCTTACTTAATCAAAGGCTTTTTCTGTTCTTTCTCAGGTAATCTAAAAACGACTGGACGCATCTGTGAGCTTCGACAGAATTGAACAGAATATAAGAATTGTTTTGGTGAACCGGAACAGGAAGTCTGGATCGGTAAATAAAGAAGAGGGCGCTTAAGGCGAAGACTATCCCCCGCTCTGGGACAACATATTTCTCAATTTTCAAAGTTCATGGAAAAGTTATATTTTTCTAAAATAATGGTTTCAATGATGTCATCTTGAACAAATTTGAATCGGTTGTTTTATTGAAGGACTTTTTGATTGATAATTTGTTATTAAAGATGACAGTAAAACATTTTTAGTGGAAAATGGGTTTATTAGAGTCATAAAAAAATGATTTTTGAGTATGAGTGGATTAAGCATCCATTCTTCATTAAAGTTTAAATGACGGAAAAGTAAATGCATAATCCATTTCATGTTTAAAAAAAATGGAGTCATTTTTTGAAAAAAGAATACGCATCAACAAACTCGTTTATTTAAATCACACTGGCACAGCAAGACAAGCAGACTTCGTAGCGTAGTGATTAACGCGTTCAGTCTTACGCCTAACCGTGGCGTCGGAAGCAAATTGAAAGTGGGGGGCTAAACTAACGAAAAAAGGGAAGCCCCAATTTTCAATGCCTATATTGTCTATCTTTGCATAAAAAGTAGGGGTGGGGCTAAGCCCCCCCCCCCAGCCCCCCGGTTCCGACGCCTATGCCTTGAGATTTGGAGAGAGTTCGAAACATGCGTGAAGCTTTTTTTTTTCTTTTTCACATACTTTAAAAATTAAATTATTTGACAAAAAATTATTTGACAATAATTTATTCAACAATATATTGGAAGCAAATGTATAAAAGATTATATTGACAATGTAATTTTTGAAAAATATAACTTTTCATAAACTTCTACAATTGAAAAAAATGTCTTCTCGCAGAGGGGGGGGGGGGGGTCGCCTGCGCCTTGCACGCTTTCATTCTTTATTTCTTTTAGATCTTTAGATCCTTCATCCTCTCCCAAATTTAAATAATGTTTGTAGTGAAATATCAAATTAGGAAGCGAGTTTAAGATCTTATTTTCAGATTGTAAAATAGATTGATCTTAGATGATCATTTATTGTTAGAGGTATAATATCCAAATTAAATTTAGATATGAATAAAATAAATGATATATGAAGATAACGAGCAGTACTCAATCTTGAAAGTCCAATGAAACGATACAAATTTGAAGCAGAGCAAACTTGGACCTCAAAATTTAGAGTTAGGATCAGGTGCCATGGAGGAGTGAGCATCCCCTGCCGACCGATCACACCCGCCGTGCGCTCCTTGTCATTGTCGGGTAAGAACGGTGAAATCCGTCGACAGTTCAGTGTATAAATATTGGCCTAACAATTAGTATGAAAAAGTCAGTCAGCATTTGACTCAATGATAAATTGTATATGCTGACAAGGTCATTGTGTCGATCGTAAAACTTGCGAAAAGATGACTTCAAACGAGACTGTTGATATCCTTGTTTCATCGGCTTGTTTGGCAATAGCTTGCCTCGTTTTAGATATTGTTCATACGTAGAGCATGCTCTTGCGTATCAAATCAACTGAGAGACATAAACCCCATATGCAGGTGATAAGGTTATATTGCTATATAAGTAAGGGAAGTTGACGATTGAAAAGTTGAAGTCATCACATTTAACATAAAGCTTTGTTGTTAGGTTACGATTACCGTCTTTTTCTAGTAAAGTAAGTAATCTGAATATGAAACAGATGTGACAGAATCTGTGGTATCTTTTATTTCAAACTCACTGGGATAAATCGAGTCGACATATGAATGAAAGTAACTATTGTAAATTGATAATACGTCGTCGATATATCGAAATTTTGAGTTGAAAGCCACCGGAAGTGTTTTCTTCTCGTGTAGAAGTTTTTGATTAAATTCTGCTTCATATGAATACAAAAAATAGGTCTGCTAATAGGGGGGCGCGATTGGTTTCCATGGAAATTCCAACAGATTGTTGGAAGACCTGATCTCCAAAAACTACATAGATATTGTCAATCAGAAACTCAAACATCTTTTTAATATCAACTTCAGTGTACTTGTGTTTACAATCAGAGTGGTTTTTAACAAAATAATTCTGTAAATGACCAATGACTAGGTAAATATATTTACGAGTTCAATTTTTATTGAAAAAGCAGCTGTCTATAATGTCTTCAATTTGTCAATTGTCTATTATACTTCAATTTATCGCGGGGAATGGTTGTAAAAAGTGTAGAAAAGTCGTACGTTTTGATGCTTTTGATTTTAGTAAAATTTTGTGATTTCAAATTTTCCAAAAATTCTTTGAAGTTTTTAAGTATCCACATCTGATTTACACCACTTCTCTAATATACTGTTGTACAATACTCCTGAAGTTTATCCTTCATTACAATAAATATTTTAGTGAGGAGTGAAGAAAGGGACTTGGTAGAACATTTATTTGAACCCGCTATGTATCTTTGTTTGTAAGGATTTTTATGAAGTTTAGGAATCCAGTAAAGGTATTCAAATTCATTTTGATTGATGGGAATATTGAAAGTATCTAACACGGACATATGATTTTGAAGTATTTTTTCTCCTTAGAAATGGAGGTATGGGTGTAAGTTTGTTTTTCACCCGTAGAATTAAATCTTTGTTCCTCTAAAATACAATTCAAATAGTGATTCTTACAAAGAAAGACTATGTTGTTACCAGTTTTGTCAGCTGGAACCAGTACATACTGATTGAATAATCTATCAAATTCCTTTTTTACTTCTGAATTATTAAAGACAGAACGATAAATAGTTTTAATACAAACCCTCAATCGCTTAGTGCAAGATTTCAACATCCATCTGAAGTTCTTAATCCATTCTGACAAAGTGTCAAGGTCTTCTTTTTCATGTTTGGCTCATCGCCTGGCGTAATCTTCCACAGAATTCATATTATTTATAAAATTATGACGCCATTTGAAAGAACGAAGTTCCGTAAATTTTGGCCCTTTTAAAATAAAGGATTTAAGGTCCTATATAAGAGGTAAAGAGTTATTGAAGAAATAATTTCTCAACTGTGAACCGACCATACTCGGTCATTCTCTCTCTAAGTGATAGTTTTAAACTAAAATATCTAAAGAGAAAAAAATTTTAAAGCATGTTTTACAGATAAATGGCTTTTGAATGTACATGCAATCCAGATTTTCGTTCGAGTAGCTTCATTTAAAAAATGGATGGAAGTAAACTTATTCATAGCAGTATGTTATCAATTGATTTTCAAATTAATTTTGATTCAGGAAATGACGAAATCCACCCGTTAACAAAGGGAAATTACTCCTCCCTCTATGTTTCATTAACACTAGTGAATGATACAAGAATGTTCGAGCTGTATGATCAATTCTCTGTTTCAAATGATAGAGAAGTATATTTTTGGTGGGAAATGCTGCAGGGACCTAAGGTACGTGACGTGTAAAATATGAATTAAGTGAGAGAAAGAGAGGAGGGAATGGGAAATATATTCATTATATAGAGTTCGAAGTGTATCGAAAGGCTTTGTATTAACCTTCGTTGTTGAACTTAAAAACCGCAAAACATCAAAGATACAACTATTACAAAATGAAAGCAGGCACACGACTACGTCAACCAATATCAGGGAGAAGTTCTACATCTGGGAACAATATTCTTATTTCTGGTATATAACAATTTAGAGTACAAACTTATATGAGAAGATTAAATTTTAATCTGATTCATGAGAAGAATAATGCTTAATGACCTTTCAACCCCCCGAAAATACTGAAAAGAATTATTCTATTTCCTCTAATTATTATATATAATATATGTGTATCATAGAGTTTTACGGTCGATTTAACAAAACTACAAAAAGATGTGATGGGAGTTTCATGTTTTTCACATTGTGCTTTTCTGAAGCTGATGATGTAGTACAAAGAATATAATATGTTTTTTCCTTGCATGTGAATAGGATAACTTTCAAACTGGTTTGTATGTGTGTGTGTGAAATAATCTTTTTATAAATTATCCTCATATCTCTTTTACTTTATTTTTCTAAAAAGAGAGAATGAATTAAATTTATCATAATAACAGTAACTTGATGGGAAGAAACATGTTATGTTAACAGGTTCCTTTTTTTTTTTTTTTTTTTTTTTTTTTTTTTTTTTTGTCTGTTTAAATGCACTGGGCATATCTTTTCACTATTGTAATTGTTTTTAATAATATATACAGGGCCGTAGAAACGGGGGAGGGGCTGTATCACGTTTTCGAATCGAGCTCAAATATCGATTATATTTCAAGATGATGTGTACGAATGGAGGAAATTCGGGTTAAAATCTGCTTAATGTTTAAAGAAATTTTTATCGGTCCAAGTGAAAAAATCCCAAACTCTCAATAATCCTTTGCGGTGCATAGCCAATAATTTTGCCGATATATTGAATACAATAGAAAACAGAGCTACTATATGTCTGTGCCACCTTAATAAAAAACATCTGATGCCCCCCGCCTTTTTTGCTTGTCAAAGAATTTTTGGTTGGTGATAGTGCCCCCCCCCAATTAAAAATGTATGGCTGTGCCCCCCTAAACTGAAACTGCTTCCTACGGGCCTGATATATAAGTATTGTTTTACTCTGAACAATAGACCGCGTATGATAAACACTGGGAATATCCGCAATATTCTACTTAATAGGTACTTCAATAGCCTTGACAGGGATAAGGATAGGTACTGTGCCATAATTGCTGGAAGAGTCTGGTGGTTCAACAGTTGTCACTCCGTCTTCCTCAACGGACCCTGGGCCCCGGGAGACTGGGCCTTGGAGAACCACAATTGACAATGGAAGATCTGCTAGGGGAACAGTGATGTTAATTAAGCGTCACTAAATACGTCACTCAATTGTTATAAACTTAACTAAATAGGTCACCCAATCGTTATATACGTCACTTTATATGTCGCTCAATCGTTATATATATACGTCAATAAAACGTCACTCTTGCGTTATATACATCATTTATGAATTTTTTTTACACGTATATGAAAAAAAATCATATCAATAATTTTGTCTGTTTGAAATAGATATAGTATGCATTACCTGGAAATTGTGTATAACAATCTTTATTTGGCGAGATACAATTTATACTGTGTGAACCAGCAACAATATCTTAGGCTATGAAATCTGATTTTCAAGAATAATACTTTAGTTTGTTCAGCATGAAAAACGCTTTTAGAAATATAGTTCTTTTCGAAATTAACAAATTAAAAAAAAAACAATTTTATCCATTAATTATAACCTAAATTCAAAGCTTATGTTATATGTGATGACTTCAACTTTTTAACGTCAAATTCCCTTAATGTAGCAATATACCCTTATCACCTGTATATGGGGTTTATATCTTTCAGTTGATTCTGCTCTACAGATGAACAATTTCTTAAACGAGGCAAGTTCTTGACAAACAAGCTGATGAAACAAGGATATCAACAATCTCGTTTGTAGTCATCACTTCGGAAGTTTTATGGTCGATACAATGACCTTGACAGCAAGTACAACCTAATATTAAGTCATTTGTTGACTGACGTTTTACACACAAGTTTTTAGGCCATTATATACAAACTGAATAACCAATTTTCGTTATTTTCCAGTCATTTCAAGGGGCACAGGCCGGAAGTGACCGGTCGGCAGTGGATACTCACTTCTCTATGGCATCTGATCCAACCTCTGATGTTTCTGGAGGTCCTTAAATGCTCTGCGCCCAATTTGTATTGTTTAAATGGACTTTGAGCTTTAATACCATTCGTTATCTCCATATTTCATCCACAAAACACGATTGAGACTGAAAAAATGTGTATGTACTAATCATGATCCGAGTGCACGTAATTCATCGTTCAACATGAGGTCCATAACTTTTTTGTCCAGAAAATCGACATTTTAGCGACTGTTTTATGTTCGTAAAAAATAAACAATTTCCTCTTCGTAACATATTAAGACTCTGAAACTTATTGTACAATCACATATTTCCGAGGTAAAATTTTCATAGTTTTAAGGAAAGTCATTGCGCAGGTAGGTTAAGGCTTCCCGTAGAAAATCACTGTGCACTCTGTGCCTTCACTTCTCTCTGAAGTACCAAAATATGACGTCATAATAGAAAATGACGTGAAGTCAATGCGAACTTGAAGTGCTATGACGGGGAGAGTGTCATGAATTTTACACTTTATTTCAATGTGCATGTAAATGCTAGATAGCTTTTGCAAAATTCACGGGTCGTTAAAGGTTTTTTTAAGTCTTATATGTCTGAAAATTTTAAAAATACATCGCTTACGTACCCTTGATTGAAATTCAGCATGTTCAAAATGCTTACGAAAAATATACTTTTGAAATGTACTCTGTTTTATACCCGTGGTTTGAGGTAGAATTTATTTTGCGTGTATAAAAGAGTCTGGCGCAGGTGATTTATGAGGATTAATCTGAGATTTTTTGTGGAAATCTGTAGGAAGAGGTTGTTCTCTAACTGAATCATGCTTGGGAAAAATGCGTGACGGCTTCGTTTTAATACAGATTATGATATTGTGTGAAAAATACCCTCAAATTTGTAGGTAAGTTGAATTTCTCACGAAATATTTTTTACCCAAGTTATACTATGACTTTTCCCAAGCACATTTCGGGTACACAAGGAAACGATGAGTTTATTTGTATAACAAAATGTTAATAATTATTGTGTTAATCAGTTGCGATGCGATTAATGTGAAGCACTTCAAAAAATTATAAATGACCGTCACGTGATCAACAAAGTCATGTGATATCATAACGAACATGTTAATATATAGCCGAGGGAACCCTCTATATAAATTGGAAGAACTAAAGTACAATACTTATAAATTAAAACCAAAACCGACCTCGCATTGAAATATTATGTTTTGAGCGCATTTTAAAGCTTCGGGAAGCCTTAACATAGCTGCGTGGTTTAGGGGATTTGATTTTCAGACCAGCCTATGCATCCGTTTTTGGCGTAATTCCTCCGATTTTAAAACGAAACTATGATATTACGCCATTTAAATCATTTTTTTTGTCTTAAAAAGCCTTTATGAACGGCTATCTACGGAGTTTGTTTTTGACCTACTAAAATGAAAATGAGAAGTTTTAATAATATAGTTATGAAAAGGGGGTTCCATTCTTAACGACATGATTATTAGCAATATAGATAGTTTTTGTAACATACTTGGCAGTCAAAATCAAAGTGCAATTAGTACGGCCAGTTAAATTTTCAGTTCAGTTTATCCTAACATTGCTAATAACAACAGTTGGATAAGTGAATGTAAAAAAACAACATCAACAACAAAATCACAACGGATTTTAGTGAATAATTTGTATTAATATGGAAATGAACTCTCAATTATGTGATTTGATAGAAATAAAGCAAGTGCTACTTTGAGCGTGTAATATTGAAATACGTTGGATAGGACTGCATTCAGGATACCGGTGATTCACGACACGTGGCCTTTCTGTCAATAAATGATTTGATAAAGAAACGCTCATGCTTATTTGTTCAGTGTTGTATAATTTCAGGTTTATTTAGAAAATATTAAACTACGCCTTAAAATTACGTCTTTCCCTCTAAAACTCTACCAAAATGACTATTGAAATTACACCCTTGCAATAGAAAGTGTAGATAGGACTGGATCTCATGGATGTAGAAGTTGTGTGTAATAAGGCATTTGAAATATTAAATTTTATGGTGAACATGAATTCATGGTTCTTTTCATACGACAAAATCCCCCTCCTCAGGATAATAAGTGATTTCCCTGTACCCGGAAAATCTCCCTCTTCCGGAAATTAAGTGATATCACAGTACCCGGTAAAATCCCCGCTTCTCAGGATTATAGGTGATTTCACAGTACTTTGCAGCTAAAGGATCAAGTAGAGTATCTTAAATAAACCCAGTATTTTGTTTGACTCATAATTTGAGCAGTCTTTGATTGTCTGTTGAATTGCTTTTCAGGCGTCTAAAGCTTATATATACTGAAAAAGTTAAAAGGAAAATGTTTAATTAGGAACTTTGAGGAAAGTACAAAGTACATTTGTTGTTTGAGTGTTCTATGATGTGTTAAATGAGGACATCTTTAAAAAAAAATGTTTGGTTGAAAGGCCATCTTTAAAAAAAAATGTTTGGTTGACCTCTGCCGACCGACTGGCTAAAAATGGCCCGAATCAAAAATTTTTTCTATCCTCCAGGAAGCAATTACTTTTAAATGAGTCTGGAAAAAAGAATTTAAAAAAAATGAAATTGAAATTTTCTGAGAAAAAAAAAATCTCACCTACCTATCCCGCTGTACAGTTAAAGTGACATATAAAAATATTGGTGCATTTTTCAGATAAAAAATACATTCTTTACAATGATGGACGATTCTTTTAAGGACTTTACTAATATCAGAGAAATGTAATGTGCTTTAAATCTACATGTTCAGGACATTTAGATTCTTTATTTAGACTTGTCACGTGATGTCGGAGTCTCATGAATTTAGCAAATTTACTTCCAGTATTGAGGTCATCTATAAATTCCAATATTGCAAGGACATAACCAAGTTAAAAATTTAAGTTTAATTTATAATTCTTTTCAACACTATATGTACTTCGTGAAAAGTGCTGCGAACCTATATATATTCCACTATTTTATTGCTATAATTACATTTGATAGACGGCGCAGTACAGTTAAGAGGCGCAATGGAAATATACGGCAATTTTTGTGATTAAAAATATATTCTTAATCAGGATGGCGATTCTTTTTAGTACTTTACATATATCGGACAAATGTAATTATTGTTAATAACTACATATTGGGGACGATAAGATTTTATATTTAGGCTTGTCACGTGATGCGGCAGTCACGTGATATAGCATATATACTTAAAGTATTGAGTTCACCTATAAATTTCACTAGTGCAAGGGCATAATCAAGTTAAAATTCTAAATTTAGAGTATAAATATTTTCAACACGCATCGTAGTTTTTTTTTAAAAGTGCTGCGATCCTATATAGATTCTGCTATTTCAATTAAAATTGTCGCCCGCGTGGCGCAGTGGTTAGAGCGTCTGCTCTAGAGTCGCGAAGTAAGGAGTTGATCATTACGTCGCGGGTTCGAATCCCACTGTGGGACGTGGAGACCGGTCCTTCGGATGAGACCGTATAAACCGAGGTCCCGTGTCGCAGTAGGTGCTGCCACGAAAAAGATCCCTCACTGCTCAATGGCCGTAAGTGCCGAGTATAGGACAAAATTTGCAGCTCTCCACCGGCAAGTGGTGGCGTCTCCATATGAGTGAAAAATTCTCGAGAGGGACGTTAAACAACATTCAAACAAACAAACAAACATTGTTAAAATTAAATTTATATGACCGCATTTTGTATTTTTTGCTGGTCAACGGCATTAAATATAGATATAATTAATTCATTTTCAAGACTTCACCAGGTTCGCAGCACTTTTCAGATACCTTAATACTTCTAGAGTTTATACGTAAAAGCTTACTGTGATCCATTGAGTGTATGCCCTTGCACTAGATCGATTTATTAAGACCCTTACATTACCCTCCGATGAACTCGCATACAAATATACGGCAGTATCAATTAAATAGGAAATATACGGAATGTATATGAATAAAATTATAAAGAAGACATTGCATCCAAAGTAATGGCCTCTTAAATATTTTTAAAAAATATTTTATTTAATTATAGAATACATTTTTCATTGTGAAAATATTTCTTGATCTGCCTCTCACTGCATACAAATGCGTCAGGTTTTACGAAATGATGTCACATCGACAAGTGCATCGCGATCAGTGACTTGTTTATACCTTGCTATGAGGAATTTAACTGAAGACAAAACAGCATGTTATAGTTAGTTTAGATGTAGTTTGATGGTTTCCTATAGTTTAAAATAGCAAATCATTTCATTTTGTAGTATTTTTAAGAATTTTGGTTTTGTATGATGTCATAGTTAAAGTTTCGCGTACAAATTAGGCTCCGTCCCCTTTTTGTAGCCTTAACTGTGCTGCGGGTGGGTAGAATATTTTACTGGTCAACTGCATTAAATATTGGTATAATTAATTTATTTGCAAGATTTATTTGCAAGATTCCATCAGGTTCGCAGCACTTTTCAAATATATTAATGCTTCTTGAGTTTATGTGAGTTTATGTGTAAAAACTTGGCATGATATGATACATTGAGGGTACATGTATGCTCTTGCAATAAATCGATTTATTTGAACCCTTCTTTTACTTTTTTCAATGAATCTGTGTACAAATATACGACAGTATCATTTGTCCAGAGAATATACAAACAGTATATAAATAAATATAAGTATTTGACAAGTATATTGCGATCAATGAATCGTTTATATCTTGCTGTGTGGGACTTACTGCATGTAGTAGGAAGTTTTGATGCAGTCTAGAGCTATCCAACAGTATAAAAAGCAATTGAAATAATTTCATTTTGTGGTAATTTGAAGACCTGATAGTTTTGTGTGACGTCATAGTAAACATTTCCCGTATAGATTAGGCCCACCTCGTTATTGTAGCCTTAACCGTGCTGTGCGACCAAATATTTTCAGACTGAGTTGGGAGAGGGCGAACAAACATTATTCCAAAGTTGGCCTGAATTGTTGTTTCTTTGGAAACAGTGGTAAATTAAAGACGTATAGGATCCACAAGAAGACCCGAGAAGGACGGTTGGAAACACTATTCCTGTCATTCTGTGTATCCCAGTGATATCCTAGCATTTTCTTTAACAGAAATCATGGAAAACACAATACTGATTATTACAGACCTCGTGACTGGTCGAAAAGATTCATTAATATGTACTATCTATTGATAATGATCGTAAAAATTAAGGAGAGACGAACACGAACTGTTAAAATTATCTTTTCACAGGACGTAAATTCGTTTTAATCGTTTTAACCAGTCGCTTAAAAGCGTCGATAGAAGGTGAAATTGCAACATGTTCAATATATGTTCTGAATAGGCTATCTTTAAAAAATATTGAAAATATGATATTTTTAATTCCATACGTTCATCATATATTTTTCAAAATATGTAGAATAAATGTTTAAAATATGATGAACATATGTTTTAAATATGTTTACTCAAAAAATATGTTGAACATACGTTTATGTTGGCCAGATGTTTAACAAATGTCAAACTTATTTCTAACTTTTTTTGTTCCTAAAAAACGTTAAACATTTGTTTTGAGTATGAAAGTCGAACAACAAGTAGGTAAGAAAGTGTTTGAGTAATGAATAATTGAGAAAATTTGGATGAAATTAATTACAGTATACGTTCTCATATTATTAACCTATAAATAAGTCGAGGTAAATGTTTTTCTTCTAACAACTTTACTGCATGTTTTAAAAAAACAAAAAATATTACCTTAAGATATATTTTAAGAAAAAATATTCTTTTAATCTTGATTAAAAGAGGTACCTACTTTCTTCCACTGTTCTTCCCTTCCCCGAGATTAAAATTTGTTTTTTTTTTTTTTTGTTTTTTTTTTTTTTTTTGGAGACGTATTTCTTGTTCTTAATAAGCGTTCAAGTTTGGATTTATTTCATGAGGATTGTCATTCCAGTTTTATTTTTTGAACTTGTTTTGTTTTTATCGGATGAAAGTGACAGTAATATTTTACGCCATTGCTGCAACAGTAATGTTAGTAGTTGAAGAAAACGAGCTTTTCGATACAGCATAAAAACAAATAACCTCACCACATACTTATGACCTTTAGGTGTTCTAGTAATTAAGTAAGATCATACTTATTTCTACAATGTTTTTTGATTTATTTTGGAAAAATGCAAAAAAAAAAAAAAAAAAAAAAAAAAAAGACGCCACCATTGCCGGTGGAGAGCTGCAAATTTTGTCCTATACTCTGCACTTACGGCTATTGAGCAGTGAGGGATCTCTTTCGTGCCAGCACCTACTGCGACACGGGACCTCGGTTTATACGGTCTCATCCGAAGGACCGGTCTCCACGTCCCACAGTGGGATTCGAACCCGCGACGTAATGATCAACTCCTTACTTCGCGACTCTAGAGCAGACGCTCTAACCACTGCGCCACGCGGGCGACCAGTCCAAACTGTAGGCGAAGTTATGTTTTGAAAGTATATCAAAGAAATTTAATTTTTTTGTAACCATGGCAACACTTCACCAAAATCAAAAAATTGATATACAGAATTATGTTTCTAAGTGTATTTACTTTTTTACCAAGTTATATTGAAATCATGCCAAAACTGTAGGAGGAGTAGCATTTTGAATGTATTTCACAGAAATTTCTATTTTTAGAAACCATGGCAACACTGTTCACTGAAAATCAAAAACCGATACATATAATTATGTATCTTAGTGTAGTCTACTTGTGTGCCAAGTTATATTGAAATCAGACCAAAACTGTAGGAGTAGCGTTTTAAAGGAATTTCCCAGAAATTTCTATTTTTAGTAACCATGGCACCAACGCTCATCGAAATCAAAAACTGATGCACTAAATTATGTATCTTAGTGTAATCTAGTTGTGTGCCAAGTTGTATTGAAATCATGCCAAAACTGTAGGAGGAGTAGCATTTTGAAAGTATTTCACAGAGATTTTTATTTTTAGAAACCATGGCAACACTGTTCACCGAAATCAAAAAGCGATACACAGAATAATGTATCTTCGTGTAGTCTACCTGTGTGCCAAGTTATATTGAAATCAGACCAAAACTGTAGGAAGAGTAGCATTTTGAATGTATTTCACGAAATTTCTATTTTTAGTAACCATGGCAACACCGTTTACCGAAATCAAAAAGCGATACACAGAATAATGTATCTTTGTGTAGTCTACTTATGTGCCAAGTTAGATTGAAATCAGATAAAAACTGTAGGAGGAGTAGCATTTTAAAAAAATGTTTACAGACAGACAGACGGACGGACGGAGGACGGACACCTTACTATCGCATAAGCTCTTCTGGTCTCTGACCAGTAGAGCTAAAAATCAAACCATTCTGCCTCCCTTTAAAAATCTTATCGCAGAACTACAATACTTTGTAATTCAAATAATGTATAAATGCTTTCAATAAAGTAACAAGTTCTGTAAAATTAGTGATGTAACCCCCCCCCCTTTTTTTTTTAAAGGGCATAATATATCTATCCAGTTATAGCTGTCTTTAAGAGTTGCTCTTAAGGTTGTTAAAAAACAGTATTTAAGTAACTAAAACTTCTCACACACACAAAAATGTCACTTAAACGACAAAGTTTGTAGATCCACAGATGTAATTTTGTCAAAATCCATTATCATTATTGATCATATAAATGGAAAATAAAAGATTTGGTTAAAGAATACCTGTGCATCCAACTTTCTTCAAAGGTCGACATTACAGTAAATATCAAAAAGCAATCCCAAGTATAATTTTGGATAGTGAAATATATGTAGATAACGAACAGTATTCAGGCTCAAAAGTCCATCAAACAATACAAAATAGGAGCAGAGCAATCACGGACCTCCAAACATCAGAGGTGGGATCAGGTGCCATGGAGGAGTGAGCATCCCCTGCCGACCGGTCACACCCGCCGTGTGCTCCTTGCCATGATTGGGAAATAACGGGAAAATCCGTCCAAAATTCAGTGTGTAAATAATGGCCTAATATGAAAAACATCAGTCAGCATTTGACTCAATGATAAATTGTATTTGCTGACAAGGTCATTGTATCGACCATAGAACTTACGAAATGATGACTTTAAACGAGACAGCTGATATTCTTGTTTCATTAACTTGTTTGTCAATTATTTACCTCGTTTTAGAAATTGTACATACGTAGAGCATGCTCTTGCGTATCGAATCAACTGAGAGATATATACCCCGCGTGCAGGTGATGAAGGTATATTGCTGCATAAGTAAGGGAAGTTGACGATTGAAAAGTTAAAGTCATCACGTTTATCATAAAGTTTGGTTGTTAGATTACCATTAACGTCTTTTTCAAGTAAAATATCCAAATATGAAACAGATGTGTCAGACTCTGTGGTATCTTTTATCTCAAGCTCACAAGGATATATCGTATCGACATCAGAATGGAAATAGCCATTGTTACTTGACAATACGTCGTCGATATATCTAAATGTCGAGTTGAAGGCCACAACAAGTGTTTTCTTCTTTTCACGTACAAGATTTTGGACCCGTTCTGCTTCATATGAGTACAAAAAAGATCTGCTAATAACGGGGCGCAATTGGTACCCATGGGAATTCCAATAGATAGGTAAAACATTACTTAGGCTAATTATGCATTTTCTGGTAAAAATTTGATCCACTCTTATTTTTTATTGAAAAATATATATAGATATCTAGGCATCTAAAACAAATAGAAAGATGTTTTATACTTAATTGTATTTTTAGGTCACCTGAGTCACTCAGGTGACCTATTGCTATCTGTTTTCGTCCGCCGTCGTGCGGTGTGCGTCGTGTGTTAACATTTGAACATTTTTAACTTCTTCTCTAAGGCCGTTTAACCAATTTCAACCAAATTTGGCATATAGCATCTATGGGTGAAGGGGAACAAAACTTGTGAATTTCATGATCCCTGCCCCCCACCCCCCCCCCCCCTTGGGGCCTGAGGGGTGGGACTAAAACCACCAAAATTAATGCAATCTTTAAAAATCTTCTTCTTTACTCCTGGACATCGAGCAATCTAACTGTTGGCATGACTGTAATAAGTATTGAGCCCTCTACCAAAATTGTGAAATTCATGGCCCCAGGGGCAGGGGTTCTGGTGCTAGGGTTGGGCTATGTAGATCATAGTAAGTACATTGTTATGAGAAGCAAGAGTCCTCTTTCAAAATTGTGAATTTCATGGCCCCAGAGTCAGGGATTCTGGTGTAAGGGCGGGGCTCTATTGATTATATAGGGAAAATGCATCAATTCTTTGAAAATCTTCTTCTCTGCTCCTGGGTATTAAATTAACTAACTTCGTACATCGTTATGATGAGCAAGAGTGCCTCTTCCAAAATTGTGAATTGGATGCCCCTGGGTCAGGGGTTCTGGTGTTAGGGCGTGGGCTTTATTGATTATAAAGTAGAATTGCATTAATTCTTTGAAAATCTTCTTCTCTGTTCCTGGGTATTAAATAAACTAACTTAGTGTATAGTTATGATGAGCATGGTTGCCTCTTCCAAATTGTGAATTTCATGGCCCCAGGGTCAGGGGTTCTGGTGGGGGGGGGGCTCTTTTGATTATATAGTAAAAATGCATTAATTTTTTGAAAAACATCTTCTCTGCTCCTGGGTATAAAATAAACAAACCATGTACATGGTTATGATTAGCATGGTTGCCTCTTCCAAATTTCTGAATTTCATGACCCCTGGGTTAGGGGTTCAGGTGTTAGGGCGGGGCTCTATTGATTATGTAGTAAATTCCATTAATTCTTTGAAAATCTTCTTCTTTGCTCCAGGATATTAAATAAACTAAGTACATAGTTAGATGAGTATGGCTGCCTCCTCAAAAATTATAAATTTCATGGCCCCTAGGTAAGGGGTTCTGTTGTTAGGGCGGGGCTCTATTGATTATATAGGGAAAAGGAATAAATTCTTTCAGAATCTTCTTCTCTGCTCCTGGGTATTTTTCAAAGAAATGAAGTGCATGGTTATGATAAGGAAATAAGGAAGAATGCCTCTTCCAAAATTGTGAATTTCATGGCCCCAGGGTCAGGGGTTCTGGGGGGGGGGAGCTCTACTAATTAAATTGTGAAAATGCATAATTTCTTTCAAAATATTTTTTCTACAACTGGTTATAAAGTAAAGAAACAGGTGTATAGTTATGATGAGCAAGGGTGCTTCTTCCAGAATTGTGAGTTCAAGGCCAATGGGTCAGATGTTTTGGTGTAAGGATGGGGCTTTATTTATTTAATAATATAGTGAAAATGCATTTCTTTGAAAATTTTCTATGCTCCTGGGGATGTTCGAGGCAGACAGAGTAAAAATTTTAATATGCAAGAGTATTTTTACCAGAATTTTGCACATTTGGACCATTTAGTCAAGTGTTCTGGTCCTGGCCAGGGCTCTATTAACTTGTATTCTGCTGAGCACAGTTATTCCCCTTTGCCATTCACCTTTGATAATTAATCAAAGTAAATAATGTATTTGAAAGCTTAATAGAATAAGAGAATTATGCATGAATATTTATTGTATAATACAAAAAGTACTTTCATAGTTTGAATGACTTGGAAATAATAGATGAGACAAAATAACATATCTTTTTAAATGTTCTTCAAAGGCCAAGAGAGGCCAATGTGAGAAGTAATAATATGGGGTTAAAAAATAGACATGGTTTAAGTGATAAATGGGGGGGCGGGCAGATAGATACTAGATCAATCATTTTGTAGATGCTAATCATACAATTTTTCTTGCTTTTGGGCAACAAAGCTTCATTTATCAGTTTATGGATCCTCTAAATTGTTGTATTTTACTCAGGTGACCGTTAAGGCCCTTGGGCCTCTTGTTTCTACTACAAGAATTGGACTGTTCTGTAATGTGTTAAATAATTAGCTCCTGATACAATTATAAGTGCAGAACTCATCCAAATTACTTTCATGCTACACAGAGGGGCCGGTAGCATACTATGTTTGGTTTTACATAATCATGTTATTATACAAAAAGAAAAAGGGAACCAACGTCAGATCATCTTAGATCATATTAGGAAGGAAGCAGGGTATAACAATTATTGCTCGAAGAAATATCTTTCATGGCTCAATATGTATAGATGCTATTAAAGGATCAGATTTGTTTTAAAAATCCATCTGATTAATTAGATTTTGTTTGTTTGTTTGTTGTTTATCGTCCCTCTCGAGATTTTTTCACTCATATGGAGACGCCACCACTATCTATACATAGTGGAAAATCCTCACTTGATTATAATTGTAACAGCATAATTTGCTTCTCGGAGTTCAATATCTGTCACACATGGTCAACGTTACTTTTCGAGGTGACAAACTTTAACATACAAATTGACATGAACTGTGCATCTTTCATACCCTAAACTTTTTCGGCATTTAAATCAAATACTCTGGGTGCATTTTACTTATCTGAAGCATGTTTAAACATTTCAAACATACGATATGAAATTTTCGATAAAATTTCATAGATTTAAAAGAATTGCAAATTTTACGGACTAAATCTGTCATACCAAGTGAGTGACTTAACGGGATTTTTGAATGACAAATTTTCATATCAAAAGAGTCTCTTCTCAGTTAAAATCAGGTAGAAAAAACATCATCTTCGAGGTTGCGCCCCCTGGATAAAAACTTATATACAAAAACGTCAACAATTCATTAAAAAAAACGAAATCTTTGATTTATAGTTTCTTATATAGATGACAAGATGATACTAATTAAATGTTTAAAAATTCATTGATGTACTTTAAGCGGTTTTTATTTTATGGTGCACGTCCACGAACTTTTTTATAACCCTTCGTATCTGATCACATATCCCAAACAAGCTCAGACCCAACTTGCAGCTAAAGGATCAATCAACAGATTCTTACAGGAACACAGTAGTTAGCTTTACTCACAAAATGAGCAGTTTTTGTGTTGTCTGTTTGACTGTTATTTATTTTACGGTGTCTCACGCTTACGTCATTTCGAGAATATACACCTTAAAATTTGGGTTAAATGACAAGACGTCGATCAATGAACTTATAGGAGAATACAAAGTTCGTTCGTTGTGTGAGTGTTCTATGATGTGTCAGAAGAATTGTGGTTTCTTTGGCTACAACCATAAATGGATGAGGTGCCGTATACATAAGAACATCTTCTCGTCTGAAATGTCTGATGAGGCTGGTTGGACGTACTATTCATATAATTGTATGTATTGCTAGTGAAACTTCTTTTCACAGAAAAAAAGAGACAATTTTGATTAAAACAGATCTTGCAACTGATTAAAGAATGTCATATACATGTATGATTGAATAATTCTCTTCCATAGGAAAAAAAGCAGAATCAACGCCGTTACCGTTATCTTTCGAAGGACTTTATAAAATGTTCAAGCAATTTAATCCCATTAAGACAATATTCTTTAACCTGACGCCCTTTGATCCTCAATGTCAAAAATTCAATAAGGTCACACTATACGTTCCTCAAAAATATTTTTTTCCCAAGAATTTGTAATTGCAGTATTGCTCGATAAAAACAAGTTTCCTCCCAAAATTGAGGTACCTTACCAGGCATTTGTGCAAGATACCAGAGGGTGATGTTTTATTTATAATCCTACTGGTGATCTTTGGAATTACATATATTACAGTTTTTGATGTACTTATTTTTAAGACATTAGAAATCACAAAAGAATGACAATCATGAATAATTTGTATATATTACGAAGAGATACAGAACAGGTATTTGAGGAACGTGTCGTAAGACATTAAAGGAACCTTAAATTAATATTTAAACAGAATTTAAGCCATGATAAAGCTATCAAATTACATTTACATGTACACTAATTAAATATTGAAATACAAGCATTTATTTGGTGTTTAAAAATAACAATCAAGTTCAATGAATTGGGGGCTCCCATCTTTCGGCATCTTAGTGGATAAGATGTCAAATATAAACACTCTACCATATGTCATTCAAAAGTTATCACCAAAATTAAAAAGTCAAACATGAAGGTCAAGGTCCACGGGGTCAAAAGTCATAGCATGCTTAAATGTAATACACATGTCAAATATGAAAGCCTTATCTCTTCTCAATCAAATGTTATAAGGAAAAATAACATTTTGAAAAGTAGGTCAAACTTCAAAGTCAAGGACACAGGGTCAAAAATCATAGTGTATTTAGAAAGGCCTTGTCACAGATAGTATACATGTGTAACTCGAAAGCCCTGTCTTTTCTCTTTCAAATCTTTTGACCAATTTAAAGAAACGTTAAATTTCTTGAAAAGAATGTTAAATAAGACTCCTAAAAATTTCAATAAACAAACTCTATATTCCTTATTTTGCTCTGCTCCCGATTTATATTGTTCTAATGGCTTATGAGCTTGATTACTGTTCGTTATCTTCATATTTCTTTTTTTTCAGCTCCTTCCACAGCTCCTTCCACAGATTGTAAAGATCTTCGAGATAATGGTCAGGCTAATTCCGGTGTGTACGAAATTTATCCCTATGGGACGAGCTCCAGACCTGTCAGAGCTTATTGTGATATGGACGCAATGGATGGAGGATGGACGGTATATTATTTTATATGTGAAGCTGATGTATGACACGTACATGGAGAAAAGTTTTGTCAGCATGAAATAAATGAATTACGCTGTCCCTTCCTGTGATTACGTACTGATAAAATGGAATTTACGAGGGTTGTCCATAAAGTTTGTGGATAAAATACTATATTATCTTAATATAGCCCACACTGGGAAATGTGTACGATAATATTTTAATATAGATCATGAACTAGTAAAAATATAAAAATTAAAACAATACACTCTAATTAACGATTGTTATAGGTGTAAATAATTTGTATATGCTGACACACGACCCAGTCTGACGTAAAACTAATTTCATTTTAACGTCAAAGTTGGAATTTTGAATTTTTCACACGTTCATGGACACACGTTACATTTTCTTTATCATGCCTCACTGCCAAGTGCTAGCAATAATATTCATGTGTTGATTATATTTGATTTAATATTTGAAATTAAAAAGAACCCACAATAATTTACGAGCGTCATTAATAGAAACGGTTCGCATACACAGGCTGCTCATCCCAGTCCGACCTTGCGCTAGATATTTTACAACGTCACAAATAGAAATATCTATTTTTCATCACAGGACGTGTGTTTTCCACTTCTTGTAGTGTCTTTGAAAATGTAACCACCTTTGAAATATTGTCTTCACCAATCTCAAATCAATAAAGTAAATATATTCCAATAATTTTGAGTTCTTTGAATAATTTTTTTTTTGTGTCTGACCTTGTTTCAACCATATTAAAACATAATTTTATGATTGGACACTGATTTTTCTGTCAATTTTTAGCACATATTTCTTGGAGTTTTTGTTTAGTATTTTCAGTCTATATAGTAAGCAATACTTAGATAGAGGCTATTTGTGATACATGTAATTTTTGTTAAGCTTTGTCTTGTTTTATATAGAAAAAGATAATTTTAATCCAGACACTTTGTTTTTAAGTTTATTGCGTTTTAAGCTTGGTCCGTGAGTACTATCTGCGACCTCTTCAGACCCCTATTTTTACAAAATATTAAGTTCCACCAATAGAAATTAAACTATTCTGACTTGGATCTTCATAAAAAGGATTTTGATATACAATAATGTATATATAGAACCATTTATTTTGACAGAAATGTCATTGTTCACGAATTTATGGACAACCCTCGTACATGTATCAATCTTTTGGAAATAACTCATAATCAAGCATTATGAAAGTTTTTATATTCTTGCAAATATGACTCAGAAATGATAATCTACCGAAAGTATTTAAGAGAGATTTGCGAGTACCTCCTCACACATATACTACAAATAATCGTCATAATGAGGATTTTATTTGTTATATTTAAAAGGCCATTCAGAAACGAGTTGACGGATCTGTAAGATTTAACAAGAGTTGGACAGAATACAAGAATGGTTTTGGTTCTCCGGAAGGGAATGTCTGGATAGGTAAGAATGAAATTTGATTAAAATTCTAATAATTTTTTTTGTAACATAAGGTTTGAAGTTATTCGAAAATTTGATTTTTAAACAGTAATACATATTTTGCAATATCAAAAGCAATTGAAATGTTAGCCGTATGTTGGAATTGTTATCTCGCAGAACAGTTAAGGTGCCCAATGGATTTGTCGGCGTTTTTTTTTTTTTTTTTTTTTTATAAAATCATTCTAATTCCGGATATCCAGTTGCTGTGGCCTTCAACTGGACATTTAGACATATCGACGATGTATTATAAATAGCTACTTTCATTCATATGTACATTCGATAAATTCCAGTGAACTTGAAATAAAAGATACCATAGAGTCTGACGAATCTGTTTCATATTTGGTTTTCTTCTAGAAAAAATATTAATGGTACATGTAACCTGACAACCAAGATTTATTATAAATGTGATGAGTTCAATGTTTGTCGTCAGCGTCCCTTATTTATGTAGCAATATACCCTTATCACTGGGGCTTTTGTCTCTCAGTTGATTCCATAGGCAAGAGCGCATTCTCTGCATACGATCAATTCTTAAAAAGAGGCAAGCAATTATTCAACAAGTTGATTAAACAAGGATAGCAACAGTCTCGTTTAAAGTCATCATTTCCCAAGTTCTATGGTCAGTAAAATCTATCATTATTGAATGCAGACTGAGGTTTTTCATAGTATTTGTTAGGCCATTATTTAAACACTGAATTGTCTAAGGATTTCGCAGTTTGTCCGATCATGACAATGAGCATACGGCGGGCTTGACCGGTCTACAGTGGATGCTTACTCCTCCATGGATCCTGATTCCACCTTTGATGGTTTTAATGGTCCGTGTTTGCTCTGCTCCCAATTTGTATTGTTTTAAGGGACTTCTGAGCTTGATTACTGTTGTTATCTCCATATGTTATTGAAAACGATACGATTTTCTATTTAGACTTGTCGGATATGATATTACGTGATATTAGCACATATGCTCACAACTAGTTTTGAGGTTACTCTTAAATTTCTGTAGGACAAGGGAATAATCACATTAAAATTCTAACTTTAGTTCATTAATGTTTTCAACACCCCTGGTAGTTTTTGAAAAGTGCTGCAATCCTAGATAGAATATGCTATATCATTGTTAAAATGATATTTGTTTAGCTACATGTTGAACTTTTAGTCGGTGAACTGAATTAAATATATAAAGAAATCATTCATTCTCAGGATTTCACCAGGATCATAACACTTTTCGGATGGCTTAATATTTCTCGAGTTTATGCGTAAAAGTTAACTATGATCAAATGTGTTATGCCCATGCACCAGAAATTTATAAAGACCCTTACATTACCCTTCAGTGTACCTGCATACAAATATACGACAGTAACAGTTAAATAGGAAATGTACCAAAATACATTAATAATAATATTATCAAGCCATTTCTTCTAAAGTAACGGTCTCTTAAATATCTGAATTTTTTGTTATAATTTCGTTGCGAAAATATTACTTATTAATAATCCGCCTCTCACCGCATAAAACATCGTTCTTACGAAAGTTTTACGACAAAACGTCATACTGACAATTTATCACGATTTATGACTTGTTTATACCTTGCTATGTGGGGTTTAACTAACGACAAGTCAGCTTATCAAAATAACTTTTAATGAACTTTAATTTTCTTGTACCGTTTAAAATTACAAATTACAAATCATTTTATTTTGTGGTATTAAAAAAAAATTGTTAAATTTGTGTGCTGTTATTGTAAATATTCCCCATAATCATTAGGTCAGGCCTCCTTATTGTAGCCTAATCTGTGCCGTTTTTTTTCATGAATAAATTTAAAGGAAAATAATAAAAGAGTGATAGAGATATGGAAAACAATCTCTCTGAGTGACATGATCACACTCGATTGGTCTCCCTTATTGCCAATTACTTCTTAAAATATCAACACTAAAAAGTTTCAAAGTATTGTTTATTGATGAAATAGTTAGGAATTCTGTTTATTGCAGTAACCTATCAATTAATATCAAGGATATCTTTCAGGAAATGACGTTATCCATCAGTTAACAAAGGGAAAGAACTCATCCCTCTATGTTTCTATCACACTCTTGAATGGCACGACACTGTATCAGTTGTACGATGGATTCTCTGTTTCCGATGAAGCAGAAAAATACAAACTTTTCCTGACGGGAAGCATCAAGGGGACCTTAGGTATGTGACTTATAAAACCTAATTGTTTGATATCTAAATAAAAAGAGATCTTATCAAGTAAGTGTATTGTTATGATGTATACTCTGTTTAACTTCCATTTTATCTTCATTTAAAGTTACAGTATTTGTATTGTATGATATATGCGTTGTTTTACTTTCGTTTTATCTCTATTTAGGTGACAGTATATGTATTGAGGTATGCCTTGTTTTACTTTCATTTTATTTCTATTTAAGATGACAGTATGTTGGACACACATTATGGTCGTTTGTCTGGGATGTACTTTAGTACATTAGACAGGGATAACGACAATCACATGATAAACTGTGCTCTTCTTCTCGGAGGAGGTTGGTGGTATAACGAATGTCACAAAGCTTTCCTCAACGGGCCCTGGTCCAAAATCAACTGGAAACAGGTCTGGGGTTCCATAATTACAGATGGAAGAGAAGTTAGAGGGACGATGATGCTTATTAAGCGTAATTAAGTACATCATATATTGTCCTGATCAACAAGTAGAGTGTATCCAATCCAATAGGACGTTTACTAGTCGTAGGCTCATGATCCTAACTTAAATATTTCGAAAAGTTTGTGTTAGACCTGCAAATATGTATACTGTTAACATGATAAAAGAGATCGATCACAGTTCCTTACTTTTTTGTTTATATATAGAGAGAGTAATCTAATTTTATCATAAGAATTTTCAGGAGATATACACGTAAATTCACGTTTCTGGTGATCGTTTGTATCGTATAAAGTTATTGAGAAAAAAGCATAGTATTAGTTTATTTTATGAGAGAAAATTTACCTTGAAAATTTCTTCTTCTTTTCAGAAAGAAATGTTCGTTTATTTTCTCTGAATTATATAATCTGTATCAGTGATTTTCTTTGGGGGAAATTTACCCCGTAAATTATTGCTATCATCAAGTTGCAATGTTTGTTTATACTTTGAATAATATATACTGTATCATTGATACCCTTTAGAGGAAAAATTACCCCGTACATACTTGCTATTTTAAGAGTAATGTCTGATTTTTCTAAGAATGACATAAACTGTATCAGTAATATTTTTGAAAGGAAATTTACCCCGTAGAGATTTACTACCTCCAAGATATTGCAAAGCATAAATTATGTATAAATAATATTCTTTGGGTGAAATTTGCCCGTAAAGTCTTGCTATCAAAAAGATAGTTGCTCCTGCTCTGAAAAACTGTATATAAGTTGTGTCAGTGTCATTTTGAGATGAAATTTATCCTGTAGATTCTTGCGATTTTAAAAATGTTTGCGAACCATATATACTGTAACAGTGATTTTCAGAGGGGGGGGGGGTTACCCCGTTAAGGTTTTCTATCATCAAGATGGTTGCTTTTGCTTTCAATCACTGTATATAACCTATTTCAATGTCATTTTTAGAGGAAATTTACCCTGTAGAGTTTTTCAAAGTGTAATGTTTTCTATGAGGAGTGATTACTGTATCAGTGATATTCTTTAGGGGGAAAATTAACCCCGTAAAGTCTTCCTATCTAAAATATGGATGCTTTTGCTTTGAATTAATGTCTGTAAACTGCATCGATATCATTTTTAAGAGGCAATTTACCCTGTAGATTTTTGCTATCTTTAAGATGTTGTGAATCATAAATACTATATCATTTGGGGGGAGGGGGAGGGTTTACTCCGTAAAGTCTTGCTTTATCAAGATGGTTGCTTTTGCATTGAATTACTGTATATAAACTCTATCAATGTCATCTTTGAGAGAACACTTACCGTGTAGAGTTCTGCGATTTTCCAAGTGCAATGTTCGCTTTTTATAAGAGTAGTGAATTCTGTGAAATGTGTGGAGATATGGAACAGTATTCGAGCTCAAATGTGCATTAAACATTACAAAATAGGAGCAGAGGAAACACGGACCTCTAACACATCAGAGGTAGGATCAGGTGCCATGGAGAAATGTGCATCCCCTGCCGACCGTGTGCTCCTTGTCATGATCGGGAAAAAACGGAAAAATCCGTCGACAATTCAGTGTGTAAATAATGGCCTAACAATTTGTATGAAAAACGTCATTGTCATTGTATCGACCATAGAACTTACGAAATGATGACTTTAAACGAGACAGCTGATATTCTTGTTTCATTAACTTGTTTGTCAATAATTTACCTCGTTTTAGAAATTGTACATACGTAGAGCATGCTCTTGCGTATCGAATCAACTGAGAGATATATACCCCGTATGCAGTTGATGAAGGTAAATTGCTGCATAAGTAAGGGAAGTTGACGATTGAAAAGTTAAAGTCATCACGTTTATCATAAAGCTTGGTTGTTAGATTACCATTAACGTCCTTTTCAAGTAAAATATCCAAATATGAAACAGATGTGTCAGATTCTGTGGTATCTTTTATCTTTATTTTAGTGTTTTCTTCTTTTCACGTACAAGATTTTGGACAAATTCTGCTTCATATGAGTACAAAAAAGGTCTGCTAATAACGGGGCGCAATTGGTACCCATGGAAATTCCAATAGATTGTTGGAAGACCTGGTCTCCAAAAACCACATAGATATTGTCAATCAGAAACTCAAGCATCTTTTTAATGTCAACTTCAGAGTACTTGTGTGTACAATCAGAATGTTTTTTAACAAAATAATTTTGCAAATGACCAATGACAAGGTAAGTAAATTTACGAGTTCCATTTTTATTGAAAAAGCAGCTGTCAATGATATCAAAAAGCCTGGACTTTAATTTATCGTGGGGAATGGTTGTGTATAAAGTTGAAAAGTTTTTAAGCTGTTGATTTTGGTAAAATCTTGTGATTTCAAATTTTCCAAAAGTTCCTTGGAATTTTTAAGTATCCACATCTGATTTACACCACTTCTCGAATATATTGTTGCACAGTACTCTTGAAGTTTCTCCTTCACTACTGTTAATATCTTAGTATCTTAGTGAGGAGTAAAGAAAGAGGCTTTGTTGAACATTTACTGAACCCGCTATGTATCTTTGTTTGTAAGTAGGTTTGTAGGTAAACTGTATCAATGTCATTTTTGAGAGACAATTTACCCTGTAGATTTTACTATCTTTAAATTGTTGTGAATCATAAATAGTGTATCAGTGATTTTCTTTTTTTTTTGGGGGGGGGGGTCCATAAAGTCTTGCTATCATCAAGATGGTTTTCTTTGCTTTAAATCACCAGAAATAAACTCAGAAATTTGCGATTTTTCTAAGTGTGATGTGCGTTTTTTCTATGAGTAGTAAATACTTTATCAGTGATATTCTTTGGGGGGAAATTTATCCCGTAAAATCATGCTTTTAGGGAGAGGTTAAGTTTGCTTTTTGCGAATAATAAATACTGTATCAGTGATTTTCTTTTGTAGGAAATTTAGCCCACAGAACCTTGCCATCCTTTTATTGTACATAATGCTGATTTTTCACAATCTTACCAATAAATATCTTATGAAACTGCATTTTTGTTAGGTTTTATCAATACCTAAGGGCAAAAGGCTCGAAACAGAAAAAAAAAATTTCTGTTTTGATTTTGGAATGCGTTTTGTCCATATTTTCTCTTAAATAAATTTGTCAAAAACGTGTGCGAAAATTTAAAATTCTATAATTTTATCCACATTTATCAATTTCATGGTGAATTAAAATAAAGTATCACTTTCTTAAAATAACTCTATTCTGTTTAGATAATACGCACTTGATTTTTTTTTAATGCATTGATGTAAAGAAAAAAGTCAGTGCTTTATAAGCAAGTTGTTATGGTACTAACAAAACCGATGCTATTAACACTTTTTTGTCAGGATAATACATTTCCAATGAAAATATTATGCTTTGCATACGTAGGACAGTCCTAGTGCAATTTTGCTTTTCTCTGCAGTTTGTGCATAATACGTTAAAAAAAGGTGTAAAATGTTCTAAATATAGACATCCTAAACAGGATTATGACTGGGCGAATTTAACACGGAGAAGATTTGTTTCCAAGTGAGAATGGGCGAAAATAGTCCTGTATACAAAATCTATCATATCACAATCCTTGATTTATTGGGAGATTCTTAGGGGTAAACCGAATACATCAGGATAATTATACTATCTATCACATCACATACTTTGGTTTATTGGGAATTTTTTAGGTGAACGGTATACATCCGGGTAATTATACTATCTATCACATCACGCCACTTGAGTTCTTGGGAGGTTTTAGGGGTAAACCCTACACATCAAGGTGATTATACTATCTATCACATCACATATCTTGGTTTATTGGGAGTTTTTAGGTTAACCGTATACATCCGGGTAATCATACTATCTATCACATCAGATTCCTTAATTTCTTGGGAGGTTTTTAGGGTAAACCGTATACATCCGGGTAATTTTAATATCTATCACAGGAGACACCTTGATTTTTGGGAGGTTTTTAGGGATAAACCGTAAACATCCGAGTAATTATACTATCTATCATATCACAATCCTTGATTAATTGGGAGGATTTTGGTGGTAAATCGTGTACATCCGGGTAATAATACGATCTATCCCATCAAATACCTCGATTTCTTGGGAGGTTTTTAGGTTAACCTCGTACATGCGGGTAATTATATTATCTATCACATCACAGCACTTGATTTCTTGGGAGATTTTTAGGTAAACCCTATTCATCAGGGTAATTTTACTATCTATCACATCACATACCTTGATTTCTTGGGAGGGTTTTAGGTTAACCGTGTACATCTGGGTAATTATACAGTCTATCACATCACATACATTGATTTCTTGAAAATTCTTTAGGGATAAACCGCCTACAACCGGATAATTAAATACTCCTTCATCACATCATAATATTACCTTAAGAAACGTTTTTTAACCTTATATTATGATATTCTATTAATTTTCCCTAATTTGTAACTGGGTAGAAGTAAGAACTGCTTTTCATCCATATAAATGTGTAAACTCCTTATTTTTTCTTTCTTTCTTTCTTTTTTTCTTTTTTTTTTTTTGCAGTCTGCAAATTTAAATTTAAGAATTTTTAGTTTACTAGCTTCATTGAAATCTGGAAACAAAAATTATTGCAGTGTATGAAGTTTGTAATTTCTCAATCGTTTTTCCATTTAAAAGACCTTGATTATGGTTTCAAGCACCATCCAACGATATTTATTTTCATCTGTTCTTCAAATTGAATTCTAGTTATACCTAGGTTGGCTTATGCTTACATGTATCAGAAAATTGTCTTTCTTACTACGTCGCAAATGGATACTTTCCCTTTGAATGCTTGTTGGTTTAAGATACATAAGTTAAATTTTATCCTTTTATAAGTTTTTGAAGGGTATGGGTGTAGTAGAACAACAAATCATATAAATGGAGCTTAGAACGTTTATATGTTATGACACCGATATCGGCATTTCAGTGATGAAATTATTTTCTTTCCTTCTTCTGCAAAAGTTGATCTCAATGGCTCTTTTGCATTCAGTGCCAATGTTTTGACATTTGACGGCAATGAAAGACTAATTTTGATATTTGGACACCTGTGACGTATCAGAACTGGAATACAAACGACGAGGGTGAGACGGCAGTTGACCCTATCTTTGGCCTCCTTTTGACTTATCATAACGACGGTAGGTGGCGCTGGGTTGCTGAGAGGAAATAGACCTACTATACAGGAGAAGACGGACTAAAACTTCCCTTTATTTGTGAGGATTCTCCGTTTTATTTGGAGCCGGAAGAGTGTTCTATTACGAAATGTTTCATTTTTTTTAAATGAAAATAAATTTTAACGACCATTTTATCTTTATCATTGAAAAAATGGTAATGTCAGACTAGTGATTAAAAAAATGTAAATAACTGAATGGAATCTTTTAAATTTTATATAATATATTTGTCTTCTCGGAAGACATTTGTCCTCAAGTTTTTAATAAAGTACGGTTAGCATGTAGAGAGAATGCAATTGTGGCGTCTCGTTATCTTTGCACTTCTTCAGGAAAACTTACATTCAGATCTCTTCTTTCCATACGTAGGAAATAAAACCTAAACCCAAGTGTTATTAGAAATTTTTTATGCACCCGTAATCGAAGATTCGTGGACATATATATTTTGCTCTAACCGTCCATCTGTCTTTCTGTCTGTCTGTTGGTCAGTTTATCTGTTTGTCTGTTAGTCCGTTAAAGAAAATCTTTAACCTTACCCATAATTTTTGATTGGTTACAGAATGGCTTTCATTCCTTTCATGTGTATTCCATGCGAAAAGACCTTTCCTAGGGTGTAAATATTATTGAAATTTTGAACTTGATCTTGGAGTTTGACACACTTTTTAAAAAAATTACCAAATTTTAATCTTGGCCATATCTATTGAACGGTTAAATCAGGTACATGTAATTGCATGCTCCAGGTGTTCATTTCTTAAGACAAGACCTCTTCTTAGGTACCAACAATGTTGACCATTTGACCTTGACCTTATGAGTTTGACCTACTTTTGAAAAACGTAAACCTTGACCGTAATTTCTGAATGGTTAGTGCTAGGGCTGCCATATTTCACCGCTTTATTTCTGGTGACAAGAGCTTTTCTTGAATACCGACATTTTTACCTTTTGATCTTGACCTCAGACTTTGACCTACTTTTAAAATCTTCGGTCATAACTTCTTAATGGCTGATTCTAAAACTTTATATATTTTACCTGTGTATTTCTTCTGAAATTTATTCCTTTACTATTTGTTTTGGTCCTTTGTACTTACTTTTGAAAATCTTTAATTTTTGGCCATAATTATTGAACTGTTGGTGCTTTTATAGCCTTTAGATACTAAGGGTAAACTTATTGTGACAAGACCATTTTTTGAGTACAAACAATGATGATCTCTTGACCTTGACCCTAGAGTTTGACTTGCGAATGACAACCTTCGCCATAAGCGGCCATACGAAGGCATCATTGTTTCCCCGAAACATCTTGTTGTTTTAACATCAGCTTCTAAAACTTTTTTTCTTTATTGGATTTCAAGTACCAAACTGCAGTCTATAATTTTTTTGGTAATATGTATCATAGTCCATACACCGCATAATTGAGAATGAATTGTCTTAACGCACACTTAAGCATTGAATCATTTTTTTTTAAAAGATGGTGTCTCATTATATTAACTGTGCGTGCAATCAAATTGAGAAACGCGCGCTACCGCATTATGAATATTTGTTTGCACTAATTAGATTCGAGACTACATCTTTTAAAAAATAATGATCTAACGCTTATATATACTCTTTTTTACTCCTTGCCTTTCTTCATTTTTTTTTTAAATATTTGTATTATCCCTTGGGTAAATTACAATTAATAGAAATAACTTGAATTTTGATTTTCGATGATGACATTGTACTTGTACGGCTTTGACATTTTCTGACGTCAAAATAGAATGCATACTATAACATTTTGCACCCCCGTCTTTGTTATTGTGTTTTGAATGCGTAGCTACCAACGCATTTTACAAGCAAAATAATTGTGAAATGAAAAAATAACATAAATTACAGTGTCGATATAAGTCTTCGATGATGGATTTTGTACATTCAAACTCTAATTTCTATTCTTTTTAAATGATTATCTGTAGCAATAAAAGATATTTATCTTCAGAAAATGTTATGTTTTGACTTTAACCTCAGAATATACCCTTGCTAAAAAAAGTTAGACCTGTCAGACGTACGAACCTGGCATCATTGCGTTTCTTGCCAGAAAAATTTAAGCCAAATAAATATATTAATGTTATAATTCAAATTGTTGAAAGAAATATGAAGTACATCTGAGGTCAAATATTTAGCTCATTTTTTCCATAAAATAAAAATGGAACAAGAGCATCCAATTGCGCAATTATTTTGAAGTATATAAAGCATATTAAGTATATAATGGATTATGTCTGCTCATCCATTCAAAATACGGCATGCATGGAAAAAATTGGGGATATCTCTTCAATACATGTACATGGTCTTCAAATTTAACTAATTATGATTAGGCTATAAAATATCTTGAAAATACAATGAAACCTGTTTTATCCGACATGCACTGGGAGAAAATGAACATGATGTAAGTTGCACATTGAAAAGATAATAGAAATTAGTAGAAATGAGAATGAAATTCAATGTCGAAATTTACAGGTTGTACAGGTGTCGATCGGAGAAAACAGTTTCCACTGTAATACGTTTAATAAAAGAGCAATCTTTATCCCAATTATCCGTCCAGGAATCTTCATGTGGCAATGTTCGTAAATAAGAACGAAATATTTCTAATTCCAATTTATTGCAACACATATTATGTCCAGTTTTAACTGGGTATATTCGGTAAGGAAAATTAATAAAACATTATTGCTTCAGCAAATAGTTCAACCACAAAACCTCCACAAAACACAATCCTTTACCAGTTTTCTCTCTTAATATATAATATTACTTAAAGAAAAGGAATAAATAGAATCCCATGATAAATTTAAAATTGTCTCTTTTATCAGAAATGTTTCATCTGACTAATTGGTTTTCCTCGTTAATTTGAAGCCTGGTCTCTCAATTTTGAATGTTCATCTACTGAAAAAAATAAAAGTATTAAATAATGTTTAAGAAAAATAAAAGGGTATTTTTTATGAAAAAAAAAATTAAGTAATGTTTTATATAAAAAAAAAAATAAAAGAATTAAATAATGTTTTAGGAAAATAAAAGGGCATGTTTTATACCTCGTACGAATTTTCTAATAACCGTTTAAAATGTTCAAGGAAATATCAGTATATCAAATACGGGTTTTTAATATTTAGTGTTGTTTTACCTAGTGACGTTTGATCATCATCATGGTCTCCCTGATAGTTGATCCACTCTCTACTGTAGGATACCATGGATACACCCACTCTCCCGGGGACCACTGACCGTTAAGGAAGGCGTAGCGACAGGCGTTAAACCACCACCCTCCTCTATAGTAACTGTCAGCAGCGCAGTTAACATGATTCCTGTCGTTATCCCTGTCTGGTGTACTGAATGACATCCCAGACAGATTAAAGTAAGAATAACCAGTGTTTAACATGCTGTCACCTGTAGAGAAAATACATCACAGAGATCATTGATTGATTTAAGCATTGAATCATTTTTTTATGTAAGAGATTGTCTCATAACTGCAACGGTGAGTGCAAATAAAATATGCTAGCTACAAAAAAATCAGCATAATTTTCTTTTGTTTTAAAAGATTAAATTTAAAATTTCCAATTACATAGCGATGAGAAATTCAACTAGTTATAATTGTAACGGGGACCGTTACAGATGTTCCCCAAACGCTCCCCAACTCCCTTATGGTGTCTTATTTCCTGTAAGCTTCATTAAATAAGGCAATGAAGTATATTGGTCGTTTTTTGCATTTCACGCGCGCGCACGTGCATGCATGTGCAGTATGACCATCTCATCCCGTCTATACTATTAATGTATCTTTATATTCTCTGTATCAAAACATTTCATCAAAAATATATAAGTTCCGGCTATATCAAGTATACTCGTCATCTTAGCATTACGCGCACACGCACCTGCATGCATGTTCATTATGACCATGCCATCTTGTCTACACTTATAATACGTCTGTTTATTCTTAGTATCAAAGCTTTTCATCAAAAAATATATAAGTTACGGCTATATTAAGTATATAAATCATTTAACACATTGCACGCGCGCGCATGTGCATGATGTCCACATCATCTTGTCTACACTTGTAATATATCTGTATATTCTTAACATCAAAGCTTTTCATCAAAAAATATAAAAATTACGACTATATTAAATATATTGGTCATTTAACACATTGCACGCGCGCGCACGTGCATGCATGTGCATGCATGTGCATGATGACCATGTCATCTTGTCTACACTTTTAATATATATAAATATTTTAAGTATCAAATCATTTCATCAAAAAATATAAAAGTTACGACTATATCAAGTAAATTGGTCATTTTACGATTTGCGCGTGCGCGCACGTGCATGCATGTGCATGTTGACCATGTTATCTTGTCTACACTTTTAATATATCCTTGTATTCTGAGTATCAAAGCATTTCATCAAAAAATATAAAAGTTACAGCTATATCATGTATATTGGTCATTTTACGCATTGCACGCGCACGCACGTGCGCGCAAAATGACCTTCGTTCCGCAAATCTACATAACATACCTAGTAACCCTAAAAAGGTTTTAACTCAATTGGATATGCAGTTTCTGAGAACACTCGCGGACAAAAAAGTACCGGAGAAGAAATAAGAATAAAAAAGAATAATAAAAATAACTAGAAACTAGTTGCCATGGCAACAAGAAGGTCTTCCGTCCCTTCTACGTCATGAGAGAAGTTGATTCCTCACTCATAACACTATCTGTATTACTTTGTGCATTCCTTTTAACTCCTTCAGACGAGGGGTGATCAAAAAGTTCGCGAACTAATTGAATAACTTCCATAAAAGAAATGAAATTAGATTTTAGTGTTCATTAATTTTTAAATTGGTCCTCTCCGATTTAAATGTGCATCTGCCACCGTTTTGCCCATGCGTGAATCACGTGATACAGGCGGTCACGTGACATGCTCTGAAGCGTTCTGTTCACAGAAGCTAAAAGATTTTTCCGAGTCTAATATTTCTTACCATACAAGTTATTTTTTACTACAATAACAGTCCATTTGTCAGAAATGGCCAAACCTTGGCAATAGGATGGATAAGGAAATTTTTTCCTAGAATGAGCATAGTGACCATCACAATCTGAGTCCTCTGTCTTGGGAGCGTCGTTTTTCCAGTGTAAATAAAGTACGGTCGCCTTCTTTCTATTATATCTTATATGTTTAAAGTCTAAAGTAAACAATATTTTAAGGATTTAATAATTATATTATTGTTAAGATATTTAAGTATTTTTCTAACTGTAACTTAATGAGCTTTCATAACAAATTGCTCAACTAAGGACACATCTCTTCCCCCAGCTTGCTTTCATGGGGCAACAGAATAAACATAATTTTTAACCATCTCCCTTCCTTCATTAAAACAATCAATCTAATTAATGATTGAACTTCTGGCAAGTCTTTTGTCTTTATAAACCTTGTACAAATTATTATATGCTACTGCAAAGGAATTTCCAAGATACTAATTAAACTTTACAGCCATTCGTTGCTCGAGTACGACTGAGTCAATCATTTTTTGTCACAAGTCACCTACATATTGCCGTCATTTTCACATTGTGACGTCACAAACATGGAGCAAACAATACATAACATCTGCTATTTATAGAACATGTGTATGACTATATGTCTGCTAAATTTCATTCCGATCTGAATTGTGGTTTTCTAAATATAGAGATAGTTCGCGAACTTTTTGATCACCCCTCGTACATGAAGTACTATAAAACGTAAATTGTAAAATATATCGCGTAATTCGAACAGAAAATTATACCAGATATCATTTCAAAGATACAGTATTATATATCATCTGAAAAAAGGTACAAAAAAATCCAGACATTCTGGGGATTGAGTCCAGGTCGCCCGCGTGAAAATTGAACACGCTAACCATTACGCTAGTGGGACCATTTCTTGTAAGAGTCTCTATTATCCCTAGTAAAATCATTAAAAAATATTGAGAGACAAAAAAGTTGAAAAATTCGACTTTTTTAATTCGCTTCTGGTAGCGACCGGAACTATTAACGATGCACAAAAAGGCAATTCCGCAAATTTAGAAGTCATGTTCTATCATCTCTAATAAGTCTACAGTTCATATCTTTAGCCGTTCTTTAGAAATGCTGCGGAAAAAAAGTTTGTTTAAAAATCAGGATATTGCCCATAACATAGAACCGGAAGGGAATTTTCCAAAATTCTTTCAAATGTAACAATGGCTTTTTAAAACGCATTATCCCTGAAAGTTTGACGAAAAACCACAGAATAGTTCTTGAGATATGGCGTGCATATTTGTCTTTAAAAATATTAATAATAATTAAAATATTTATTATCAATTTTCAAACTAATTATATATTATGCATTCTGAAAAGAATCTCTATTAACCCTACTAATATCATCAAAATATATTGAAAAACAAAAAAGTTTAAAAATTCCACTTTTTAAATTCGCTTCCAGTAGCGACCGGAAGTAGTGACGACGCACGAAAAGGCGATTCTGGTAATCTAGAAGACATGTTCTATAATCTCTGATAAGTCTCCAGTTCATACCTTTAGTCGTATTTTAGGTTTGCCACGGACAACATTCCATTTAAAAATCAGGAATTTGCCCATAATTTGGAACCGGAAGTGAATTTTCCAAATTTTACTTGTGATGAAAAAAGTTCATATAATAACTCACTTTTTGTGAAAGTTTCATTGAAAACTACTGAATAGTTTTTGAGAAATCGCGTGCACAAAATTTTGGTCAAAAAAAAGAATAATAATAAGAAACAGTAGAATCACTATAAGGTCTTCCGTGAAGACGGAAGACCTTAACTAGAAACTCATTGCGAGCAATGAGAGGTCTTCTGTCCGATTTTGAAAGTAAAAACGTAAATTTAAGCTGAAAAGGTGATAAAAGAAATTCAGACACTTTGGAGATTTAACCCTGGTTGTCAGGGTGAAAATCCAACGTGCTAACCATTAACCATTCACTTTTTTGCATCACTTCCTGTCACGACCAGAAGTAACGGCGAACTAGATTTCCTCGCGATTCAAATAAACTGATGAATGACTATCAGTTCTGAAAGTTTTAGACTTCAGTCGTTTACTGTTGCCGAGCAATTTCTAATTCTGAGGACAGGTAAACACGCGACCGGAAGTGAATTTTATAAAAAAATCTCTGACGTTTTTCTATACATTTGCAGTATCTACAAAATGCATAAAAACATTTCAAGTACTTTATCGATAAGCAATATTTATGAGAAGGTTAAATATCGAAGTAACGTAGCTTATCACCTAAAACCGGAAGTTGACGTTTTTGTTTCCGGTGAAATCTGACATGTTTCAAAACAGCGAAAGAGATGCAATAAAGTGATGCAAACTTTAATTTAAAAAAGAAAAGTTAATTTTTTTGATTTCTTTGATCACTTCCTGTGACGACCGGAAGTTACGACGGACGCGTTTAACCAAAATGGTTTTGCCTACTCCTCAAGGTCTGCTACTCATAAGAATTTGGTGTTTTAATCTTTTACCTGTTTTTTTAGATCTCGCTCAGACAATTTTTCATTTTGAGGACAGAAAAACACGCGACCGGAAGTGAATTTCTGAAAGATATTTAAGTTTACTCTAGACCTTTGCAGTCTGAATAACATATTTAAAATTCATTTCAAATACTTATCTATAAAGAATATTTATAGCAAAGTAAAATACTCAAATTTTGTAGTTTTTCTCTTATAACCGGAAGTTGTCGTTTTTGTTTCCGGTGGGACCAACATCTTTCAAATCTGCGAAAAAGATGCAATAAAGTGATGCAATCTTTAAATAAAAAAAGAAAAGTTGAAATTTTCGATTTCTTTGATCACTTCCTGTGACGACCGGAAGTGACGGCTGACGCTCTGAACCCAAATGGTTTTTGCTACATCTTAAGGTCTGTTGCTCATATAAGTCTGGTGTCTTAATCTCTTACCGTTTCCGAGATCTTGCTCAGACAACTTCTCATTTTGAGGACAGAAAAACACGCGACCGGAAGTGAATTTTTGAAAGATATTTGAGGTTACTCTAGACATTAGCTGTCTGAATAACATGTTTAAAATTTATTTCCAAATACTTTATATACAATAGATATTAATGGGAAAGGAAAATACTCAAATTATGTCGTTTTTCTCTTATAACCGGAAGTTGACGTTTTTGTTTCCGGTGGGACCAACATATTTCAAAACTACAAAAGAGATGCAATAAAATGATGTTAGAATTGATTTAACAAAGAAAAGTTGAAATTTAACGATTTCTTTGATCACTTCCGTAAGCGACCGGAAGTGCCGACGACGAACAAAAAGGTGCCCTCTCCAATCTAAAAGTCAAGTTCTATCATCTCTAACAAGTCTCCAGTTAATATCTTAAGCCATTCTCGAGAACACTCGCGGACAAAATTGCATTTTAAAATCAGAAAATTGTCCATAACTTGGCACTGGAACCGAATTTACCAAAAAGCGGAATTTTATATAAAATTCATATAAAGACCTTTTATCCCTGAAAATTTCAAGGAAATTCATTGAATAGTTTTCGAGAAATCGCGTGCACAAAATTTTGTCTAAAAAAAAGAATAATAATAATAAGAAGAAGAAGAAGAAGAAGAAACAATAGAATCACTATAAGGTCTTCCGTGGAGACGGAAGACCTTAACTAGATGCGTGCTTGTTGCTAAGGCAACAAGTGGTCTTCCGACCGACTTTTTGCTGAAAAAAAAATGCTACAATACCTCAATGGAAACATAACGTCAAGTTTTCTTATGTATTCAAATACATCAGGTTTTCAAAAATAAACCATCATTACTACAAGTTTTTTCAATAAGGTTCGTAAAAACAAACCTTTAAAACATCAGTGAAAAGTACGAAAAAGAAATGTCGTTTTTAATTGAAAAAAGAGGGAAGAAACGAAAAAAATTTTGCCGCCAGTTTGAATCAGCCATATCATGTCATCATAGAAGTTGACTCATTACTCAAAAGGTAACAGTTTTTCTTTATGTATTCTCGGTATCTGAAGCTGTATTCCTATATGAAATGTAATAAAATGTTACATTGATCAAATATCACAAAATTCGAAGAGAATAGATACTAGACATCATTTTGAAGATAAAATTCATATTTAAGCTGAAAATAGTAAATTAGTATAGACATTCTGGGGATTATACCGGGGTCGCCTGCTTGAAAATCCAACATGCTAACCAACGCGCTAGCAAGGACCACCGCTTCGAAGTGAAATATGACGAATATCTAGAGTATGAGTTGATCAATCGAAAAACAAATTATATATTTATTCTTCTAATAAGATTCTTTATTAACCAAGTAAATTTCATAGAAAAACTTTGAAGAACAAAAAAGTTGAAAAATTGTACTTTTTGAATTCACTTCCGTTCGCGACCGGAAGTAGAACCGCCGAAAAATAAAGGTCGATCAGCATATTTACATGCGATGCTCTATCACGTCCGTGAGTTTCACTTTCATATCTTCAGCCGTTCTCGAGAAAATTAACGGACAAAATTCCATTTAAAAAATACAAATTTCCCCAAAAATCGCGAACGGAAGTGAATTTTAAAAAAGTGAGGGACACCCCTGGAGATATTTTCATGATGCATCTTCCCTGAAAAAATCTTTCAAATTGAACTACGCACAGCTGAGATATCGCCTGTACTATGAAAAGTGGAATAATAATAACTAGATGCGTTTCTTGTTGCTTGGGCAACAAGTGGTCTTCCGACCGAACTTTTCCCTAGAACGCTATGCTATCTCACTTCATTTTATACTTTATTGCAAGTATTTTTCGTTTGCGTTTATGTAACACAGTCTTCAACATAGATCATAATTATTAAAGGATTTCTGTAGAATCTCTGTTAACAAAGCTTTTAAAAATAAGCAAAAACTATCATACATGTCTTCACGGAGAAAAATATTATTTACAACTGAAAAAAAAGAGAAACAATCTCCCGCTCCAGCAGGATTCGAACCCGCAACATACGAGAAAGTTTGGATCGGTCATATCTTTGCAATAAATGCATCAATCAAAATGATGAAAACATACATAGAATTCTTAGAAGACTCTCTATTAACCCTGTAAATTTCAAAGAAAAATATTGAAAAACAAAAAAGTTGCAAATTTAACATTTTTGAATTCACCTCCGTTCGCGACCGGAAGTATAAACGACGAAATATAAAGGTCGATCAGCATATCTATATGTGATGCTCTATCATGTCCGTGAGTTTCACTTTTATATCTTTAGCCGTTCTCGAGAAAATTAGGGGACAAAATTCCATTTAAAAAATACAAATTTCCCCAAAAATCGCGAATTGAAGTAAATTTTAAAAAAGTGAGGGACACCCCTGGAGATATTTTCATGATGCATCTTCCCTGAAAAAATCTTTAGAATTGAATCACGCACAGCTGAGATATCGCCTGTACTATGAAAAGTGGAATAATAATAATAACTAGATGCGTTTCTTGTTGCTAGGGCAACAAGTGGTCTTCCGACCGAACTTTTCTCCAGAACGCTATGCTATCTCACTTTATTTAATACTTTATTGAAGGTATTTTTCGTTTGCGTTTATGTAACACAGTCTTTCAACATAGATCATAATTATTAAAGGATTTCTGTAGAATCTCTGTTAACAAAGCTTTAAAAAATAAGCAAAAACTATCATACATGTCTTCACGGAGAAAAATATTATTTATAACTGAAAAAAGAGAGAAACAATCTCCCGCCCCAGCAGGATTCGAACCCGCAACATACGAGAAAGTTTGGACCGCCATATCTTTGCAATAAATGCATCAATCAAAATGATGAAACCATACATAGAATTCTTGGAAGACTTTCTATTAACCCTGTAAATATCAAAGAAAAATATTGAAAAACAAAAAAGTTGCAAATTTAACATTTTTGAATTCACTTCCGTTCGCGACCGGAAGTCCGAACGACGAAAAATGAAGGTCGATCACCATATCTCCATTTGATGCTCTATCACGTCAGTGAGTATCAATTTCATATCTTTAGCCGTTCTCGACAAAATTCTATTTAAAAAAAACAAATTTCCCCAAAAATCGCGAAAGGAAGTGATTTTTCAAAAAATGAAAAACACGTCTGGAGATATTCTCACGATGCATCTTCCCTGAAAAAATCTTTGAAATCCGTCCACTCACAGCTGAGATATCGGCCGTACTATGAAAAAAGAATAATAATAATAATAATAATAATAGAAAACAGACGGAAAACAATAAGGTCTTCCGAAGGAAGTCGGAAGACTTTAATAATAATAAGAAGAAGAAGAAACCGAGTAAAAACAATATGTTCCCAAACTTCGTTTGGGGAACATAATTACCGCGGAATTCGTGAATTATATCTACAAATTATATCGTGAAATATTAAATTAAAGACGTTTACGGAATATTAGAAAAAATGTATCTTTCTTTTTTTTTCAACAACTTAATAGTCTTTCTATGCATAGAAGTATGTAATTGTATACTTGAGTCGTAAGCAATTTTAAGAACTTAGTTTAAATACACGTACCTAAAGTTCCCGTGGCAGGTCCTGCTAGAAAGAGTTGATATTTCTCTGTTTCATTGGAGACCGAGAATCTATCGTACATTTCATACAGCCTTGTACCATTCTGGAGAGTGATGGACACATAAAGGAATGAGTTGTTTTCCTTTGTTAACTGATGTATTACGTTATTTCCTGTATTAAGATATATTTGAAATCAACCACAAGGCCCATTGCAATGCAATAATTCTATTTTAAATATGAATACACATTAATGAAAAATCAAATTATTTTATTAAGCTGCTAATTTTGGTCTCATTAAGGCGATGTATTTTTTACACCTCGTTTTCATTATTTTATCATTATAAGATATCAATTAAGTACGATAAGTGAATATCGTCGTAACATATTATCCAGTCTTCAAAACCAGATCTTTCTTTGATACGCTTCCATTTTTTTATCATTTATTTTATGAAGAAATTTTGTCAAATCCAGAAGCGATTTACACTTACCAACCCATACATTCTGTTCCGGTGAACCAAAACCATTCTTATATTCCGTCCAGGACCTGTCAAAACTCAGGGATCCGTCTACACGTTTTTGGATTGCCTTTAAAAGTTTGCATGTATAACAATACATATCATTGTTATTAACAATTGCATGATCAATATGTAATGATGTATACTCACATATTCATATTTTACTATTCTATATTCTTTTGAACAACAAAAACACAGAGCGAGAATGATGTAATGTACGCTAATTTTGAAATAAACAACATACCGTCCATCCTCCGTCCATTGTCTCCATGTCGCAGTAAACAGTGAGAGGACTGGTAATGGTTCCATAGGGAAAGATTTCATACACTCCTGAATTTGTGTGACCATCTGCTCGAAGATCCTTACAATCTATGGGAATAACTAAGGCAGAATTTTTTTAACAATCTATAGGAATAACTAAGACAAAAAAAATTACAATCTACAAGAATAAATAAAAAAAAAATAATAATACTGGAATCATGTATTGAGAGGATACATTATGCCTGAAAGACAAATTAAGGTTAATTGCTAAAGTTAAGTTGTGAACTACAATGTAGACTTTATTCAGCTGCTCCTTATTACCTAAAATGATTTTCGTTTAATAAATTCTATTCTATAATTTCATTATAAAAAATACCGAGCGATAGAGAATGCTTCGTAGTCCAGGGCGCAGGGTTCCAATCTCAGCTTTCAGAACAGTTACTAGCTTGAAGTGCATCCTTGTTTATCTTTTGGTCATTTACAAACAACAATTTTGTGATGGTTGAGAATGAATGACACAATTTTATTAAGCTTGAAATGAATTTCATTTCTGTATTGTCACAGTGTAAGCTTTGATCTTTTTTCAGTAGTATTTCCTTCACAGTAAAACTGCATTTTTTTTTTATCGAAGATAATACTAACAGGAAGAAAACAAAATAGACAAAAATATAATTACTTCAATTTCAAATTCAGTTTTCATTCGAAATAAAAGTAATTAGAAAAAATAAGTAAGGAGAGAGGACTATTTATTAGAATAAATAATGTTGAGCGATAAAAACTAATGATGTTTATGTGATTTGTGGCAAACGAGGAACAATTATACGTACAGTCATGAGAGTAGTATCTCCAACCGCCCTCATTAGACATCCCCGACGTGAAAATCTTTTTGTGGTTTCGACATTTCTTCATCTGAGGATTAAATCCATAGAAACTACACTCCCTTTGACAGCGCGCTGCACATTCTCTCACCGATGCAGAATTGAATTCTCCTAAAAGTTCTTCATTTGATTTCTTATTATCCATTTCCAGCTTTGCAGTAAATTTCCGCGAAATAGTGGTAGAGTGAGACACCGCAAAGAAGACAAAAAATAAGAAGTTAGCCCAAAGAGCGCACATATCGTAATTTGTTTTTAAAACTACCTGCTGCGTGCCTGTACGAATTTGTAATATGGTATACCAAACACTAAATATAAATATCTAAGCATATATCAGTTACTGAAAAGTGATTGGCTAACTCTTACAAACTCTGTTTGTTTCAATCATTGAAATATTGATTTGTGGGAATCTGATATGAATTATAATAAATGTTTACTTTGCAATGTTCAAGTGCTTTAACTTTTATTTATGCTTTAAAGCCTTAAAAAGTTGTCAGCAACATCTTTTCATGAGAATTAGTTAAAATTTGAAAATGTCAATTTTAAAAGAGGTGAAGTTAACAAACGGTGGTCGATCTAAAAAATGCTTAAACAATACAAACCTGTATACAGGGCATAGAACATTGACCCCTGGATACTTATTATTTAGAATCAGGTGCTTAGCAGGAGTAAACATGCCCTGTTGTCCGGTCAAAGCCTCCTTTATTGATAGGTTAGACTAGAGGATAGTCAAATTTTATACTAAAAAAAGCGTACCATTGATATGAAAGACTACCAAATGATAGGTTGTTTTTTCTTACTAGGTCCAATGACCAAAGAATTTATCAAATGTAAATCTTTTCTGTCAGACTTCTTTGTGATGTTCAAAATTCTTGTTACTTTTTTTTTAATAATTCAATGTCTTTGGTTTTTTTTTTTTTCATTTTTAGCTTTCAAATTTATTTTTAGATTTACGGGATAATCTATCAAGCTCTTTTCATAGAAATACTATTGGAGTAATTTTTTGTGGCGTATTTGTTCATTAAATTAAAAATTATGTACATTTGTTTATTCTATAATTTTTTTTTAAATACTGATTTCAAGTTTTTGTAGCATTGAACTTTAATAAGAACTTTAAAGCATAAGACTTTTTAAAATGTTAAAAATAAGGGGTTTCTACAAATTGTACCATATATATATATTAAAAATTGAATACCGCGGAGCTTAATTTACTGTATATTTATTCTATTATAAGAAATACATGCGCGCAAAAAATAAAAATCATTTAGACATTTAAGGTGAAGAAATCCTCCATAGAAATAGATAGTGTACGCATCATTTGATTAACAAGATATTTAGAGGGGATAACCTGAAATATATATGCAGTTAAACCTCGTTATCTCGATGGGACTTGTTCCTATCCTTAAGATATATTACTACAAAATACAACAATACATCTGTTGACACTAACTCCGAGAACTTTCGGAAAATTTGGTCTATTTCAATTTTGTTGGATTTGATACTTTTTCCGGCATTCTAAATGATTGACTTTCTAAACTGATCCTTACCTGTTTTTTGTTCCTTATTACAGATATGACAGATACAAATTCCATCATTTTGAATGATAAACTAATAGGTATGACAGATTAATCAATTCCACACAATCTTCCAGTCTCAACTGGGACAATTATTTGTTGTTCTATATGGAATTCGGATAGGGCCAAATAGTTAACTACTGCATCATCGTTCTAAAATAAGAAATATACTAGGGTTAGAATTTTTTAGAAACTCACTTCGACATATCCATGGTATTGGAGATATCCGTGTTCAAGATACTAAAGTTTAAGTGTGGTTTTCTTTAAAAAGTCCATTTTTAGTGAGGCAAAATACTTCCATGTTTTTTTCTCTGTCAAAATAATGGGTTAATCCTGCCAAAGATTATACATCTATTTTTATTTTCGATAATCGACGCAAACGTTAGAATCCTTCAATATTGCTTGAATCTAAACTGATAATATTTATGAAGATCCCCTTTAGAGAAAACAGAAAAATGTCGAAAAGTATATATGATATGTTGATTTCAGTAATTTTTTTTCATTTACATTTAAGAACATTTTTTTAGAGGCAGGATAAATTATGATGTTTAACTAGGAAAAACTTTGTAACATTGTTAAAATAAATTTTGCGTGGAACGTATACACAGAGTCATAGAAAACTCTCTTTTAATGAATTAATGCAGTTCATATGACATTTCGCATTGACCCTCAGTTCACAAAGTTAGGTGCCCTTTATCCCCTTATCCTAATAACATGCCTAGTTTGCATATTTTTACTTGTCAGTCGCCCTAGAATGACGTCACAAAAACTTCTTGAAGGGTTTGAATTTAAGTTATACACATTTTATAACCAAATAAATCAAGGAAACAATGAGAACTAAATATATACAAAATTAAATAAAAGTAAATTTATGCAAAAACAAAACAAACAAAAAACAAGAAACAAATTAAAATAAAATAAATGAAATGTTGAACTGTTTATAAAATTCAGAATCTTGTTCAGAATTTCATTTTTCCCTTTGGTGTATTTTTCACATATAAGACCAGAGATAAATTTTGAAAAAAAAATCACTTTTTTAAACTCTCACAATGCCTTTATGGTAGGGTTTTGTCTTGGAATTAAACAATGAATTTCAATGATAAATGTTCAATTCTTTCTCCAAAGTTAATTCAAACATATAGAGTACGCTGCTCTCGAGGTGTCCGTCAGGACTACCATTTCAACTCTCTCTAACATATGCTGTTTTTTCTGCATCAAACCGACGCACTTTCACATTGGACAGGCTACTGTACATGTAGCAGCAATAGAAAACCCAGCACCATTGACATACATGTGTCAATATACGGGACGAAAGCCCTAGGAAATTGGACCAAGGGAAATATTTGGACAATCATATTAATATTTGTAGATTCTAACTTTGTTGACATATTTTACAACTTACAATATAATTCCTGTAAATATTTGATGTACTTTAGAACACCTGCATCGGCTACTACAAAACAAGCCAAACAGGTCTTATCTTGGCTGTAACTTTCCCGGATATTACTCAAACAAGAGCACACATGTACGTAAAATTACAAATCGAGGGGCTCTTCACACGATACTGGCCAACATGTACAATCAAAAGCTAAGGGGTTCCTCAAAAGATAAATTTAGTTTGTTTCAAAGTGGCATAGACTCGATCAGACTTGAAGTTAACATTTTCTAAATATCATGACATATATGTTGCAAGAGCATGTGAAATGTAATAAAGGTGTTGTTAGAAACTTATTTGATCTCGATATTATTAAAACTACAAATTTCAAAATGCGTTTGATTTTAAAACAAATTTGAATTTAAATGTCTCGTTTCCTTAATAACCTAACGCCGGATGTGCCTTTCCCTTCCTAAGCACCTGATCCCACCTCTGGTATTTCTGCGGGTCCGAATGTAAGCACTGATCAAAGATTGTAATGTTGTTTGTTTTTAGATCGATTACTTGTCGTTATCTATACCCTTTTCATTGCATCTTATCCAATTGCAATTTATTGAGATATACTTTACCCTTAATGTAAAAAAAATTGCTAAATGAAAATGAAAACTATTTCAACAAAAATCAGCAAATTCGGAGTAGAAAAGCAAAACTGGGTCAATAGCATTGTCAGTCCGTGCTCAGTGATATGTGCAAATTTTACAAATTGAATACACTCGGTGAAACGTAAACATGAAACATAACACAGCGCCTTCCTTTTTTACAAACACAGGTGTCTGACTTTTCTATCAATTAACAGTAGTTATTCAAATGGATATCAATTGCGGCCCGTTATAAGCAAACCTATTCTTGTACTCATATGAAGCAGAATTCATTCAAAAGCTTCTACATGAGGGGAAGAACTTGCTTTCGCTTTCAACTCGATGTTAAGATATATTAATTATATCAATTAACAATAACCCTCACGAAAGCTCAGTCGGTAGAGCGCTCGCTCCGTGATCGAAAGGTTGTGAGTTTGAATCTCGGCTGCGACTGTCAATAGGAAGTAACTGTTTCTTCGCCAAGTTCTCGGCACTTTGAAGTGAAAGTTGCGGGTCCTTCAAGTGAGACCTTAAAAACAAAAACCTAGGCCCCGTGTTACGGCAGGCGTTGGCACGATAAACATCTTTCACTGCTCAATGGCCATGAGTGCCGAGTAAAGGTCAAAATTTGAAGCCCTTCACCGGTATCTGATGACGTCTCTATATGAGTGAAAAATTCTCAAATGGGACATAAAAACAACATACAATCAATTAACAATAGTTACTTCCATTCTTATATCGATTTTAAATACCCCAGTGATCTTGAAATAAAAGACACCACAGAGTCTTACAGAGACTTTATTCTATCTAAGAAATAGATTAAAGTTGCTTCATTATTCCTACCTTAATTTTAATGGTACAAATATAAGCAGAAATAAAGTTGAAATTAAAAAGTAGGACAAAGTAGTACAAAGAAAGTTTGAATGAGTATAAAGAAGAAACTTTTAAGTACGTATTGAACGTAAACGTGGGTCTTATGCCACCAGTCGACGAAACGTACCATTAACAATATTTTACCGGGCCATAAAGAAAATTTTGTATATTTAATACTCTTGTGTGTTTTCTCGCATTTTCAGGCTCATAGGAAGCTTTTTTCATAGGAAGCTTTTTTAGGGGGGGGGGGCACCAAAAAAAAAAATAAATAAAAATAAAACTAGAAACTAAAGTAACGGCGATACATTTTAAAAATCAGAAAACAGTTTTAACCGTGTTTTGGATCTTAAATCAAATAACTTTTCTGTGACAAGGTGAAGAGAACAAACAGTTATCGATCCAATAACAAGAGGCCCAAGGGCCTTGAATCGCTCTTCTGATAAACTGTACAACCTATCACTTCTATTTGAAGCCCAAAAAAATCCTGTATATTTAGATAAACCCTTGAAATTCCAATTCACACTCTGAGAACCCAAGATGATTCTAAGCCAATTAGTACCTGAGAGTTGGTCATGGTGACCTACTTTTCACTTGTCATTCTCTGAGGACCCATCAACTAAGTTTGATGATTCTAAGCCAATTAATACCTAAAATTTTTTTAAAATTATAACCATAAAAATTTATAAGTAGGTCAAAGTGACCTACTTTTCAGTTGTTGTACTCCAAAAACTCTAGATGCATCAACTGACAAAGTTTGGTGTTAATTAGTACCTGAAATATTTAATTAAAGCCATAAATTTTCAAAAGTAGTTCACGGTGACCTACTTTTCAATTTTTGTACTCCGAGGACCCAAGATGCATCAACTGACAAAGTTTGATGATTCTAAGCCAATTAGTACCCAAAATATTTAATTAAAGCCATAAATTTTAAAAAGTAGGTCACCGTGACCTACATTTCAGTCAACCTACTCCGAGGTCACAACATGCATCACCTGACAAATTTTTATGATTCTAAAGCCAAATAGTACTCGAAAATATTAAATACACCCATAAAATTTCAAAAGTAGGTCACCGTGACCTACTTTTCAGTTGTGGTACTCCAAGGACCCAATATGCATCAACTGTAAAAGTTTGATGATTCTAAGCCAATAAAGTACCTGAAATATTTAATTGAAGCCATAAATTTTCAAAAGTAGGTCACGGTGACCTACTTTTCAGTTGTTGTGCTCTGAGGATCCAAGATGCATCAACTGACAAAGTTTGATGATTCTAAGCCAATTAGTACCTGAAATATTTAATTAAAGCCATAAATTTTCAAAAGTAGGTCACAGTGACCTACTTTTCAGTTGATGTTTTTTGAGGACCCAAAATGCATCAACTGACAAAGTTTTATGATCATAGGCCTTGAAATGTCCAAATTATGCCTCTAAAATGCTTTGAAATCGAATGCCTGCAAAGTTCAGAAAGTAGGTCACTGTGACGTACTTTTTAATAAATCTGTTTTATGGCCCCAAGATGCATCAGTTTACAAGATTTAATGATTCTTAACCCCTTGGTATTCGAATTAATGACCTTAATTGTTTTGAAAAAGATTAGCAATAAAATTTAAAAAGTAGGTCATGGTGACCTACTTTTAAGTTGACGTACTTCAAGGCCCCAAGATATATTAATTGACAAAGTTTGATGATCATAGGCCTTAAATTGTTCAAAATATGCCTCTAAATCATTTTGAAAAAGAATGGCCGCAAAATTTGAAAAGTAGGTCACCGTGACCTACTTTTGAGTCAACAGGATTTGAAGTCCTTAGATGCATCAACTGACAAGATTTGATGATCCTAGCCCTTATAGTAAGCAAAATATCAACATTTTAATAAAATGTAATTTTTGGTCAACTTTGAAGTGACCTTGAGACCACGCCCTTTGCCCCAGGGTAAATCCCCGTGCAAATTTTAATCTATAATATATCTTCATCCTTTTGTGTAAGTTTGGTGATAATCTGCCAAGTAGTTCTTGAGAAGAAGATTTTTTAGCAACCAGTACTTTTGTTTTTATTTTCCTAATTATCTCCCCTTGATTAAGGGTCACAACCCTAGTTTTAGTATAAAAGAAAGCCCTTGGGCCAAGGATACCCTATGACAAATTTGACAATAATTGGCCAAGGGGTTCTTGAGTTATGGCCCATATTCTAAAAAGTTTACGCACACCGCACGCCGCACACCGCACAAATGGCCATAGCATTAGCTCTTTGAGCCTTTGGCTCAGAAGAGCTAAAAATCCATAATGAAGACACATTTGTGAGCAGGGCATAAGACTCGGACCCCTGGAAATTCCAGAGGTGGGATCAGGTGCATAGGATGAGTAAGCATCCCCTGTTGACCGTTTACACCCGCCGTGAGCCCATGTATATATCAGATAGACGGAACATTCCGTAGTCAAATTCAGTATTAAAAAAAACAATTTCTATGAAAAACGTCAGCCAACATATGACCCAAGGACAGGTTAAATTTTCTAAATCTTCCAAAGTCTTCCATAACGACCATAGAATATACAAAATGTTGACTTTAAACGAGGTTGTTTTAAACTTATCTGTAAGTAGCTTGCCTCTTTTCTTTTAAATTGATCGTACTCGGAGCATGCTCGTAAGTATCGAATAAGTTGGGACATCGCTTATACCGGCTACAAAAGTGTCGAATTAAACATGTCACATTGTTTATACCTATAAATTGATACTGTGTCGTTATATTTTATTCAGCCAAAATTGAATGTAGTCATTCTTAAAACTCTGCTCTAATTCAATTTCAACGTACGATTGAGTAAACACTATAATTTAAGCTTAAAGAAAAAAGAAAATTGAATTCTCTCTAGTTACAGGATATATTTAGCAACTTTTAGATAAAGTTATATTCATGTTTCATGTCATTTAAATCTGTTATATGTCATAATTAAGCAGTAATATTGTAATAATTATTGTAAAAATGAGTCTTACAAACAAAGATTATATTGGTACCTGGGACAGTATTGATCATGTTATCTATCTAATTTCTTTATCATTTCTGAATTACTGAAGAAGGATAGATGGTTTTCATAATGCCCCTCGACCGCTGAAACGTTTAACACATAACTCTAACCCTTTTTTTCTTCTTCAGGTGCTTATGTTTCTTTGCAACAAGTATCTACTTTATGTGTATTTCTTTATATGAAGGGGAAAGTTCCTTTGATTCATAAATACTGAATCAGAGGGTGAAAATATGGAATGGTGTATTAAAGGGAGAAATAGAGTTAGAGGTGGAATGGTGTATTAAAGGGAGAAATAGAGTTAGAGGTGGAATGGTGTATTAAAGGGAGAAATAGAGTTAGAGGTGGAATGGTGTATTAAAGGGAGGAATAGAGTTGGATGTGGAATGGTGTATTAAAGGGAGAAATAGAGTTAGAGGTGGAATGGTGTATTAAAGGGAGAAATAGAGTTAGAGGTGGAATGGTGTATTAAAGGGAGGAATAGAGTTGGATGTGGAATGGTGTATTAAAGGGAGAAATAGAGTTAGAGGTGGAATGGTGTATTAAAGGGAGAAATAGAGTTAGAGGTGGAATGGTGTATTAAAGGGAGGAATAGAGTTGGATGTGGAATGGTGTATTAAAGGGAGAAATAGAGGTGGAAAAGTGTGTAGATAGATGAATTAGATTAAGATATAGTGTATCGATAGATGAATTAGATTAAGATATAGTGTATCGATAGATGAATTAGATTAAGATTTAGTGTATCGATAGATGAATTAGATTAAGATAGAGTGTATCTATAGATAAATTAGATTTGAACTTGAAATAATGTATCCTTAGATGAATTAGACTTAGACTTAAAATAGTGTGTTTACAGATGTATTAAATTTATACTTGCAATCATATAATGTTTGTGAAAAAATGAGCAGTGAATCAAGTTTTTTTTACTCGAATGAAATAATTCATAACATCTTTATTTTTTTATTCCGAAGCCGTGTTTTAATTTCCTGTGCAGTTTTAAAAAATTATGAGAAATTGATTAATAAATGACAAAAGTCAATGAAATATTAAAGTCTTGATTCTTTCTCCTATTATATTTAGTTTGTGTTGTTATCACGTTACTCCTCTCATGTATAACTGTAGGCATCATAAACTGGCTTTATTTAAAAAATAATTTAGGAATGTGATGATTCATTCAACGTATGTGGTAATTGTCCCCTTTATTATAAAAACAGTATTGATTGATTAGTAGAAAGCTGGATGCATTTATGGACCGGTTTTAAACAATGATGATTATACAAAAGATTAAATGTCACGAGCATTTAAATTATTTAGTTTGAAATGAAAAGGGGACCTCAATTATCGTAAACAGATAGCAACGTTCTGTTCATTACTTTGGTAATGTCCCTGCACAATTTATAATAAGCCAACAAATGGTGCAGATTAATTCAACCATTAAACCAAATCGTGCAAGCATTTATAGACTAAACTATTGTGAAGGATTCTCGAGAGATTTTTTAATTCTAAACGAAAAGGCAACTTTTAAAGCTATGATATTCGAATTTCTTTCATACAATGGCTACTTTTTGATAGTTCATGAGTACTAAGAAAAAAAAATATCAGTGCATTTGACATGTTCCTCCCCTGAAAAGCGTGCACAGCATTTATTGCTTACACAAGATGAAACGCGTCCTTTACGTTTGGCTTAATGGTGGCTTATGGGTCCTTAATGATGGCTAAATGTTTGTCTTTAAGTCACCATTAAGCACCTTTAAGCTACCTTTAAGTAATGAATACACCATCATTAAGTTACCATTAAGCCTTCCAAAGTCCTTAATGGGTGCTTAAAGGTAGCCTAGTGTTAGCTTAATGGTGACTTATATGTGCTTAATGGTACCTTCTAAACAATCTTTAAGTCACCATAAAGCCACCATTAAGCCAGACTTGTAGGTGCTTAATGTCTTAACTCCATTAAGCTACCATTAAACTACCTTTAAGGCACCATTAAGTCACCATTACGCAGTCGATAAAACTGCTTTAATGGGTTAAATATTATTTTTATAATGATTTCTTCACAAAAAATTATAACTGTCGAGTTAACACATTTGTTAATTCGGCGAAAATAATGTAAAAGAAAGAAAAATAAAAAAAAAAAAAAAATGAAAAGAAAAAAAGCCGTTCCCAACAGGATTCGATCCCACGACCTTTAGATTGGAGGGCGAACGTTTTAACCACTGTGCTAACGGTGCTGTTGATATTGTAGTAAACATTAAGTCACCATTAAGATGCAGCTTAAAGGTGCCATAATGGTAGCTTAATGAAGAGTAGGCATTAAGCACCTAGAAGCTGCAGCTTAATGGTGGCTTAAAGGAATTAACTTCTATAAGCCACCATTAAGCCACCATTAGGCGATTGCTTAAAGATGGTCTTTCGTCCTGTGTTAGCAAAATATATTAAACTAGTAGACTAATTGTTCTCGAACAATTAGAGGTCTTTCCACCTTCTTTAAATTTCATATATTCTTCATATTTAAAACTCTACTATTTATTTTTATACAAAAGAAACCAGAAATGGCTTGAGAGATGGAAAAAATGAAATTTAAAAAAAATTAAATGACCTTGACCTTTGACCTTGAACAATTATTTAAGTTCATAAGTCAAGGGTCACATTGCACTTAACCCCATGCTTTTACGACTTTTAGTTTTAAAGTTATAAGGTTTAATAGTAAGAGCAAAGATGTAAAAGGGCGATAACTCATATAAGGGGTCATCGGATCCTTTCGCACTGAATAGATTGAAGTTGTGTCTGAAGGCCCCAAGGACATTAGTGAAGGTTTCATATCTCTGCAGTTTACGGTTTCGGAGGAGTAGCGATAACAAGGTTTTCAGTGAAAGGCGCAATAACTTTTAAAAGGGTAAATCTTAGGGGACAAGTATGAAATCTTTGAAATAGTTTTAAGAGGACATATTAAAGATGCAAAGAAATTTAGTATATAATGAAAGACAAAAGAGATATAAAAAGAGCTTAATTTCTCAAATTTTGAATGACCTTTACCTTTGACCTTTACAAAATTTTCAAGATCTGAGTTCAAAGAATTTAATGCAGTTGGTTCCATGTCTCTACGACTTATCGTTTTGAAAATTTTTCATTATTTGTAAACTTCATAAACTTTCAGGGGCAATAACTCATTGAAGGGGTGGACAAATCATTTCGCAATGAATAGATTGAAAAGTCCTCTCAAGTAGTCAAAGACATTGGTGAAGGTTCTGTATCTCTACGATTTACGGTGTCGAAAGAGTAGCGATAACAAGCTATTCTTGCGAAAGTGGCAATAACTTCGTAAGAAGTCATAAGTCAAACACGTTGGGTCGTTTTTCGGAATAACTTTTAATATCCAGTATCATGAAATATAAAGTTTTTCGATACGCCTTGTGGTTAGAAAAGTCCGGGAAAAAAAGAATAATAATAATAACTAGCAGACTAATTGTTCTCGAACAATAAATTTCATATATTTTTCATATTTTACTCTCTAAAGTTAACTTTTATACAAAAAGAATCCATAAATGGCTTGAAAGATAGAAAAAATGAAAAATTAAAATTTTTGAAATGACCTTGACCTTTGACCTTGAACAAATATTCAAGGTCAAAGGTGAAGGGTCACATTGCACTTAACCCCATGCTTTTACGACCTTTAATTTTAAAGTTATAAGGTTTAATAGTAAGTGTAACGAAATTAAAGGGCGATAACTCATATAAGGGGTTATTGGATACTTTCGCACTGAATAGATTGAAGTTGTGTCTCAAGACCCTGAAGACATTAGTGAAGGTTTTGTGCCTCTACGGTTTACGGTTTCGGAGGAGTAGCGATAACAAGGCTTTCAGTAAAAGGGGCAATAACTTTTAAAGGGGTAAATCTTAGGGGACAAGTATGAAATCTTTGAAATAGTTTTAAAAGGACATATTAATGATGCAAAGATATTTAGTATATGTTGAAAGACAAAAGAGATATAAGAATAGCTTAATTTCTCACATTTTGAATGACCTTGACCTTTGACCTTGAAAGAAATTTCAAGGTCTGAGGTAAAAGAATCTGATGCAGTTGGTTCCATGTTTCTACGACTTATCGTTTTGAAAATTTTTCATTATACGTAAACTTCATAAACTTTCAGGGGTAATAACTCATTGAAGGGGTCAATGAATACCTTCGCAATGATTAGATTGAAGAGTCTTCTAAATTAGTCGAAGAAATTGGTGAAGGTTTCGTATCTCTACGGTTAACGGTTTCAAAGGAGTAGCGATAACAAGCTTTTATTACGAAAGGGGTAATAACTCTTTGAGGGGTCAAAGTTCATTTATGCAGGGTCAAATGCAAAAATCTTTTCCGGAGTACATTCTCATGGACAATAAATCTTTTCGAAAGATCTTGAAACAAAAAAGCGTCCGGGGAAAAAAAAATAATAATAAACAGAACAATTTCAATAGGTCTTTCCACAAAAAGGTGGAAAGATCTAACTAGGAGACTAATTGTTCAGAGAACAATTAGAGGCCTTTCCACCTTTTTAAGTGTTTCCATGTCATTTGGGTTGAGAACAAGTAGAAAAATGCAAAAAAAAAAAATGCTCCTCCAGCTGGGATTGAACTCAGAACCCAGGTGCGCTAACCATTCGGCCACGCATTCCGATAACATACGTAAGTTAATTGTTTAAGACTATAGAAGAAATGCAAGCGTATTTTTAGAATCGGTAGGGGAAGAAAGATGTTCCGTAAAAGGAAATAGTTCCTGAATTTGCAAGCAGTATACAAAATAATAAGGGACGGGCTGCGTGAGAAAACGTTAACACTGTTCCCTAATGAAAAAGTATTAAAGGACTGTAGCCTGATTCATCGATATTGTGAGCATGCTGATTTTTTTGTAAATAGGTTCGTTTTAAGCTTAAAAGATCGGGTTCGGATTTTAACATTTCTGACTGAATATCCTGAAATGAATATGAAACATTTAAATAAGCATTTCTTTGGGTTTAATTAAATATGTGTAGCCCAAATTTAATTCCCAACATGCATTTTTAGAAGGGAAACACGACAATGAAAGCGAGAATTGTTTTTAATATACCGAAAATCGCTATTTCTGGAAACTGATTAATTCTAAATAAAAATCAAATAAATTCCAAATGTAAAAGAAAGAGAGAATGTTTGGTATTAAAATGTCGTATCCTATCAGGAGAATTGAATGCTACTAACGACATCTGAAGAAATAGCCGATAAAAGGTTTAGATCATTTCTTCGTTCACCTGCACTTCAATTTCAAACACAACAGAACTTGTAGTTTTTGCCGAGAAACTTCATGACTTCTATAAATTTACAAGACTCACCGTAAAACTCTCCAGAAAGTTACTTTGAGGTCTGTACTACATTTGTACCAAATTTGGTGACGATCCGAGGTCTGGTTGAATTCTAGAGTAATATTCTACATTGTTGTTGATGTGATTTTTTTTTTAAAAAGGAGGGGGGTGAATTATTTATTTTATGCCTCTTTTAAACTAAGAATTGTAACTACCTCCACATCCTTAAGCCTTATTGTGACCTTTGAGTCAAGGTCAAAGGTCAAGGTCATTCAAAAAAAAAAAAAAAACAAGAAATCTTTACTTTCTGTGTTTTTACCTGATACTGGAGCTGGATGCATGTCCTAACTTTTCCATTTGACCCAATGTCAAAGGTCAAGGTCAAAGTTCAAGGTCATTTGGTGAATTGCTATATTTCACACATATATAAGGGATTTCTTATGTTTTTAAATGACCTTGACCTTTGACCTTGATCTATATTTCAAGATCAAAGGTCAAATATGCCGATGCAGTTGGTCCCATGTCTCTAGGATACACCGTTTTAAAAATAAGTTCATTAATTGTAAGTAGCGTAAACTTTCAGGGGCAGTAACTTATACAAGGGACCAAAGAATGCTTTCGCAATGATAGAACAAAGAAAGTACTAAATGAGTCAAAGACACTGATGAAGGTTTGGAATCTCTACGGTTTACGGTTTCGGAGGAGTAGCGATAACAAGGTTTTGTTGCAAAAGGGGTGACAACTTTTGAATGGGTCAAGCTCGGGGAACAAGAATGAAATCTTTGAAATAGTTTTAGAAGGACATATTACAGATGCAAAGATATTCAATATATGTTAAAAGACAAAAAAGATATTAAAAAAGCTAATTTTCTCATATTTTGAATGACCTTGACCTTTGACCTTCACAAAAATTTCAAGGTCAGAGGTCACAAAATCTAATGCAGTTGGTCCCATGTCTTTACGACTTATCGTTTGGAGAATTTTGTCATTATTCGTAAACATCAAAAACTCTCAGGGGCAGTAACTTATTAAAGGCTCGACAAATCGTTTCGCAATGAAAAGATTGAAAAGTCCTCTCGAGTAGTCGAAAACATTGGTGAAGGTTCTGTATCTCTACGGTTTATGGTTTCGAAGGAGTAGCGATAACAGGCTATTCCTGCGAAAGGGGCAATAACATTGTAAGAAGTCATGGGTCAAACACGGGGGGTCGTTTTTCGAAATAACTTTTAATGTCCAGTATCATGAACTATAAAGTTTTTCGATAAGTCTTGCGGTTTAAAAAGTCCGGGAAGAAAAAGAATAATAACTAGGAGACTAATTGTTCTCGAACAATTAGAGGTCTTTCCACCTTCTTTAAATTTCTTTAATCTGATATTCTACTATCCAATGTTAATTTTATTGCAAAAAAAATCCATAAATGGCTTGAAAGATAGAAAAAATGAAAATTTTAAAATTTTGAAATGACCTTGACCTTTGACCTTGAACAAATATTCAAGGTCAAAGGTCAAGGGTCACATTGCACTTGACCCCATGCTTCTATGTCTTTTACTTATAAAGTTATGAGGTTTAATAGTAAGCGCAAAGACGTTAAAGGGCGATAACTCATATAAGGGGTCATCGGATACTTTTGCACTGAATAGATTGAAGTTGTGTCTAAAGACCCTGAAGACATTGATGAAGGTTTTGTGTCTCTACGGTTTATGGTTTCAGAGGAGTAGCGATAACAAGGTTTTCAGTAAAAGGGGCAATAACTCTTAAAGGGGTAAATCTTAGGGGACAAGCATGAAATATTTGAAATAGTTTTAAGAGGACATATTAATGGTACAAAGATACTTAGTATACATTGAAAGACAAAAGAGATATAAAAAGAGCTTAATTTCTCATTTTTTGAATGACCTTGACCTTTGACCTTGACATAAATTTCAAGGTCTGAGGTCAAAGAATCTTATCCAGTTAGTTTCATGTCTCTACGACTTATCGTTTTGAAAAAAAATTATTATTTGTAAACTTCAAAAACTTTCAGGGGCAGTAACTCATAAAAGGGCTCCATGAGTACTTTCGCAATGAAAAGATTGAAGAGTCTCCTCAAATAGTCGAAGACATTGGTGAAGGTTTCGTACCTCTACGGTTTACGGTTTCGAAGGAGTAGCGATAACAAGCTTTTATTGCAAAAGGGGTAATAACTCTTAGAGGGGTCAAAGTTCATATACGCAGGGTCAACTGTAAAAATCTTTTAAAGAGTACATTCTTATAGACTATAAATCTTTTCGATATATCTTGAAACATAGAATCACATCAGGGGGTGGAAAAATAATAATAATAATAATAATAATAATAATAACAAACAGAAGAATATCAATAGGTCTTTCCACAGAAAGGTGGAAAGACCTAACTAGTAGACTAATTGTTCTCGAACAATTAGAGGTCTTTCCACCTTCTCTAAATTTCATATATTCTTCACATTTAACTGTCTACTGCTTATTTTTATACAAAAGAAACCAGAAATGGCTTGAGAGATGGAAAAAATGAAAATTTTAAAATTTTTGAAATGACCTTGACCTTTGACCTTGAAAAATATTCAAGGTCAAAGGTCAAGGGTCACATTGCACTTGACCCCATGCTTCTACGACTTTTAGTTTTAAAGTTATAAGGTTTAATAGTAAGCACAAAGACGTTAAAGGGCGATAACTCATATAAGGGATCACCGGATACTTTCGCACTGAATAGATTGAAGTTGTGTCTAAAGACCCTTAAGACATCAGTGAAGGTTTTGTGTCTCTATGGTTTACGGTTTCGGAGGAGTAGCGATAACAAGGTTTTCAGTAAAAGGGGCAATAACTATTATAGGGGTAAATCTTAGGGGACAAGTATGAAATCTTTGAAATGGTTTTAAAAGGACATATTAATGATGCAAAGATATTTAGTATATGTTGAAAGACAAAAGAGATATAAAAAGAGCTTAATTTCTCATATTTTGAATGACCTTGACCTTTGACCTTTGCATATATTTTAAGGTCAAAGGTCAAAGAATCTCATGCAGTTGGTCCCATGTCTCTATGACTTATCGTTTTGAAAATTTTTAATTATTTGTAAACATCAAAAACTTTCAGGGGCAATAACTCATAAAAGGGGTCAACAAAAACTTTCGCAATGAAAAGATTGAAGAGTCCTCTCAATTAGTCGAAGACATTGGTGAAGGTTCCGTACCTCTACGGATTACAGTTTCGAAGGAGTAGCGATAACAAGGTTTTTTGTACCAGGGGCAAGAACTCTGAAAGGGGTCATAGGTCATACTCGTTGGGTATTTTTTCGAAATAACTTTTGATGTCGAGTATCATGAACTATAAAGTTTTTCGATAAGTCTTTCGGTTCAAAAGGCCGTAGCGGAAAAATAATAATAATAACTAGTAGACTAATTGTTCTCGAACAATTAGAGGTCTTTCCACCTTCTTTAAATTTCATATATTTTTCATATTTTACTCTCTAAAGTTAATTTTTATACAAAAGGTATCCATAAATGGCTTGAAAGATAGAAAAAATTAAAAAAAAATTTGAAATGACCTTGACCTTTGACCTTGAACAAATATTCAAGGTCAAAGGTCAAGGGTCACATTTTACTTGACCCCATGCTTCTACGACTTTTGATTTTCAAGTTATAAGGTTTAATAGTAAGCGCAAAGACATTAAAGGGTGATAACTCATATAAGGGGTCATCGGACACTTTCACACTGAATAGATTGAAGTTGTGTCTAAAGACCCTGAATACATTAGTGAAGGTTTTGTGTCTTTACGGTTTATGGTTTCGGAGGAGTAGCGATAACAAGGTTTTCAGTAAAAGGGGCAATAACTTTAAAAGGGGTAAATCTTAGGGACAAGTATGAAATCTTTGAAATAGTTTTAAGAGGACATATTAATGATGCAAAGATATTTAGTATATGTTGAAAGACAAAAGAGATATAAAAAAAGCTTAATTTCTCATATTTAGAATGATCTTGACCTTTGACCTTGACATAAATTTCAAGGTCTGAGGTCAAAGAATCTTATCCAGTTAGTTTCATGTCTCTACAACTAATCGTTTGGAAAAAAATTTATTATTTGTAAACTTCAAAAACTTTCAGGGGCAATAACTCATAAAAGGGGTCCACGAATACTTTCGCAATGAAAAGATTGAAGAGTCCCCTCAATTAGTCGAAGACATTGGTGAAGGTTCCATACCTCTACGGTTTACGGTTTCGAAGGAGTAGCGATAACAAGCTTTCATTGCAAAAGGGGTAATAACTCTTTGAGGGGTCAAAGTTCATATACGCAGGGTCAACTGCAAAAATCTTTTACAGAGTTCATTCTCATAGACTATAAATCTTTTCGATAAATCTTGAAACTCAAAATCTTGCGGCGGAAAAATAAGAAGAATAACTAGTAGACTAATTGTTCTCGAACAATTAGAGGTCTTTCCACCTTCTTTAAATTTCATATATTTTTCATATTTTACTCTCTAAACTTAATTTTTATACAAAAAGAATTCATAAATGGCTTGAGAGATGGAAAAAATGAAAATTTTAAAAATTTTGAAATGACCTTGACCTTTGACCCTGAACAAATATTCAAGGTCAAAGGTCAAGGGTCACATTGCACTTGACCCCATGCTTCTACGACTTTTAGTTTTAAAGTTATAAGGTTTAATAGTTATCACAAAGACTTTAAGGGGTGATAACTCATATAAGGGGTCATCGGATACTTTCGCTCTGAATAGATTGAAGTTGTGTCTAAAGACCCTGAAGACATTAGTGAAGGTTTTGTGTCTCTACGGTTTACGGTTTCGGAGGAGTAGCGATAACAAGGTTTTCAGTAAAAGGGGCAATAACTTTTAAAGGGGTAAATCTTAGGGAACAAGTATGAAATCTTTGAAATAGTTTTAAGAGGACATATTAATGATGCAAAGATATTAAGTATATGTTGAAAGAAAAAAGAGATATAAAAAGAGCTTAATTTCTCATATTTTGAATGACCTTGACCTTTGACCTTTGCATATATTTTAAGGTCATAGGTCAATGAATCTGATGCAGTTGGTCTCATGTCTCTATAACTTATTGTTTTAAAAATTTTAAATTATTTCTAAAAATCAAAAACTTGGAGGGGCAATAACTCCTTGAAGGGGTCGAGGAATAATTTCGCAATGAATAGATTGAAGAGTCCCCTAAATTAGTCAAGGACATTGGTGAAGGTTTCGTATCTATACGGTTTACGGTTTCAAAGGAGTAGCGATAACAAGCTTTTATTGTGAAAGGGGATGTAACTCCTCAAGGGGTCAAAGATCATATACGCAGGGTCAACTGAAAAAATCTTTAACGGAGTACATTCTCATGAACTATAAATCTTTGCGATAAATCTTGAAACTCAAAATCTTGCGGCGGAAAAATAAGAAGAAGAACTAGTAAACTAATTGTTCTCGAACAATTAGAGGTCTTTCCACCTTCTTTAATTTTCTTGAATTTTTTTACATTTTACTCTCTAAGTTAATTTTTATACAAAAAGAATCCTTAAATGGCTTATCAGATAGAAAAAATGAAAATTTTAAAAATTTTGAAATGACCTTGACCTTTGACCTTGAACAAATATTCAAGGACAAAGATCAAGGGTCACATTGCACTTGACCCCATCCTTCTATGACTTTTAGTTTTAAAGTTATAAGGTTTAATAGTAAGCGCAAAGTCGTTAAAGGGCGATAACTCATATAAGGGGTCATCGGATACTTTTGCACTGAATAGATTGAAATTGTGCCTCAAGACCCTGAAGACATTAGTGAAGGTTTTGTGTCTCTACGGTTTATGGTTTCGGAGGAGTAGCGATAACAAGGTTTTCAGTAAAAGGGGCAATAACTTTAAAAGGGGTAAATCTTAGGGACAAGTATGAAATCTTTGAAATAGTTTTAAGAGGACATATTAATGATGCAAAGATATTTAGTATATGTTGAAAGACAAAAGAGATATAAAAAAAGCTTAATTTCTCATATTTAGAATGATCTTGACCTTTGACCTTGACATAAATTTCAAGGTCTGAGGTCAAAGAATCTTATCCAGTTAGTTTCATGTCTCTACAACTAATCGTTTGGAAAAAAATTTATTATTTGTAAACTTCAAAAACTTTCAGGGGCAATAACTCATAAAAGGGGTCCACGAATACTTTCGCAATGAAAAGATTGAAGAGTCCCCTCAATTAGTCGAAGACATTGGTGAAGGTTCCATACCTCTACGGTTTACGGTTTCGAAGGAGTAGCGATAACAAGCTTTCATTGCAAAAGGGGTAATAACTCTTTGAGGGGTCAAAGTTCATATACGCAGGGTCAACTGCAAAAATCTTTTACAGAGTTCATTCTCATAGACTATAAATCTTTTCGATAAATCTTGAAACTCAAAATCTTGCGGCGGAAAAATAAGAAGAATAACTAGTAGACTAATTGTTCTCGAACAATTAGAGGTCTTTCCACCTTCTTTAAATTTCATATATTTTTCATATTTTACTCTCTAAACTTAATTTTTATACAAAAAGAATTCATAAATGGCTTGAGAGATGGAAAAAATGAAAATTTTAAAAATTTTGAAATGACCTTGACCTTTGACCCTGAACAAATATTCAAGGTCAAAGGTCAAGGGTCACATTGCACTTAACCCCATGCTTCTACGACTTTTAGTTTTAAAGTTATAAGGTTTAATAGTTATCACAAAGACTTTAAGGGGTGATAACTCATATAAGGGGTCATCGGATACTTTCGCTCTGAATAGATTGAAGTTGTGTCTAAAGACCCTGAAGACATTAGTGAAGGTTTTGTGTCTCTACGGTTTACGGTTTCGGAGGAGTAGCGATAACAAGGTTTTCAGTGAAAGGGGCAATAACTTTTAAAGGGGTAAATCTTAGGGAACAAGTATGAAATCTTTGAAATAGTTTTAAGAGGACATATTAATGATGCAAAGATATTAAGTATATGTTGAAAGAAAAAAGAGATATAAAAAGAGCTTAATTTCTCATATTTTGAATGACCTTGACCTTTGACCTTTGCATATATTTTAAGGTCATAGGTCAATGAATCTGATGCAGTTGGTCTCATGTCTCTATAACTTATTGTTTTAAAAATTTTAAATTATTTCTAAAAATCAAAAACTTGGAGGGGCAATAACTCCTTGAAGGGGTCGAGGAATAATTTCGCAATGAATAGATTGAAGAGTCCCCTAAATTAGTCAAGGACATTGGTGAAGGTTTCGTATCTATACGGTTTACGGTTTCAAAGGAGTAGCGATAACAAGCTTTTATTGTGAAAGGGGATGTAACTCCTCAAGGGGTCAAAGATCATATACGCAGGGTCAACTGAAAAAATCTTTAACGGAGTACATTCTCATGAACTATAAATCTTTGCGATAAATCTTGAAACTCAAAATCTTGCGGCGGAAAAATAAGAAGAAGAACTAGTAAACTAATTGTTCTCGAACAATTAGAGGTCTTTCCACCTTCTTTAATTTTCTTGAATTTTTTTACATTTTACTCTCTAAGTTAATTTTTATACAAAAAGAATCCTTAAATGGCTTATCAGATAGAAAAAATGAAAATTTTAAAAATTTTGAAATGACCTTGACCTTTGACCTTGAACAAATATTCAAGGACAAAGATCAAGGGTCACATTGCACTTGACCCCATCCTTCTATGACTTTTAGTTTTAAAGTTATAAGGTTTAATAGTAAGCGCAAAGTCGTTAAAGGGCGATAACTCATATAAGGGGTCATCGGATACTTTTGCACTGAATAGATTGAAATTGTGCCTCAAGACCCTGAAGACATTAGTGAAGGTTTTGTGTCTCTACGGTTTACGGTTTCGGAGGAGTAGCAATAACAAGGTTTTCAGTAAAAGGAGCAATAACTTTTAAAGGTGTAAATCTTAGGGGACAAGTATGAAATCTTTGAAATGGTTTTAAGAGGACATATTAATGATGCAAAGATACTTAGTATACATTGAAAGACAAAAGAGATATAAAAAAAGCTTAATTTCTCATATTTAGAATGACCTTGACCTTTGACCTTGACATAAATTTCAAGGTCTGAGGTCAAAGAATCTTATCCAGTTGGTTTCATGTCTCTACGACTTATCGTTTTGGAAAAAAATTATTTTTTCTAAACTTCAAAAACTTTCAGGGGCAATAACTCATAAAAGGGGTCGACGAATACTTTCGCAATGAAAAGATGAAAAGTCCCCTCAATTAGTCGAAGACATTGGTGAAGGTTCCGAACCTCTACGGTTTACGGTTTCGAAGGAGTAGCGATAACAAGCTTTTATTGCCAAAGGGGTTATAACTCTTGGAGGGGTCAAAGTTCATGTACGCAGGGTCAACTGTAAAAATCTTTTAAAGAGTACATTCCTATAGACTATAAATCTTTTCGATCGATCTTGAAACTTAGAATCACATCAGGGGGTGGAAAAATAATAATAATAACTAGTAAACTAATTGTTCTCGAACAATTAGAGGTCTTTCCACCTTCTTTAAATTTCATATATTTTTCACATTTTACTCTCTAAGTTAATTTTTATACAAAAAGAATCCTTAACTGGCTTATAAGATAGAAAAAATGAAATTTTAAAAATTTTGAAATGACCTTGACCTTTGACCTTGAACAAATATTCAAGGTCAAAGGTCAAGGGTCACATTGCACTTGACCCCATCCTTCTATGACTTTTAGTTTTAAAGTTATAAGGTTTAATAGTAAGCGCAAAGTCGTTAAAGGGCGATAACTCATATAAGGGGTCATCGGATACTCTTGCACTGAATAGATTGAAGTTGTGTCTCAAGACCCCGAAGACATTAGTGAAGGTTTTGTGTCTCTACGGTTTACGGTTTCGGAGGAGTAGCAATAACAAGGTTTTCAGTAAAAGGGGCAATAACTTTTAAAGGGGTAAATCTTAGGGGACAAGTATGAAATCTTTGAAATGGTTTTAAGAGGACATATTAATGATGCAAAGATACTTAGTATACATTGAAAGACAAAAGAGATATAAAAAGAGCTTAATTTCTCATATTTTGAATGACCTTGACCTTTGACCTTGACATAAATTTCAAGGTCTGAGGTCAAAGAATCTTATCCAGTTGGTTTCATGTCTCTACGACTTATCGTTTTGAAAAAAAATTATTTTTTCTAAACTTCAAAAACTTTCAGGGGCAATAACTCATAAAAGGGGTCGACGAATATTTTCGCAATGAAAAGATGAAAAGTCCCCTCAATTAGTCAAAGACATTGGTGAAGGTTCCGAACCTCTACAGTTTACGTTTTTGAAGGAGTAGCGATAACAAGCTTTTATTGCCAAAGGGGTTATAACTCTTGAAGGGGTCAAAGTTCATGTACGCAGGGTCAACTGTAAAAATCTTTTAAAGAGTACATTCTTATAGACTATAAATCTTTTCGATAGATCTTGAAACATAGAATCACATCAGGGGGTGGAAAAATAATAATAATAATAATAACTAGTGCTAATTGTAACGGGAACCGTTACAGATGTTCCCCAAACGGCTCCCCAATCCCTTATGATGCCCCATTCCCTACAAGCTTCAATAAATTAGACAATACTTTTGTAATATAGATGGACACTTTATTTTTAAGGGTATTTCATTGGAAAACTACTCCGATATAGCCATATGGGTATTAGCCAATCAAATTTCAGCGCATGTGCTTGCACATGTTTTCTACATTTTTCACATTAATTTTCTTATAGTGTCTCACAATACATACATTTGTGTTCAATATTAAAGAATCTCATTGAAAAATAAGAGAGATGTAACCCTTTAAGTATTAGCCAATCAAAATTCAGCATACGCGCATGCATGGCCTTGCATTCAATTTTGATAGTATCATAATGTAGGAGCTCTACGTGCCTATCCATGTCGTAAATTTCATCCTGTTTTGTTGAACACCAAGGGAGTAATAGACATTTAAAGTTTCAACCAATCAGATTGAAGCACACCTGCATGCGCGTGTTTTCAAGAAATTTCCTATATAACATGTTGTAGCACCTTATAATATATACTTATATTCTAAGTTTCAAAGCATTTTGTCAAAAAAAAAGGAAATTATTGAGATTTTTGTATCAGCCAATCAGAGAAGAGCGCACGTGCATGCGCGTGAGTTCACGCTAATTTGACCATGTTATCTTGTCTACACTACTAATATATCTTTATATTTTGAGTTTCAAAGCAATTCATCAAGAAATATAAAAGTTACGGCTTCATCAGGTATATCAGTCATTTCACTCATTGCACGCGCGCGCACGTGCATGCATGTGCGCGCAAAATGACCTTCGTTCCGAACACCTACACAACATGCCTATTAACCCTAAAAAGGTTTCATGTCAATCGGATGAGTGGTTCTATAAGAACACTCCCGGACAAAAAAGTACCGGAGAAGAAAGTAGAAAAAAAGAATAATAATAAGAAGAAGAAGAAGAAACAGAGTAAAAACAATATGTTCCCAAACTTCGTTTGGGGAACATAATAATAATAATAATAAACAGAAGAATATCAATAGGTCTTTCCACAGAAAGGTGGAAAGACCTAATAATAATAATAACTAGTAGACTAATTGTTCTCGAACAATTAGAGGTCTTTCCACCTTCTTTAAATTTCATATATTCTTCACATTTAACTCTCTACTGTTTAATTTTTTACAAAAGAAACCAGAAATGGCTTGAGAGATGGAAAAAATGAAAAATTTAAAAATTTTGAAATGACCTTGACCTTTGACCTTGAACAAATATTCAAGGTCAAAGGTCATGGGTCACATTGCAATTAACCCCATGCTTCTACGACTTTTAGTTTTAAAGTTATAAGGTTTAATAGTAAGCGCAAAGACATTAAAGGGCAATAACTCATATAAGGGGTCATTGGATACTTTTGCACTGAACAGATTGAAGTTGTGTCTAAAGACCCTGAAGACATTAGTGAAGGTTTTGTGCCTCTATGGTTTACGGTTTCGGAGGAGTAGCGATAACAAGGTTTTCAGTGAAAGGGGCAATAACTTTTAAAGGGGTAAATCTTAGGGGACAAGTATGAAATCTTTGAAATAGTTTTAAGAGGACATATTAATGATGCAAAGATATTAAGTATATGTTGAAAGACAAAAGAGATATAAAAAGAGCTTAATTTCTCGTATTTGGAATGACCTTGACCTTTGACCTTTGCATATATTTTAAGGTCAAGGGTCAATGAATCTTATGCAGTTGGTCCCATGTCTCTACGGCTTATCGTTTTGAAATTTTTTAATTATTCATAAACATCAAAAACTTTCAGGGGCAATAACTCATAAAAGGGGTGCACGAATACTTTCGCAATGAAAAGATTGAAGAATCCCCTCAATTAGTCGAAGACATTGGTGAAGGTTTCGTACCTCTATGGTTTATGGTTTCCAAGGAGTAGCGATAACAAGGTTTTATTGCGAAAGGGGTTGTAACTCCTGAAGGGGTCAAAGTTCATACACGCAGGGTCAACTATAAAAATCTTTTAAAGAGTACATTCTTATAGACTATAAATCTTTTCGATATATCTTGAAACATAGAATCACATCAGGGGGTGGAAAAATAATAATAATAACTAGTAGACTAATTGTTCTCGAACAATTAGAGGTCTTTCCACCTTCTTTAAATTTCATATATTTTTCATATTTTACTCTCTAAAGTTAATTTTTATACAAAAAGAATCCATAATTGGCTTGAAAGATAGAAAAAATGAAAATTTTAAAAGTTTTAAAATGACCTTGACCTTTGACCTTGAACAAATATTCAAGGTCAAAGGTCAAGGGTCATATCGCACTTGACCCCATGCTTCTACGACTTTTAGTTTTAAAGTTATAAGGTTTAATAATCAGCGCAAAGACGTTAAAGGGCGATAACTCATATAGGGGGTCATCGGATACATTCGCACTGAATAGATTGAAGTTGTGTCTAAAGACCCTTAAGACATCAGTGAAGGTTTTGTGTCTCTATGGTTTACGGTTTCAGAGGAGTAGCGATAACAAGGTTTTCAGTAAAAGGGGCAATAACTTTTATAGGGGTAAATCTTAGGGGACAAGTATGAAATCTTTGAACTAGTTTTAAAAGTACATATAAAAGATGCAAAGATATACTGTATATGTTGAAAGACAAAAAAGCTCTAAAAAGAGCTTTATTTCTCATATTTGGAGTGACATTGACCTTTAACCTTGGCATAATCTTCAAGGTCTAGGGTTAAAGAATCTAATGCAGTTGGTTTCATGTCTCTACGACTTATCGTTTTGAAAATTTTTAATTATTTGTAAACTTCAAAAACTTTCAGGGGCAATAACTCATAAAAGGGGTCCACGAATACTTTCGCAATGAAAAGATTGAAGAGTCCCCTCAATTAGTCAAAGACATTGGTGAAGGTTCCGTACCTCTATGGTTTGCGGTTTCGAAGGAGTAGCGATAACAAGCTTTTATTGCGAAAGGGGTAATAACTCTTTGAGAGGTCAAAGTTCATATACGCAGGGTCAACTGCAAAAATCTTTTACGGAGTTCATTCTCATGGACTATAAATCTTTTCGATAAATCTTGAAACTCAAAATCTTGCGGCGGAAAAATAAGAAGAATAATAAGAAACAGAAGAAAACCAATAGGTCTTTCCACAGAAAGGTGGAAAGACCTAATAATAATAATAAACAGAAGAATATCAATAGGTCTTTCCACAGAAAGGTGGAAAGACCTAATAATAATAATAAACAGAAGAATATCAAAAGGTCTTTCCACAGAAAGGTGGAAAGACCTAATAATAAGAAACAGAAGAAAACCAATAGGTCTTTCCACAGAAAGGTGGAAAGACCTAATAATAATAATAATAAACATAAGGATTTCAAGAGGTCTTTCCACAGAAAGGTGGAAAGACCTAATAATAATAACTAGTAGAATAATTGTTCTCGAACAATTAGAAGTCTTTCCACCTTCTTTAAATTTCTTTAATTTTTATATTTTACTCTCTAAAGTTAATTTTTATACAAACAGAATCCGTAAATGGCTTGAAAGATAGAAAAAATGAAACATTCGAAAATTTTGAAATGACCTTGACCTTTGATGTTTACCACAAATTAAAGGTCAAAGGTCAAGAATTACATTGCAATTGGTTTTATGCTTCTAGAACTTATACTTTTAAAGTTATAAGGCTTACTATTAAGCACAAAGATGTTAAAGGCCGATTACTCATATAAGGAGTCATCAGATCCTTTCGCACTGAGAGATTGAAGTTGTGTCTAAAGGCCCTGAAGACATTAGTGAAGTTTGATGTCTCTACTGTCTACAGTTTCAGAGGAGTAGCGATAACAAGGTTTTTCGCACAAGGGGCAATAACTTTCAAAGGGGTTTAGCTTAAGGGACAAGAATGAATTCTTTGAAATAGATTTAAGAGTAAATATTAATGATGCAAAGACAGATAGTATATGTTGAAAGACAAAAGGGCTGTAAAAAGAGCTTAATTTCTAACTTTTGGAATGACCTTGACCTTTGACCTTTGCATATATTTTAAGGTCAAAGGTCAATGAATGTTACGCAGTTGGTCCCATGTCTCTACGACTTATCGTTTTGAAATTTTTTAATTATTCATAAACATCAAAAACTCTCAGGGGCAATAACTCATAAAAGGGTCGACGAATACTTTCGCAATGAAAAGATTGAAGAGTCCCCACAATTAGTCAAAGACATTGGTGAAGGTTTCGTACCTCTACGGTTTACGGTTCCGAAGGAGTGGCGATAACAAACTTTTATTGCGAAAGGGGTAATAACTCTTTGAGAGGTCAAAGTTCATATTCGCAGGGTCAACTGCAAAAATCTTTCATGAGTACATTCTTATGAACTATGAATCTTTTCGATAGATCTTGAAACTCAAAATCCCACGGCGGAAAAATAATAAAAAATAATAATAATAAAAATAAGAAACAGAAGAAAATCAATAGGTCTTTCCACAGAAAGGTGGAAAGACCTAATAATAAACATAAGCATTTCAAGAGGTCTTTCCACAGAAAGGTGGAAAGACCTAATAATAATAATAATAATAATAAACATAAGCATTTCAAAAGGTCTTTCCACAGAAAGGTGGAAAGACCTAAATATACACATTTAGCACATGCATCTAACATCCATCTAACAGATAAACTGAACCTTTGTTTGAATAATTGACTTCAGTTAATATAAAATTAGATAATCATTTCTTCATAAAGAACAACTTTTTGGCATTTGCTCAAATGTTTCATTTTGAGAATCGAAACATTTCACACTATAGACTGGTCCGTAGATAATTTATCACACACACAATTCAGCTTTTTACAATTAGGTGATATTTCTCTTCTTCTATTAATATGTTGAGTAATCAGCTTGTGATACAATTAAAAGATAGAACAGATCACTTTCAATTTAATTTCATGGTAATTAGCATTTTAAGATTAAAAAAAATAAAAGAAAAGTGGTTTCTGTAGAAAAGTCAATTTTGGCACATTTACGGGAAGCGCATATCAAATATTTACAAGCTCATTTGAAAGTCTTTTATCTATATTGCATCATATTCAAAAAGAATGATCTATAGCAATTATTGTTCGAAGAAATCATTTTCATGGCTCAATTTGTACGAAGGCGTTAGAAGGCCACATAAAAAAAATCGATCCGATGAATTTAATATTGATCGAACAAATAGCATTTTTTTAACTAAAAATAACTAGTTCTTTGTCAGGACAAATTAAATATTAGTTTGGTCGAATTATGTATTTATTCAGGCAACTATTAATTAAATAATTGTTCGTAATTGTTGATTAATTTTTGGAATGATTTTGATATTTGTTTGGACGATATATACATTATTCGGACAAAGAAAATATTTGTTCGGAAGAATGATTTTATTTGCGCAGACGAATACCTGTAAGATATTAGATGGGCCTGATTGGATATTTGTTCGGATGAATAAGATATTTGTTACGTTATACGTTTGGACAAAATTGTATTTCTTCGGACGAATCATTTTAATATTTTTTTTCGGCAACGCAGAATTTGTTTTGGCCGGATTGGTTTGTTTAGACAGCTAAGTTCTTCGTTCTGAAGAATTAGATATTTTTTTTCCGACCAAATTCATTTTTAGAAGGATTGGGTATTTTTTCGGGAGAAATACCGTTTTTTTCGAACGAATTATTTTTTGGCGGACCAATTTGATATTTGTTTGGACAAATTCGATTTTTGTTTGGAAGAATATATCCGATATTCGCAAAAGCCTCTTCAAGTCCTTCTTAATAGTGCTGAAATAGACTTACATTTAAGAAACTCTCGTTCTTTGGACGACTGTGTCATATGAGCTGAATAATCTTGCCAGAGAAAATATTTTAAGTCCGTCTATTTTCCTTTTTTTAGCTCACCTGAGCTTAAAGCTCAAGTGAGCTTTTCTGATCACATTTTGTCCGTCGTCGTCTGTCCGTCTGTCTTGTCTGTCCGTCCGTCTCTAAACTTTTCACATTTTTGACTTCTACTCCAGAACCACTGGGCCAATTTCAACCAAACTTGGCATGAAGCATCCTTGGGTAAAGGGAATTCATGTTTGTTCAAATGGAGGGCCACGCCCTCTTTCAAGGGGAGATAATTAGGAATTATTGAAAAAATAATGGCATCATTTAAAAATCTTCTCAAGAACCACTGGGCCAGGAAAGATGAAACTTATGTGGTAACATCCTCGGGTAGTGTAGATTCAAGTTTGTTCAAATCGTGACCCCCGGGGGCAGGGTGGGGCCACAATGGGGGATCAAATTTTTACATAGAAATATATAGGTTAATATCTTTAAAAATCTTCTTCTTAAGAACAGCAAAGCCATGATTGGTCATATTTATACGGAAGTATCCTCAGGTAGTGTAGATTCAAGTTTGTTCAAATCATGACCCCTGGGGGTAGGGTGGGGCCACAATGGGGGATCAAAATTTTTCATAGAAATATATAGGAAAATATCTTTAAAAATCTTCTTCTTAAGAACAGCAAAGCCATGATTGGTCATATTTATATGGAAGCATCCTCAGGTAGTGTAGATTCAAGTTTGTTCAAATCATGACATCCCCCCCCCCCGGGATAGGATGGGGTCACAATGGGGGATCAAAGTTTACAGAGGATTATATAGGAAAAAATCTTTTTCTCAAGAACAGAAAAGCCGTGATTAGTCAAATTAATATGGAGGCATCCTTGGGAGTGTAGAATGAAATTTGTTCAAATGAGGGCCCCTGGAGGTAGTGTGGGGCCACAATGGGGGATCAAAGTTTTACAAATGAATATATGGGAAAAAAATCTGCTGCTCAAGAACAGCAAAGCCATTTGTTATAATGATATGAAAGCATCATTAGGTAGTTTAAAATTCAACCTCCCACCCCGGTAAACATTTCAATACTGAACTGATTTTTGCTTTTTTTCCTAGCCAGTGGGCTCAGGTGAGCGATGTGGCCCTTGACCCTCTTGTTGTAAATGTAAGCAAGAGCCATGAGCCACAATTCGTTCCAGGTTATTTATTTACTATGTATATATGATATTGTTCAATTCCTGTAGAAGTGGGTAACCGACAATTTCTTTTTATCGTGGAGGAAGAGTGTAAGATCCACAACAAGTAGAAAACAAAACGGCCTTAGACAACGTCGTATAGCGAGTAACATTGTTTTCTTAAATTTTTTTTTTGGCAGTCTTTAAAATTATATTGTTAAAAAACATTCTGAATGTACACACAAGTACTCTAAAGTTGATATTAAAAAGATGCTTAAGTTTCTTATTGACAATGCCTATGTGGTTTTTGAAGACAAGATCTTCCAGCAATCTACTTGAATTACCAAGGGTACCAATTGCGCCCAGTTATAAGCAGACCTATTTTTGTATTCATATTAAGTAGAGCTTGTTCAAGATGTTATACGTGAAAAGAAGAAAAAAAACTTGCTGTGGCCTTCAACTCAACATTTAAATATATCGACAAGGTATTGTTAATTAAAAATAGTTATTTTCATTCTAATGTCGATACAATATATCCCGGTGAGCTTGAAATAAAAGATACCTCAGCGACAGAAACATCTGTTTCATATTTGGATATTTTACTAGAAAAAGTCGTTAACGGTTATGTAACAACCAAGCTTTATGATAAACGTGATGACATTAACTTTTCAATCGCCAACCTCCCTTACTTATGCAGCAATATACCTTTAACACCTGCATACATGGTTTGTATCTCTCAGTTGATTTGATACGCAAGAGTATGCTCTACGTATGAACTATATCTAAAACGAGGAAAGTTATTGACAAATAAGTTGATGAAACAAGAATATCAGAAGTCTCGTATAAAGTAGTCATTTCGTAAGTTCTATGGTCGATACAATGACCTTGTCAGCAAATACAATTTATCTTTAAGTAAATTCTGACCGACGTTTTTCATACAATGTTAGGCCATTATTTACACACTGAATTTGATTTTTCCGTTATTTCCCAATCATGAGAAGGAGCACAAAGCGGATGTGACCGGCCGGCAGGGGATGTTCACTCCTCCATGGCACCTGATCCCACCTCTGATAATTTAAAGGTCCATGTTTGCTCTACTCTGTGATTCTTATTGCTAAAATAGACTTTTGAGCTTGAATACTGTTCATTATCTCCATATATATCATCTTAAGTGATAATGATCCACCTTCCGTCTGGCAAACATCTAAGAATTGCTATGAGGTCCGCTTATACAAGTACAAATACAAACTCCTTTCTGATCCGCAGCAAGGTTCATTGGTTATTTGCCCTTCCTTCGGGGCAACATTACATGACCTGTTTGTCCATGTCAGCTGTTCATGTCTGATCACGTTAACATCCGGAAAAAACTGTATTGAACTGTCAGCTGAACTATGTGCGCTCACAGAAGAGGATCCGATCTAAATGCTATACTCCAAGATCACGCCCCAAGCATAAAGATAAAAGTACCGATGTTGTAGCTTTCGAAATTAGAAACTATCAACTTATACGAGATACTTCGGCACACACAACCGTATTCTGCCAGTGGAAGGGGGGGGGTGCATTTGATAGTCAGATCTACTCCCTAAACTTGTTTGACTTAAGACATTGTACAATAAGCATTGTTTGCTTATTTCTGATTTTCGCTTAATTTTGTTTTATTTCCCCAACGTTGTATAATATTTTCTGATCCATAGTTGATTTTGTTCAATATTTTCTCATCATTTATAATGGGGAAATACAAAAAATGAATGATTGAATTAATGGACAAATTAGTGTGGACGAAAAAGATATTCGTTCGAACGGATTAGATTTTCCGTCGGACAAATTAGAAATTTGGCATTTCTTTAAGACAAGTTACATATTTGTACTGGTGGAATTGTATTTTCATAAACACGGATAAGATTATTTCTCTGCATGAGTAAAATTTTGGTTCTTTGAGTAATTCTTTGTAAGGAATTTTGAAGCAATCCAAGTGAATTCGAACAAACTTCTTAATCTTTGCAGATTTATACTTTCTACATGTTACAGAGAGTTTAGATCTAATCATTTTTTTTAAAAAGTCATCCACCGAATTACAAGGCTTGTTGGGGTTGAATATGGTACTTTAGGAACAAGGTTTGGTTGAATATGGTACTTTAGGAACAAGGTTTGGTACATCAAAGTATCCGATTATTCGTAAGGTATCAAAATATGTGCACATACATGTATACATGACGGGTCCTTTGTCTAAGATGTTGAAAATGCGCCATACTGAAGATCCACTATTCTGAACACCCAACAGTTGGAAAGGCTTTGTTAGTCTGTAGCTTATTGTGTCAATGAAATGTATTAATATTTTCCTATTTCAAAGCTAAAGCAAGTGCTCGTGCGCTTAAGTCTCTAACCTGATATACGCATTAAACAACCCATCAATTTATTTTGCTTTATACCACCTGTTCATTCAAATCTTCCTTGCTTCTTTCATATGTATACGTATGATGTGAAATGCATACGTATGATGTGATTCAGAGATAAAAAGGGGAGGGCAATTGCCTTTAAATATATTGCCGGTAAAGTATTATCTAGATCTGTAAGATTCTAAGTTAAAATTCATTACATATGGATTGAAATACTTGATATCTACAACAAACAATGGATAATAAAAAAAATATTATTTTCACATTTTTAAAATTAAAAAACATACTAGCAATTTTCTCTGTTTACATTGAATATGTTATATATTATTCACCCCTACCAATGTTATTGTTATTTAAATTTACATCACGTGGTTTTTCTTGAACTAGTCAAAGGTAATTAGGTTCGCAGTGAAAGACAATCTCCCACCTCAGGATAATGTGATTTCACAGTACCCGGCACATCCCCCCTCTCTGGATAATAAGTGATTTCACAGTACCCGGCACACCCCCCCTCTCTGGATAATAAGTGATTTTATAGTACCCTGCAAATTCCCCTCCTCACTATAAAAAGTGATTTCACAGTACCCCACCCCTCCTCAGGATTATAATTAATTTCACTGTACTCGTCAAATCCCCCTCCTCAGGATAATAAGTGATTTCCCTGTACCCGGAAAATCTCCCACCTCAAGATAATGTGATTTCACAGTACCCGGCAAGCTCCCCCCCCCCCCGCCCCCCTCAGGATAAAATGTGATTTTACAGTACTTGGCAGCTAAAGGATCATCTACAGTATCTTAGATAAACCCAGTATTTTGTTTCACTAATAATTGGAGCCGTCTTTGATTGTCTGATGAATTACTTTTTTTCAGGCGTCTAAAGCTTATATATACCGAAAAAGTTTATAAGAAAATGTTTAATGAGGAACTTTGAGGAGAGTACAAAGTTCATTAGTTGTTTGAGTGTTTTATGATGTGTTAAATAAGGCTATCTTTAAAAAAAATGTTTGGTTGACCTCTCCCGACCAACTGGCTAAAGGTGGCCCGACTCCAAACTTTTTTTATCCTCCAGGAAGCAATTATTTTTTTTATGAGTCTGGAAAAAAATTTAAAAATGAAATTGAAATTTTTTCTGAGAAAATTACAATTAACGTGACATGAAAATATTGGCGAATTTTTCAGATAAAAAATACATTCTTCACAAGGATGGACGATTTTTTTAGGACTGATATCAGAAAAATGTAATGTGCTTCAAATCTACATGTTGAGGACATTAAGATTCTTTATTTCGACTTATCACGTGATGTCGGAGTCACATGATTTTAGCAAATTCACTTGTAGTATTTAGGTCTTCTATAAATTCCAATATTGCAAGGGCATCAACAAGTTAAAAATCTAAGTTTAATTTATAATTCTTCTCAACACTATATGTACTTCGTGAAAATTGTTGCAACCTATATAGATTCCTATATTTAATTGCTAAAATTACATTTGTTAGACCAGAGGTGGAATATTGTATTGGTCAAAAACATCAAATATAGGTATGATTAATTTATTTGCGAGATTCTATCAGGCTTGCAGCACTTTTCAAATATCTTAATGCTTCTTAAGTTTATGTGTAAAAACTTGGCATGATACATTGAGGGTATGCTCTTGTAATAAATCGATTTATTAGGACCCTTCTATCACTTTTTTCAATGATTCTGCTTACAAATATACGACAACGTCACTTGTCCAGAGAATATACAAACAGTATATGAATAAAATAATAATAAAAAAAGACATAGCATCCAAGTTAACGGCCTTTTATATATCTGCAAATAAAATTTTATTTGATTTCAAAAGACAATTTTAATTGTACAAAATGTGACTTGATCAGACTCTCAATGCGTACAAACTGCATCAACTTTTACGATATGACATCTTATTTACAAGTGCATCGTTTTTATCTTGTGTGGGATTTAACAAACGACAAAACTACATCAAGTAGTAAGTTTTGATGCAGTCTAGAGCTATCCAACAGTATAAAAAGCAAATAATTTCATTTTGTGGTAATTTGAAGACCTGATAGTTTTTATGACGTCATAGTTAACATCCCGTATAAATTTGGCCCAACCCCCTTATTAGCCTTAACCGTGGTGCACGACCGAATATTTTCAGACCGAGTCGGGAGAGAGCGAACAAACATTATTCCAAAGTTGGCCTAAATGGTTGTTTCTTTGGAGACAGAGGTAAATTAAAGGCATATAAGATCCACAAGAATACACGAGGAGGACTGTTGGAGACACTATTTCTATCATTGTGTGTACCCTAGTAATATCCTAGTATATTTTTTAACAGAAATCATGGAAAACACGATAATGATTATTACAGACCTCCTGACTGGTCGAAGGGATTCATTAATATGTATTATCTATTGATACAAAACTGTTAAAATTATCTTTTCACAGGATGTAACTTTGTTTTAATTGTTTTAATCTGCTTAAAAGAGTCGTTATAAGGTGAAAATGCAACATGTTCAATATATGTTCTGAATAGGTAATCTTTAAAAATATTGAAAATATGATTTTTCTTTTAATACTGTACGTTTATCTTATCATATCTTTTTTTTCAAAATATGTAGAATAACTTTTTAAAATATGATGAACATACGTTTAAAATATGTTGAACTTTTGTCAGACTCAAAATATATGTTGAACATACGTCTATGTTGGCCATATGTTTAACAAATGTCACACTTATTTCTAACATTTTGTTCCTAAAAACGTTAAACATTTGTTTTGAGTATGAAAATCGAACAAACAGGTTAGAAAGTGTTTGAGTTATGAATAATTGAGAAAATTCGGATTAAATTAATTACAGTATATGTTCTCATATTATTAAGCTATAAATAAGTCGAAGTAAATCTTTTTCTTCTAACCACTTGACTTCATGTTTTAAATAAACAAAAAATATAACATTAAGATATATTTTAAGAAAAAATATTTTTTTTAATCTTGATTAAAAGAGGTACCTACTTTCTTCCAGTGTTTTTCCCTTCCCCGAGATTTAAATTTGTTTTCTTGGAGACCTTTTTTCTCCATAAATGTCAGAACTGTTGGACTTTTGCTTTTATATTCTTAGGTCATGTTTTTCTTTTGTCTTAAAACACGCCTTAATCTTTTTGACATGTTTTATTAGTTCTTTTCATTACTCACTTATTACGAACTGAAAATTTTAGCTTCAACATGTCGTATTTCCATCATAATTTTTTTCTCCATTTTTTTTTCGAAATTAAAAAAACAAAACATCATTTAAAATGATAAGATTTTTTTGTCAAATATATTTTTTAATTATGAAATCTAATGTTAAAAGAATGTGCTTTAAAATCCATTAAATAAGTTTTTGTTGTGGCATTTCACCTAAAATATTTTCCTTTTATATGACCCTAGTCTCTGAAACCTCCGTACCAAAGTCAATACTTATTCCTGCTATGAGTTGATGTCCGTAAACTATATTTAGTTTTCGCTCTCATTATAGTAAATATCGTTAAATAATTACCACGTGACACACGTGAAAGTATGCAATCTTCCGTATGTAAATTGACAAGTTTGCAATTTTTTTCCAACTAAAACATATTTACCTAAGCAGCCCAAAACTGAAGAAACAAAGAAAATAAATGTAAAAAAAAAAAAAAACCATACTGCCTTCCTTAAAAAAAATCTTATCGCAGAACTACAATATTTTGTAAATTAATTAATGCATAAATGCTTTCAATAAAGTAACAAGTTCTATAAAATTAGTGATGTAATTTCCCCCTTTATTAAAGGGCGTAAAAAATGCATTTAAGATATCTATCCAGTTATAGTTGTCTTTAAGGGTTGCTCTTAAGGTTGTTAAAAAAAAACAGTAATTAAGAGGCAGTCCACCAGAAAACCAGGCAGTTTTGTATTAATAGGCGGCACATCGAATGTGACGAATATTTGATATTTTATTGAAAATGATATTAATGTAGTCCATATGGAATAATGTAAGTAAAGATTTGTTTGAAAATAGCTAATTTACTAAAATATCGTTTTGTTTTGTGTTCTTGAATTCCCCTATATAAACCATTGAATGTAGGTCGGAAACAAAGAACTGTAAATTCTAATACATTTTCAACAGATCTATAATTCACTCCAAACTAAATCAAGAAATATTTCATCTTTCAATTTAAAAATTAAAATCAGTGGGAAAAATATTTTCAATAGTAGTTTTCTTGCAAAATAGACAGTCATTTTTATGAAATTCTGTGATGCAAGAGTTATCTCCCGTAGCATCGGGAAATCATCTAAACATCTTACTATCAGAACCCCTGTGAGAAATTTAGAACTGATACGCTAAAGAATATCATTCAACCAAAAATAATTGGTTTATTTTCAAAAACGGAATTAATTTCCACCTCCAAACATAATATTTAGTCTAAAATTTGCTTTATTATTCAGGTTGAAACCACGTTTCCATTGATGTATCAGTGACGTCAAATACCTATCTAATATTGCGTCACAATAGTTGCAAATATTCCGCGGAAGTTGCTAAATTTATGTAAACGTGCAAAGAAAAAGATTTTTAAAAAGTTACGTTAAATAATCTCTCTTTTCTGTCCAATTACTTTTCCGAGTGCATTAAATAATAATGTGATCCAGAATGTATTTTATTCACGGGCGGTGCCTCAGCTATAGATGTTTTAAAACAAGTCAGTATTGATAAGTAATTTTATACATGTACAAAACGTCTTTACAGTAATAACAGGATTAATATTATTATTATTGATTAATACAGCAATAATAGGATTAAATTGATAAAATTTGGATGTGAAAAGATTAGGGATTATTTCTTATTATTCAGTAATAATGAATATTCCAAATTTACGCAACATTAAATTCAGCAAAGTCGATATGTGCACTTAATGAAGTGTTGTTAATACTTGAATATGTTAACTTATATGCAGTAATATCAAATATCAGCATTATACGACTGTCGGACCGAATAAGTTTTAACAGTTGAAAGAACGGAAGTACTCGTCACATCTCACTTCACTAATATAAGCAATGGTTGTTTACTATTAGTGTCGGTGGTTCAGATTCTGTTTAGACTTTATTACTTTTTTTTTTTTAAAGTAAAATCTGAAATAGAAAAAAAGTTAGAGAAATCTATAAATTTATTAATTAATGAGGAAAATGTTGCCAATTCTACTGCTGGACGCCCCACTTCAAGTTGACACTAAAACGGCAGTTGAGTCAACGGAACATTTTTTTTTTATTTTCGTTTTTAAAATTTGACAATTGTTCCACATAGGCTAATACTTTATATTGAGTTAAAATAAGTCAGTAGGTTGGTAAATTTCCAAAATATCTCATTATTATCAAACCAGTTACAAAACGGATGCCGCCCAGACGAAACACCCCTCTCCCCGCTTTTTTTTTCGTGCGATCATTTCTGGGCTCTATTATCATGATTATATGTATGTAAGTGTACAGGTTTTTTCTTATTTATTTCAAATTAAATTTCTTAGAGCAGGAAAATATTCCTTTATATGATGAATGGATGAAAAAAATTGGATAAAAGCCGAGGCTGTACACATAAAAAATACTTGCTGCTGGATTAAAGTACGTGCATGTATAATTTCGCCACTGCAGGACTATTTTTTTTTTTTAGATTTTCTTTTTAGTCCAGATAATTTAGAAAATGTTTTTCTTGGAAATGAGATATTTTATTAAGCTTAAAATTTGTTATCAATTGTTACATAAAATAAATATCTTTTTAAATAGGTGTGTATCAAGAAATCAAACAGATGTTTTACAAGTAATTAAAAAGATCTTCATGGACCTGAAAAACATTTAGTAATTAAGATATATGTAATCTATGGATAAAATCATCTAAAAACATGTAACTCACAGAAAAGAAATAAAATACAGACATATTCCTACGACAAAATACAACGAAGAGCCGATTTTAGAAAAAAAAAAAATTAATATAGAAACCAATCCCGATTGAAATAAAACCGATCACGATCGAAATTAATGCAAAATTATTAAGTAATCAAATTAATGGTAATTGCCACCTAGAAAACATGTTTAAAAATAAATCAAGTAATTTGTAAACCATATTAAAACAAAACAACCAAGTTTCATGATGAAATCATAGTAGCTTTCTTCTCTACATAATTCCGGTCGGGATAGGTTTAATTTGGATAAAATTATAAAAAGTAGATAATTTGATGCCTCTTATTTCTCTCAATATACCTGTTCCCACCAATTTTTTAAATTGATTCAACAATTTGTACTTTGTATTCATAATAACATGAGGAGAAAGTTTTGACATTTAAATGTATTGGATTTTAGAACGTAATGAAAATTGGATAGTGGATTCATTAAGTCACTTGCTTAACTCAAGTTTAGACCACATAATTTTTTCTAAAGATATATAAATTGGTGTCTTATTCATTGATATTATAAAAGATAAGGGTTTATACTATAAATAATATTTATTGACATATCCAGTTTTTGAGTATCTGTTTCAAATAAAACAAAACAAGAAAAAAAGTAAATTTTTAACCAACTTGTTGACCTTTTTGCGCTTAAAATTAAGCACTTACCAAAAATAGGACCAGAGGAACACTAAAAAAAATTTTGATGTGTAAACATTTGCTTTAATAAGTCTACATGCAAAAAAAAAAATTAAAATCCTTGACATGCGATGTGCCACCCATTGCCTAGTTTTTTGGTGGACTGCCTGTTAAGTAACTAAAACTTCTCATATACAAAAAATGTCACTTAAACGACAAAGTCAATAGATCCACCGATGTAAATTTGTCAAAACCCATTATCATTATTGATCATATATATGGAAAATAAAAGATTTAGTTAAAGAATACCTGTCCATCCAATTTCTTCAAAAGTCGACATTACAGTAAATATAAAAAACAATCCCAAGTATAATTTTGGATAGGTAAAACATTACTTAGGCTAATTATGCATTCTCTGATAAAAATTTTATCCACTCTTTTATTTTTTTTATTAGAAAAAAATATATAGATATCCGGGCATCTAAAACAAATAGAAAGATGTTTTATACTTAATTGTATTTTTTCTACTACAAGAATTGGACTATTCTGTAATGTGTTAAATATTTAGCTCCTGATACAATTATAAGATAGTGCATAACTCATCCAATTTACTTTCAAGCTACACATTGGGGCCTGGTAACATACTATGTTTGATTATACATACTCATGTTATTATACAAAAAGGGAACCAACGTCAGTCTTCAGATTATGTAGTGGCGCCGGAATTGATTCCGGAGTTGGTTTGATTAATAGTTTGTTTACAGTTTGTTCCGGCATAAACCATGCTTGTTTTTTCCTACAAAAATTGATTTGTATTTTGGTGTTTGTGCCCCAAAAGAGTAAGTACACTGTGTATAGTTATCATTTGTCATGTAATTAATTATAAAACATAATGCTTTCATGTTGTTAGTGATGCTCATGCCTCTTTTCATGATTTGAAATGTGCGTTGATATTTTGTTCGAGTATGGCGTGCCGTGAATGTCATTATTTCGATGTTTTGATATTAAGCGATTATAATGTGTTTATCTTATACTGTCTTGTGAGATTATATTATGTAATTAATGTTGTCCCCACATGTATGTTTCAGTTTCCACCCTCGGTGAGAGAGGTTTGTAAGTTTGACCAATAAACTTGCGTCGTGAACACACTTACAGTGGAAATCTTGGGCACAGCTTTCTTCACTCTCTCTTTTCACTATGGCTGATGGATCTACTAAAGAGGTTTCAAATCCTGAGAAGACCCACGACTTACGGAAAGACAGAGAGCTCACTGAATTTGGATCTGAACAATATATTCAGACTGTTATATCATATTCAAAGAGGCTATCACAGTCCCAGGGCGAAATTGATAACATTTGTGAGTTTGTCGCAAAACATCCAGTACATCTTAGAGATGTGAACAGCATCATAAACAAATTGGAACAACATATCAGTGAGTTCGAGAAATTATGTTCCAAATTCTCTACTTACCTGAGTACCCTAAGAACATCAGACAGTATTTAAGAGAATGCTAAGTGGAAAGCAGTTTTAGATAGTACAAAGACTAAAGTACATGATGTTATCAAGCGTATTAAGGTTCCAAGAAAGTCTTTATCTACGACAATGTCTGGGCGACTCAGTCAGCGCTCCAGATTATCAACCTTTCTCTCACAGGAAGGCACAAAACAACTAGGTGAAGCTGTGTTGAAACATTCAGAACGCCTCTCTACAGCCAAGGCTCGCCTCAAGTTTGCAGCAGAAGAAGCCGCACTCCTCAAACAGGAAGCAGAGCTCAACGCAAACAAGATGATTCTTAGCACAAAACGTGAAGTTGAAGAAGCCAAATGCAATCTTGAAGCGTTATACGATATGTCAGATCTGGGAGGAAGCTATGTTCCACCATCCATAGTTGAAGACAATCCATTCGAGGCTGAAATAGGACTTCAGCGCACAGAAGCTTACATTGACTCGCAACAAGGTGATACAAGTTCCCCAAGTCAAGACCATCCTCCTGCCGAGGATGGAAGTGAATCTAGATTACCCCAGAGGCAGTTGGACATTGAAACAGAACATTTTAACCCCCAAGTCAACACAGCAGAACCAACATCATATTTTGGTCCCTCTGCGAACAGTGTCCAAGCAAACATCCCGAACACTACACAGTTCAATCAGCAAACACCTCAGATTGGGCATACTGACATGAACACATGCTCAGAGTTTGCTAAAGTCTTTGCCAAGAAGGACTTATTTTCAAAGATACACATCTTTGACGACAATCCAGAGAACTTTTCATCATGGAAAGCCTCATTCAAAAATGCAGTGAAGGAACTAAGTCTCACACCCATGGAGGAGATGGACTTGTTAGTGCAGTGGCTTGGAAACACCTCATCAGCGACCCAGGCAAAGAGCATCAGAAATGCTAATGCATCAAATCCAGACCGTGGGTTACAGCGTATATGGGATCGTCTTCATGACCGCTTTGCCAATCCAGAGGTTGTTGAGTCCGCCATCAAGAGAAAACTCGCCAAGTTCCCTAAGCTAGGATACAAAGACAATACAAAGTTATATGAACTCTTTGACATTGTGTCAGAAATTGACTCCTTAAAGGAAAACCCTGTCTACTCAACATTGCTCGCTTACTTCGATTCATCATCAGGTGTGAATCCCATTGTGGCCAAGTTACCTCATTACATCCAAGAGAAATGGGTGACGGAAGCAACAAACTACAAGTTGAGAACCGGACATCCATATCCCACATTTCCTGTGTTCGTGGCATTCTTGGAAAAGATCACAAGGATGAAGAATGACCCCAGTCTACAGTTTGACACCTTACATGACGCTAACAGAAGTGAACAGCAGAAAGTGTACCCAGTAAAGCTGCAAGGCCGTAAGAGCAACCCTACTGTGACTGCATTTAAAACACAAGTACAGAGCTCTGGAACTTTATTTAAAGACATTGCTTCTACGTTGGACAGGTGCCCTATTCATGAAAACTCTAAACACACACTAAATGAGTGTCGTTCATTCCGCGCCCAACCATTAGATGAGCGGAAAACATTCATAAAGGAAAAGGGCTACTGCTTTCGTTGCTGCGGGCCAAAGAAGCACATAAGGTCAAAGTGTAATGAGACTGTCCTATGTTCTGTTTGTAAAGGCTCTGATCACCCATCAGCCTTGCACAAAGATCCTGATATTACCTCACTGGCTGTGGAAACCCATGAGGGGGAGAGGATACCAGTTGTTAGTTCCAGCTGCACTCAGATCTGTGGGAAGCCATTCAATACCAGCAAGTCATGTGCAAAGATCGTGAAAGCCCTTGTGTATCCAAAGCAGGAACGTGACCTTGCTAGATATATCTACTGCATCATTGATGATCAAAGCAGCAACACTCTCGCCACCTCCAAGTTCTTTGATTGTTTCCATGAATATGGTCCGGACCACATGTACACACTGAAATCATGTTCCGGTGAATCTGTGAACAGTGGACGTAAAGCATGTGGATATGTGATAGAGTCCTGTGATCGATCACAAGTGTTTAGACTACCAGATATCATAGAGTGCAATGAGATTCCACAGAATCGCAGTGAGATACCATCTCCAGAAGTTGCAGCTAGCTACCCCCATCTCAGTGATATTACTGACTACATACCTACCATTGATGATAACATTTCGATTGAACTACTCATTGGTCGTGACCTTATTGACACTCATATAGTACTTGACCAACGTGTTGGCATTCCTCTAGGCCAGAGACTACCCCTTGGATGGGTCCTGATTGGAAACTCCTGTCTCGGAACAGTTCACGAACAGACATTTGTCACCGTGAACAAGACTGCCATACTTGCCAATGGTAAACCAACCTATCTAGAGCCCTGTGACAGTTCCTTTTGTGTGAAAGATGACCCAGTGTTTAAGCAAACAGCATATGATGAATGTGAAGGGCTGTCATTAGAAGACCAGGCCTTCTTGGATATCATGGACACAGGATTTCAAATGTCTGAGTGTTGTAAATGGACAGCACCTCTACCATTTTGGACCTGTAGACCCATTCTACACAACAATCGAGAAACTGCAATGAAACGAGCTATTTCATTCAAGAACAGTCTTATACACAACCCAACCAAGGCAGCACACGTCTGTGAGTTTATGCAGAAGATACTTGATAGACAACATGCTGAACCTGTTCCCGTAACAACCAATGGCACAGAGAAATGGTACTTGCCACTATTCAGTGTCTATCATCCTAAGAAGCCCAACAGCGTAAGGGTAGTCTTCGATTCTTCTGCCAGGTATCATGGGTATTCCCTCAATGACGTTCTACTGAAAGGACCTCCTCTCTACAACAGTCTTCTGGGGATCCTGCTCAGATTTCGGAAGGAAGCAGTTGCTGTTACCGCGGACGTTGAACAAATGTTCCACAACTTTTTCGTTACCCCAGGACATAGAAGTTATCTTAGGTTCCTCTGGCATGAAGACAACGACATCTCTAAACCGTTAATAGATTATCATATGAACGTTCACGTTTTTGGGAACAGCCCGTCGCCAGCTGTAGCCACCTACGGGCTGCGCAAGGCAGTCGAGAAAGCAGAGACAGATGTTCAGGAGTTCATTTACAGGAATTTCTATGTCAACGATGGTTTGATTTCCTGCCGTACATCTGAAGAAGCCGTTGACCTGCTTGTTCGTACACAACGTGTCCTACATGACAATCTTCACCCTGTGATCATGCCCAAGAACCATTATGTCAGCAGGCTGCTCGTGCGCAAATTCCACCACCAAGTGCTACATCAGGGACGACTGTTGATGGAAGGTGCACTTCGTTCTGGAGGAATCTGGGTAGTAGGTGCCAAAAATCTCATAAGATCAGAGATCAAATCCTGTGTCACATGTCGCAAGTTGAGAGGAAGTTTTGGTTGGCAGAAGATGGCAGATCTACCTGAGGACAGGATACAGCCTGCTCCACCTTTTTCTTATGTAGGTGTAGACACCTTCGGTCCCTGGACAACCACGCAACGACGGACCAGAGGGGGAACTGTGAATCAGAATAGATGGGCTTTGATGTTTACATGCCTCGTTTCACGAGCAGTTCATTTGGAAGCCATTGAAGAATTGTCCACAGCTTCATTTATTAATGCATTACGCAGGTTCGTGGCCTTAAGAGGCCCTGTTATACAGTTTCGATCAGATCGCGGGACAAACTTCATTGCGGCAGTGCATGAACTAAAAATTCCCTCTGACCTGGTGGAAAACCCAGTATCAAAAAAGTATCTCGAGGAGAACAAGATCATGTGGGTGTTCAATCCTCCCCATGCCTCCCACTTTGGCGGGGCATGGGAAAGAATGATAGGTGCTTCAAGGAAGATACTGGACAGCTTACTCTTGAACCATAAGGGACCTTTAACGAATGAAGTTTTGACCACATTCTTGATGGAAGTTAGTGCTATTCTGAATGCTAGACCACTTGTCGCAGTATCAACTGACCCAGATGCACCACAGGTACTTTCACCAGATATGTTAATTCATCAGAAAACCATACATACCTCACAGTTGGATATTCCAGTGTTCGGGACTAAAGACGCCCTCAAGTGTTCCTGGAAGCAGGTGCAGTACTTGGCAGATCAGTTCTGGCAGAGATGGCGCATAGAATACATGCAAAGCTTACAGATTCGTCAGAAGTGGTTGACAGAAGGTAGACAGTTTCAGAAAGGAGATGTGGTTCTCATGCGTGACGATTCTTTAGCCAGAAATCAGTGACCCCTTGCTATAGTAACAGAGACCTTTGAGAGTAATGACGGACGCGTACGCAAGGTGAAGATATTTTGTGGCCGTAACAGAACATTTAATGTGAGACCTGTTACTCAGTTGTGTTGTCTCATTGAAGTAGCTAAGTAGTTAAAGCCCCATCTTTACTTTGGTAAAGTCATTGTGCATTATTTGCTTGATATGTAATGTTGTGATTTCAGCAAGTTGTATTCATGTATCAGTTCTGTTGCATCATTTGTACATACTTAGTTTTGTGTGGCTAGGTATTATTTTAAATGTAACACCTTTTTTTAATTTTAAACTTGATTGGCTTCTTCGAAGCCAGAGGGGGAGTGTAGTGGCGCCGGAATTGATTCCGGAGTTGGTTTGATTAATAGTTTGTTTACAGTTTGTTCCGGCATAAACCATGCTTGTTTTTTCCTACAAAAATTGATTTGTATTTTGGTGTTTGTGCCCCAAAAGAGTAAGTACACTGTGTATAGTTATCATTTGTCATGTAATTAATTATAAAACATAATGCTTTCATGTTGTTAGTGATGCTCATGCCTCTTTTCATGATTTGAAATGTGCGTTGATATTTTGTTCGAGTATGGCGTGCCGTGAATGTCATTATTTCGATGTTTTGATATTAAGCGATTATAATGTGTTTATCTTATACTGTCTTGTGAGATTATATTATGTAATTAATGTTGTCCCCACATGTATGTTTCAGTTTCCACCCTCGGTGAGAGAGGTTTGTAAGTTTGACCAATAAACTTGCGTCGTGAACACACTTACAGATTATCTTAGATCATATTTGGAAGCAGGATGTAACAATTATTGCACGAAGAAATCACTTTCATGGCTCAATTTGTATATTAGAGGATCACATTTTTTTTGTTTTAAAAATCCATCTGATTAATTAGACATGTATCGGACAAATTAGATATTTGTTAAATTGTTCTTTGTTAGGACAAAATAGAATAAAAATTTCCGAATTTTTAGGGTGAAATTAAATTCGTTTCGTCCAATTACTAATGTTTAGTAAAAAAAAAAAACAAACAAGAATTAAGTAAGGCAATTTAAGTCATTTTTAGGACGGATATTTGTTGCGGTAAATAAGAAACTGGATACAAAAACTAGGATTGGGACAGAAAATACACATTTTTCTGATTATCCTGTTAATATTTCATCATTCATACTGAGGCTCAATCAATTTCTTTTTCCGGCAATAAAATCGATATATATAAGCAACTGTAAATTACTTAAAACATAACAACTAAATTTGTAAGGAACATAAAACAACAAAAGTTAAAGAAGTGTTGAAAATCTCAGCTTGATACGTTGACAATTTAACAATTTATCACCCGGCGCTGTTGTCGTTTAGTTTCATGACGTCAGACAACGTCATTGTTTCTCAATGTCCTCTCCGTCTACTTCACACACTTATTTTGATGAGATTCCCTGGAGTTAAGTTAAGATTTAACCTCATCTTGTTTATATGACTTTACAATGTAATCTACAACTGATTTCGATGCATAATATTGTAAATGGATCTATACATAGTGAAAGATCCTCACTTGATTATACATGTAACAGCATAATTTGCTTCTCGGAGTTCAATATCTGTCACACATGATCAAAGTTACTTTTCGACGCGACAAACTTTAACATACAAATCGACATAAACTGTGCACCTTTCATCCCCTAAACTTTTTCGGCATTTAAGGGGGCCGACTGGGGTTTTCATTGCACAATACTTTGCGCAGCATAGTAAAACAAAGCGTATTTACTCTTTTAAAGCAATTATTTTTACATAATTTATAAAAATTAACAAATTTAGGAAATCTAAGGTTAAAAAATCTAATTACGTTTTTAAATAACTGATTTTTTGAACGATTTTTCAAATAATGGGTATACAGACGTCGTATTAGTGTGTCTTTGACGTTATGAATAACCGAAGTTCTTTAAGCGGGGTCATTAATTATGCCATAAAATAAAAAAGTATAAAATACATGCTCTTGAAATTTTAAACATAGGAAATTGAGAATCTAGCAATCATATATATTATTTTTTGTGTTAATCTGTCTTATCTGTCATGATTTGTTGTACTCCATAAAAACAGGAAAATATCATGAATTTTGACATTTTGAGATGCTCCCTCTGGAAACCAGATGGTAGAATTTTGTGTTTCATGCACAAAATGTGCAATATAGTATTACCCATCAAATAGTATAATTTGAGCAAAAAGTAGCATTTGTATAATTTGCTTCGAAGTGCGAAAAAATGGTTTTCCTATATAATCCTATAGTAAATGTACCTGTATTTTGAGATGCTCCCTAAAAAATATCCAGACGGTAGATTTTCACTAAACTTGGCATGTATACCGAAGTCAATGTAAGGTACATATGGTATAAAATTAAAGAGTTTCTCTATAGTAGTTTTCACACAATAAAACCCCAGTCGGCTCCCTTAAATCAAATACTCTGGATGCATTTTACTTCTCTGAAGCATGTTTAAACATTTCAAACATACGATATGAAATTTGCGATGAAATTTCATAGAACTAAATGAATTGGGTACAAATTGCAAATTTTACGGACTAACTCTGTCGTACCAAGTGGTAGAAAAAACGTCATCTTCGAGGTTGCGCCGCATGGACAAAAACGTGCTTACAAAAACTTCAACAATTCATTAAAAACAACGAAACCTTCGATTTATAGTTTCTTATATTGATGACAAGATGATACTAATTAATTGTTTAAAAATTCATTGATGTACATTAAGCGGTTTTTATTTTATGGTGCACGTCCACGAACTTTTTAATAACCCCTCGTATCTGATCATATATCCCCAACAAGCTCAGACCCAACTTGCAGCTGAAGTATCAATCAACAGATTCTTACAGGAACACAGTTGTTAGCTCTACTCACAAAATGAGCAGTTTTTGTGTTGTCTGTTTGACTGTTATTTATTTTACGGTGTCTCAAGCTCACGTCGTTTCGAGAATATACACCTTACAATCTGGGTTAAATGACAAAAAGTTGAATAATGAACTTATAGGAGAGTACAAAGTTCGTTTGTTGGGTGAATGTTCCATGATGTGTCAAAAGAATTGTGGTTTCTTTGGCTACAATCATAAATGGATGAGGTGCCGTACACACAAGACAATCTTCTCGTCTGAAATGTCTGATGAGGCTGGTTGGACGTACTATTCATATAATTGTATGTATTGCTAGTGAGACTTCTTTTCACAGAAAAAAATAATAAAAAGACAATTTTGATTAAAACAGATCTTGCAACAGATCAAAGAATATCATAAACGTGTATGATTGAATAATTCTCTTCCATAGAAAAAAAACTAAGCAGAATCAACGCCGTTACCGTTATCTTTCGAAGGACTTTATAAAAATTTCAAGCAATCGCATTAAGACGATATTGTTTAACCTGACGCCCTTTGATCCTCAATGTCAAAAATTCCATAAGGTCAAACTACGCGTTCCTCAAAAATATATAATTTTTTTCCAAGTATTTGTAATTGCAGTATTGCTACATTAACAGGTTTCCTCCCAAAATTGAGGTAACTTACCAGGCATTTGTGCAAGATACCAGAGGATAGTGTTTTATTTATAATCCTACTGGTAATCTTTTGAATTACATATATTACAGTCTTTACTTATTTTTAAGACATTTTGAAAACAATTTAGAAATCACAAAAGAATGACAATTATGAATAATTTTTGATATATTACGAAGAGATATAAAACTGGTATTTGAGGAACGTGTGGTAAGACCTAACACCTTTAACTACCAGAGATTTTGCATTTTTTCTGCAAAACTGCCTAAAAATTTCAAATTGAAATTTTAACATTTTCTAGTCACTTCTACATAAAGCAACCTATACATTTTCTGAAAGATAAAATCTTAAAGTATTCAATTATGCAGAGTAAATTGACGTCGTGGTTGCCATGGCAACGAATGAGACCCATAATTGCCAAAATATGTGCTTCTCCCCATTTTTCATCCCAGAAATACAAACAAATTTACATATAATGTTTCCTTAACAAAGAATTTAGTGACACTATTAAAACAAAGCATACAGTCAATTAGTTTTTAGTTATACTGGTCAATTTTATTTTATAGAAAGAGTTTATACAATTACACAATGTCCGTCATCCGTAAGACTTTGGCTTTACAGCTGTCTGATTGTCGTAATTCTAAGCAATTTTCAAATCGCTTTCCCTCCTACAGTTTTTACCTGACTTTAATAAAATTTGGTACACGTGTAGAGTATACTAAGATACACAATTCTTTATTTTAGTATTTTTATTTCAATGGACAGTGTTGCCACGGTTACAAAAATAGCAATTTTGAGAATGGGACATCCTAACAAAACACGGGTTTACTATATTCAACGCCATGGTACACATTAAAGTTACAAATATCAACGTTACAAAAATTGACATCTATAAAACGTTGGTCGAAGGGAGAGGAGGAGGGATATTGCTGAACATCGTCTCTAAATCGTTTGTTAAATGTTGATTTGATGTCCTAGTAATCATGCCAGAAAATATCTCGCCTTAAATACCCGGGTTTTTTTCTTTTTGGAAAACCCATCTGTTTTAGAAGAAACAATGCCCAGTCGTTTTTGACATCAAATGGGCCCCTATTTATTTTCAGTAGAATTTTATCATTAAATAAAATTACTTGCCTGGTTCCAGCGACCTGAATCTGAGATTTCACAACACCCTGTTATGTATTCGAATATACAATATCACAAGTTCATCATTACGTTTTAAAAGACGGCCATGGGGAGAGTATGGCAAAGAACTACGCACACTAACTCTCGATTCCAGCCTACATTGTACACCCCTTTATTCAATAAAATGACAAATTTGCCATTATTTTTTTTTAATTGCAAACAAGAGTTCACTAGTCATTGAATTATATCATTGTCATATTGTAATTTTTTAATTTACCGGGTGAAAGTAAATACAAAAATTACAATATTGTCATATTGTAATTTTTAGGTCACCTGAGCCGAAGGCTCAAGTGAGCTTTTCTGATCAAAGAGTGTACGGCGTCCGTCTGTCGTCTGTAAACTTTTCACATTTTCAACTTCTTATCAAGAACCACTGGGGCAATTTCATCCAAACTTGCCACAAAGCATCCTTTGGTGAAGGGGATTTCAAGTTGCTCACAAGAAGGGCCGCGTCCATTTTCAAGGGGAGACAATTAAGAATTCGTGAAAATTTGGTGGCATCTTTAAAATCTTCTTTTTAAGACCCACTGGGCAAGAAAAGATGAAACTTATGTAAAAGCTTCATTACATACTGTAGATTCAAGTTTGTTCATATCATGACCCCCGGGGGTAGGGCAGGGCTGCAAGAGGGGGTCGAAGGAATATATAGGAATGTCTTTAAAAATCTTCTTCTGTAGAACAGCAAAGCCATATGATTAGTCATATTATAACAGAAGTATCCCAGGTAGTGTAGATTCAAGTTTGTTCCAATCATGACCCCTGGGGGTAGGGCAGAGCCTCAACAGGGGTCAAAGTTCACCATAGGAATATGTAGGAAATATCTTCAAAAATCTTCTTCTTAAGAAAAGCTAAGTCATTATTAGTCATATTAAGATAGAAGTATCCTCAAGTAGTGTAGATTCAAGTCTGTTCAAATCATAACCCCCAGGGATAGGACGGGGCCACAACAGTGGGTCAAAGTTTTACATAGGAATATATAGGTGTGATGGTTAAGGGGCATTCGAATAAAACGCATTGAAGAACTCAAATAATGGAATGACCGGGCAACCCTTGGAATGGACTAGCCAAACCAAAGGGTATATAAGGCAAAGCATTGAGAAATCAGGCATTCAGAAGCTAGCAGCAGAAGTTGGATGTTGAATCAGCAATAAAGAAGATAAGGTATTCCATCCCTAATAGCAACAGATTCAATGAAATTGAATACACAACAGATGTGTATGTGTTTAATACTCAGTATATTTAAACATAATTCCCATTTATTACTATTAGCATGCAAGGGTGGGATGTGTCCTAATTTATGACCCTGAAGGGTTATCTACCTCTGTTTTTAATTAATTAAAAAACTTATCTGGTAAAAACATCGTTTTCAATAGTCATACTATTTCTAATATTTTAATGCATCTTTCCACCACAGTATTTATTAATATTCTTATTACATGCATTTGTATATTTGGTTTAAAAAAAATAGCTTGTCCCCATATACTTCAATGCAATCTTTGTTAATTAATTACTCCTTAGTTAAACACATTTTTGAAACTTGATAAATCATCTTCTACTATGATAGGTTATACATAGGAAATATCTTTAAAATCTTCTCAAGTACAACTAAGCCATTATTAGTCATTTATACAGAAGCAACCTTAGGTATTGTAGAATCAAGTTTGTTCAAATCATGGGGGCACAGCAGAGGGTCAATTAAGTTTTGCATAAGATAAAAATATGGGAATCATCTTGAAAAAAAACTTCTGCTCAAGAACAGCAAAGCCATGATTAGAAGCATCCTCAGGTAGTGTAGATTCAAATTTAGGGTGGGTAGTGTGGGGCCACAACGAGAGATCAGAGTTTTACATAGGAAAACATAAGATTGATTGATTGTATGTTGTTTTATGTCCCGTTCAAGAATTTTTCACTCATAGAGACTTCACCATATACCGGTGAAGGGCTTCAAATATACTCCTTTACCCGGCACTCAGGGCCATTGAGAAGTGAGGGATCTTTATCGTGCCCATGCCATGACATGGGCCTCGGTTATTAAGGTGTCATCTTAAGGACCCGCAACGTTCACTTCAAAGTGCCAAGCACCTGGCGAAGGAACAGTTGTAACTTATTTTTTATCGACTTAGGTCAGTCTCGGCCGGGGCTCGAACCCCTTACCTTCCGATCACGGAGCGAGAGCTCTACAGAATGAGCTACCGTGACGGTAGAAAAAACATAGGAAAATAAATCTCTAATATTCTTCTGATTAAGAACAGCAAACCCATGATTAGTAATATTGATATGGAAGCATCCTGAGGTAGCTTAAATTAAAGTTTGCCCCCTCCCCCTTCAATACTGAACTGATTTCTGCTTCTTCCTAGCCAATGAGCCCAGGTGAGCGATGTAGCCCATGGGCCTCTTGTTGTATTTACTACCACCCGGTAAATTCAAAAATTACCGTATGAACATTATTAATAGCAGTGTCAAATTGTTAATTGCTCTTAATTACAACTCTTTTTATAAGGGGGCTAGACGATGTATACTAGTATCCACTGAAATCAGGCTTTAAAACATCACCAGATTCTAAAATAGTACTCAGATTTTAAAATACACATGGACATGGATAAATGATCCTTTATTTTTTCCATATGTTTAACTCATGTAATTTAATGTGTAACCCCCCCCCCCCCCCCCCCCGTGAAACAACAAGTGCTTTGGTATGAATTTGTTAAATAATAATTCAAAATTGCTGTAAAAAGGAAAGGGGGATTTTTAAAAATATTTTCCGTTGATTCCTATAGTGAAAAACACAAGTTTTACCAAGACCATAGAGCTTAGGCGTAGTTTCCGAATACTTCTGATTGTACATTCATTTAGATTTCTCCACAGCTTTTAAAAATAGTAAAATTGCGGTTTTTATATTCAATAGCGCATTTTGCTATTTTCGCGCTATGTTCTGGCTAATATTTTACATACTTTCCCCGTTTTATTTTTTGTTGTAGCAGTAGATTCAACTTTTCGGCTTCCTAAATACACATACTTGTAATCCCGGCTAATCTGTAAAGGATTAGGCAATGAGGGAGAATTTGTTAGTTTATTCCAAGTTTTCCATTTTTATCCAGTTTGATATAGACTAGTTCTTAACTCTGTGAAGACTGAAAAAATGAATTAAATAACACGCACAAAGAAACCTGAGTTTCCTGTGTGTTTATTCAGAAGTTATTTCTATAAATATAGCAATCTGATTAAAATCTGCTGTTTGTTTGGCTACTTTACGACGTACTACGTAGTACTTTTGATATATTTTTTCATTGTGACAGTTTTTTTTCTCATCTTTTTATCATGAAAAAGGCTAACTGCGTTATCTATCCTGTTGATTTAATAAAATGTAATGCACTTTTCCTTTCAAAGTACACCAAGTACTAGAAAAAAAGATTTTTAAAATCATTTTTAATGATAAATCTGAAGATAAGGAAAATTGTAAGCATAATATTAAATTACTAGTATTTGATTGATTATTCCTACTACATGTAGGACTGACACAAAATTCGACAGGGATTTCTGATAAAATGGGTGCAAGCAATCGGGGCGTTGGGTCAAGGACTATTACTTCATGTATATATCTCCCAAAGCTATGGAAAATTCCTTTTATTACATGTTTATGACTCAAAACGTGTTGTACATTACCTCTTCTTCACAAATAATTCATTTAAAAAAATAAATGTCTGTTCCATGTATCAAAAGATATAGTTTGTTTTACACTGAGCTCATGAACGATTTCATTGTGCATGTAAAACGTCAAATGACGTCATAGTGCATTTTGTATGTTTTACTGTAAAAGTTCCAATATTCAACAACAAATATCTCTGTAACGGGTACACGTACCTTATAATGTCCGGAGTAAAAAACGTAGGGAAAATTCCCAGCTTTCAGGTTATGGCATTCGTTTTTTATCTTATTGTGTTTGTAATGTAGATAAAGCCAACAGAAAATAGCACAAAATCAGTCATTTATGCGTAGTTTTATCAACTTCCAGCAATGATATGCAATATTCAATTCAAGTTTATGATAATTTCTCAACATCGCACAGAAAAATTTTGAATAGAAAAAATGTTTAGTTTCTTCTCTAGTTTCAGAAAATATCAATTGTTTTGTTGTAACCCGACTATTTAGAAAACGCCAACAGTTAAATATCTGTGATGCTGAAAATGCGTCCAAAGAATTGTGGGCTCCAATCTTTCGGCATCTTAGTGGATAAGATGTCAAATATAAACACTCTATCATATGTCATTCAAAAGTAATCACCAAAATTTAAAAAGTTAAACATGAAGGTCAAGGGGGTCAAAAGTCATAGCATGCTTACATGTAATACACATGTCAAATATGAAAGCCCTATCTCTTCTCAATCAAATGTTATAAGGAAAAGTAACATTTTTGAAAAGTAGGTCAAACTTCAAAGTCAAGGTCACAGGGTCAAAAATCATAGTGTATTTAGAAAGGCCTTGTCACAGATAGTATACATGTGTGACTCGAAAGCCCTATCTTTTCTCTTTCAAATCTTTTGACCAATTTAAAGAAATGTTAAATTTCTTGAAAAGAATGTTAAATAAGCAAACTCTATATTCCTTATTTTGCTCTGCTCCCGATTTATATTGTTCTAATGGCTTATGAGCTTGATTACTGTTCGTTATCTTCATATTTCTTTTTTTTCAGCTCCTTCCACAGCTCCTTCCACAGATTGTAAAGATCTTCGAGATAATGGTCAGACTAATTCCGGTGTGTACGAAATTTATCCCTATGGGACCAGCTCCAGACCTGTCAGAGCTTATTGTGATATGGACGCAATGGATGGAGGATGGACGGTATATTATTTTATATGTAAAGCTGATGTATGACACGTACATGGAGAAAAGTTTTGTCAGCATGAAATAAATGAATTACGCTGTCCCTTCCTGTGATTACGTACTGATAAAATGGAATTTACGAGGGTTGTCCATAAAGTTCGTGGATAAAATACTTTATTACATTTTCAACAGTGAAATACTGTCTCTTATTTATTGAATAAAAGTTATATTCTCTCACAGTGTGAAAGGATACCAAAATAATATTCTCTCACAGTGTGAAAGGATATCAAAGTATGTAAAAAATAATTTATGGCTTGTCATACGATAGAGATAGTAACTAAGCATCTTGATAGAGCTAAAACTGCAAATTTCTTCCCAAATATATTGCTAAAATCCATGCTATATGAAATGTTTTCAATCACACAACTGCTAAGCTATGACGTCTCAACCGCTCGACTATGACGTCAAGCCTATGACACTGTTAAGAAAAGACAGGGGCAAAGGGAAAATCAAAGAAAATGTAATAAACAGAAAATTCAATGTTTTGTAGATGAATATGGGATTTATTTCACTCGTGAGACAGGATTTTTTGATATTTTCACGAGTGCGAAGCACGAGTGAAAATATCAAAAAATCCTGTCCCACTCGTGAAATAAATTTCATATTCATCTACAAAACATTGAATATCCTCTATATATTATCTTAATAAAGCCCACACTGGAAGATGTGTACGATAATATTTTAATATAGATAATGAATTAGTAAAAATATAAAAATTAAAACAATACACTCTAATTAACGATTGTTATAGGTGTAAATAATTTGTAGATGCAAGACACACGACCCAGTCTGACGTAAAGCTAATTTCATTTTAACGTCAAACTTGCAATTTTGAATTTTAAACACGTTCATGGACACACGCTACATTTCCTTTATTATGCCTCACTGCCAAGTGCTAGCAATAATATTCATGTGTTGATTATATTTGATTTAATATTTGAAATTCAAAAGAACCCACAATAATTTACGAACGTCATTAATAGAAACGGTTCGCATATTGTCTTCACCAATCTCAAGTCAATAAATTAAAAATATTCCAATAATTTTGAGTTCTTTGAATAATTTTTTTTTGTGTCTGACCTTGTTTCAACCATATTAAAACATAATTTTATGATTGGACACTGATTTTTCTGTCAAATTTTAGCACATATTTCTTGGAGTTTTTGTTTAGTTTTTTCACAGTCTAAAGAGTAAGCAATACTCAGAAAGAGGCTATTTGTGATACATGTACTTTTGTTAAGCTTTGTCTTGTTTTATATAGAAAATGATAATTTTAATCCGGACACTTTGTTTCTAAGTTTATTGCGTTTTAAGCTTGGTCCGTGAGCACTATCTGCGACCTTTAAAGATCCCTATTTTTACAAAATATTAAGTTCCACCAGTAGAAATGAAACTATTCTGACTTGGATCTTCATAAAAAGGATTTTGATATACAATAAATATATATAGAACCATTTATTTTTACAGAAACGTCATTGTTCACGAATTTATGGACAACCCTCGTACATGTATCAATCTTTTGGAAATAACTCATAATCAAGCATTATGAAAGTTTTTATATTCTTGCAAATATGACTCAGAAATGATAATCTACCGAAAGTATTTAAGAGAGATTTGCGAGTACCTCCTCACACATATACTACAAATAATTGTCATAATGAGGATTTCTTTTGTTATATTTTAAAGGCCATTCAGAAACGAGTTGACGGATCTGTAAAATTTAACAGGAGTTGGACAGAATACAAGAATGGTTTTGGTTCTCCGGAAGGGAATATCTGGATAGGTAAGAATGAAATATGATTAAAATTCTAATAATTTTTGTTGTAACATAAGGTTTGAAGTTATTCGAAATTCTGATTTTTAAACAGTAATACATGTTTTGCAATATCAAAAGCAATTGAAATGTTAGCCGTATGTTGGAATTGTTATCTCGCAGAACAGTTAAGGTGCCCAATGGATTTATCGGCGTTTTTTTTTTTTAAATCATTCTAATTCAGGATATCCAGTTGCTGTGGCCTTCAACTCGACATTTAGACATATCGATGATGTATTATCAATAGTTACTTCCATGCATATGTACATTCGATAAATCCCAGGGAACTTGAAATAAAAGATACTATAGAGTCTGACGAATCTGTTTCATATTTGGTTTATTTCTAGAGAAGATGTTAATGGTACATGTAACCTAACAACCTAACAACCAAGCTTGATTATAAACGTGATGAGTTCAATGTATGTCGTCAGCGTCCCTTATTTATGTAGCAATATACACTTATCACCTTATGGGGTTTATGTCTCTCAGTTGATTCCATAGGCAAGAGCATTCTCTACGTTCGATCAATTCTTAAAAGGAGGCAAGCAATTAACCAACAAGGATAGCAACAGTCTCGTTTAAAGTCATCATTTAATCTATAAAATCTATCATTATTGAATGCAGACTGAGGTTTTTCATAGTATTTGTTAGGCCATTATTTAAACACTGAATTGTCTAAGGATTTCGCAGTTTGTCCGATCATGACAATGAGCAAACGGCGGGCTTGACTGGTCGACAGTGGATGCTTACTCTTCCAAGGATCCTTATCCCACCTTTGATGGCTTTAATGGTCTGTGTTTGCTCTGCTCCCAATTTGTATTGTTTTAAGGGACTTCTGAGCTTGATTACTGTCCATTATCTCCATATGTTATTGACAACGATACGATTTTCTATTTAGACTTGTCAGATGTGATATTACGTGATATTAGCACATATGCTCACAACTACATGTAGTTTTGAGGTTACTCTTAAATTTCTGTAGGACAAGGGAATAATCAAGTTAAAATTCTAACTTTAGTTCATAATTGTTTTCAACACCCCTGGTAGTTTTTGAAAAGTGCTGCAATCCTAGATAGAACACGCTATATCATTGTTAAAATGATATTTGTTTAGCTACATGTTGAACTTTTAGTCGGTGAACTGAATTAAATATATAAAGAAATCATTCATTTTCAGGATTTCACCAGGATCGTTACACTTTTCGGATGGCTTAATATTTCTCCAGTTTATGCGTAAAAGTTAACTATGAACAAATGTGTTATGCCCATGCACCAGAAATTTATTAAGACCCTTACATTACCCTTCAGTGTACCTGCATACAAATATACGACAGTAACAGTTAAATAGGAAATGTACCAAAATATATTAATAAAAATATTATCAAGCCATTTCTTCTAAATTAACGGTCTCTTAAAATCTTTAAATTTTTCTTTAATTTCGTTGTTGCGAAAATATTACTTATTAATAATCCGCCTCTCACCGCATAAAAACATCGTTCTTACGAAAGTTTTACGAAAAAACGTCATACTGACAATTTATCACGATTTATGACTTGTTTATACCTTGCTATGTGGGGTTTAACTAACGACAAATCAGCTTATTAAAATAAGTTTTAAGGAACTCTAATTTTCTTGTACCGTTTAAAATTACAAATTACAAATCATTTTATTTTGTGGGATTTAAAAAAATTGTTAAATTTGTGTGCTGTTATTGTAAATATTCCCCATAATCATTAGGTCCTGCCTACTTTTTGTAGCCTAATCTGTGCCGGGTTTTTTTTTCATGAATAAATTTAAAGGAAAATAATAAAAGAGTGATAGAGATATGGAAAACAATCTCTCTGAGTGACATGATCACACTCGATTGGTCTCCCTTATTGCCAATTACTTCTTAAAATATCAACACTAAAAAGTTTCAAAGTATTGTTCATTGATGAAATAGTTAAGAATTCTGTTTATTGCAGTAACCTATCAATTAATATCAAGGATATTTTTCATCCAGGAAATGACGTTATCCATCAGTTAACAAAGGGAAAGAACTCATCCCTCTATGTTTCTATCACACTCTTGAATGGCACGACACTTTATCAGTTGTACGATGGATTCTCTGTTTCCGATGAAGCAGAAAAATACAAACTTTTCATGACGGGAAGCGTCATGGGGACTTTAGGTATGTGACTTATAAAACCTAATTTTTTAATATTTAAATAAAAAGAGATTCAATCAAGTAAGTGTATTTTTATGATGTATACCTTGTTTTACTTTCATTTTATCATCATTTAAGATGACAGTATATGTATTGAGGTATGCCTTGTTTTACTTTCATTTTATCTTTATTTAAGGTGACAGTATATGTATTGAGGTATGCTTTGTTTTACTTTCATTTTATCTCTATTTAAGGTGACAGTATGTTGGACAAATATTATGGTCGCTTGTCTGGGATGTACTTTAGTACATTAGACAAGGATAACGACAATCACATGATACACTGTGCTCTTCTTCACGGAGGAGGTTGGTGGTTTAACGAATGTCACACAGCTTTCCTCAACGGGCCCTGGTCCAAAGCGTACTGGAGACGGGTCTGGGGTTCTCTAATTACAGATGGAACAAACGTTAGAGGGACGATGATGCTTATTAAGCGTAATTAAGTACATCATTTATTGTCCTGATCAACAAGTAGAGTGTATCCAATCCAATAGGATGTTTACTAGTCGTAGGCTCATGATCCTAACTTAAATATTTCGAAAAGTTTGTGTTAGACTGCAAATATGTATTTTGTTAACATGATTTAAGAGATCACAGTTCCTAACCTTTTTTGTTTATATATAGGGAGAGTTATCTAATTTTATCATAAGACTTTTCAGGAGATATACACGTAAATTCACGTTTCCGGTGATCGTTTGTATCGTATGAAGTTATTGAGAAAAAGCATAGTATTAGTTTATTTTATGAGAGGAAATTTATCTTGCAAATTTCTTCTTTTTTTCAGAAAGAAATGTTCGTTTATTTTCTCTGAATTAATAAACTGTATCAGTAATTTTCTTTGGGGGAAATTTACCCCGTAAATTATTGCTATCATCAAGTTGCAATGCTTGTTTATACTTTGAATAATATATACTGTATCATTGATACCCTTTAGAGGAAAAATTACCCGTACATACTTGCTATTTTAAAAGAGTAATGTCTGATTTTTCTAAGAATGACATAAACTGTATCAGTAATATTTTTGAAAGGAAATTTACCCCGTAGAGATTTACTACCTCCAAGATATTGCAAAGCATAAATTATATATAAATAATATTCAATGGGTGTAATTTACCCCTTAAAGTCTTGGTATCAAAAAGATGGTTGCTCCTGCTTTGAAAAACTGTATATAAGTTGTGTCAGTGTCATTTTGAGATGAAATTTATCATGTAGATTGTTGCTATTTTAAAAATGTTTGCGAACCATAAACATTGTAACAGTGATTTTCGTGTGTGCGTGTGTGTGTGTGGGAGGGGGGGGGTTACCCCGTTAAGTTTTCTAACATCAAGATGGTTGTTTTTGCTTTCAATCACTGTATATAAACTATATCAATTTCATTTTTAGAGGATATTTACCCTGTAGAATTTTTCAAAGTGTAATGTTTTCTTTGAGGAGAGAATACTGTGTCAGTGATATTCTTTAGCGGGAAAATTAACCCCGTAAAGTCTTCCTATCTAAAAGATGGATGCTTTTGCTTTGATTTAAAATATCTGTAAACTGTATCGATGTCATTTTTAAGAGGCAATTTACCCTGTAGATTTTTGCTATCTTTAAGATGTTGTGAATCATAAATACTATATCATTGGGGGGGGGGGGGTACCCCGTAAAGTCTTGCTTTATCAAGATGGTTGCTTTTGCTTTGAATTACTGTATATAAACTCTATCCATGTCATCTTTGAGAGAAAACTTACCTTGTAGAGTTCTGCGATTTTCTAAGTGCAATGTTCGCTTTTTATAAGAGTAGTGAATTCTGTGAAATGTGTGGAGATAACGAACAGTATTTGAGCTTAAATGTGCATTAAACATTACAAAATAGGAGCAGAGGAAACACGGACCTCTAAGACATCAGAGGTGGGATCAGGTGCCATGGAGGAGTGAGCATCCCCTGCCGACCGGCCACACCAGCCGTGTGCTCCTTGTCATGATCGGGAAATAACAGTGTAAAAGAGATATTGGGGGGGGGGGGGATTTACCCAGTAAATTCTTGGAATCATCATGATGATTGCTCTTTCTTTGAATTATTGAAGTGAAATCTATGAAGATAACGAACAATATTCAGGCTCAAAAGTCCATCAAACAATACAAAATAGGACTAGAGCAAACAGACCTCCAAACATCAGAGGTGGGATCAGGTGCCATGGAGGAGTGAGCATCCCCTGCCTACCGGTCACACACGCCGTGTGCTCCTTGTCATGATCGGGAAAAAACGGAAAAATCCGTCGACAATTCAGTGTGTAAATAACGGCCTAACAATTTGTTAAAAAACGTCAGTTAGCATTTGACTCAATGATAAATTGTATTTGCTGACAAGGTAATTGTATCGACCATAGAACTTAGGAAATGATGACTTTAAACGAGACAGCTGATATTCTTGTTTCATTAACTTGTATGTCAATAATTTACCTCGTTTTAGAAATTGTACATACGTAGAGCATGCTCTTGCGTATTGAATCAACTGAGAGATATATACCCCGTATGCAGGTGATGAAGGTATATTGCTGCATAAGTAAGGGAAGTTGACGATTGAAAAGTTAAAGTCATCAAGTTTATCATAAAGCTTGGTTGTTAGATTACCATGAACGTCCTTTTCAAGTACAATATCCAAATATGAAACAGATGTGTCAGACTCTGTGGTATCTTTTATCTCAAGCTCACAAGGAAAATCGTATCAACATTAGAATGGAAATAGCCATTGTTAATTGACAATACGTCGTCGATATATCTAAATGTCAAGTTGAAGGCCACAGCAAGTGTTTTCTTCTTTTCATGTACAAGATTTTAGACAAATTCTGCTTCATATGAATACAAAAAAAGCTCTGCTAATAATGGGGCGCAATTGGTACCCATTAGAATTCAAACAGATTGTTGGAAGACCTGGTCTCCAAAAACCACATAGATATTGTCAATCAGAAACTCAAGCATCTTTTTAATGTCAACTTCAGAGTACTTGTGTGTACAATCTGAATGTTTTTTTTTTATAATTTTGCAAATGACCAATGACAAGGTAAATAAATTTACGAGTTCAATTTTTATTGAAAAAGCAGCTGTCAATGATATCAAAAAAACCTGGACTTTAATTTATCATGGGGAATGGTTGTGTATAAAGTTGAAAAGTCGTAAGTTTTTAAGCTGTTGATTTTGGTAAAATCTTGTGATTTCAAATTTTCCAAAAGTTCCTTGGAATTTTTAAGTATCCACACCTGATTTACACCACTTCTCGAATATATTGTTGCACAGTACTCGAAGTTTCTCCTTCACTACTGTTAATATCTTAGTGAGTAGTAAAGAAAGAGGCTTGGTTGAACATTTGCTGGAACCCGCTATGTATCTTTGTTTGTAAGTAGGTTTGTAGGTAAACTGTATCAATGTCATTTTTGAGAGGCAATTTACCCTGTAGATTTTACTATCTTTAAATTGTTGTGAATCATAAATAGTGTATCAGTGATTTTCTTTTTTTTTTTTTTGGGGGGGGGGGGGGGGAGGGGGGTCCCATAAAGTCTTGCTATCATCAAGATGGTTGTCTTTGCTTTAAATCACCAGAAATAAACTCAGAGTTTTGCGATTTTTCTAAGTGTAATGTACGTTTTTTCTATGAGTAGTAAATACTTTATCAGTGATATTCTTTGGGGGGAAATTTATCCCGTAAAATCTTGCTATTAGGAAGAGGTTAAGTTTGCTTTTTTGCGGATAATAAATACTATATCAATGATTTTCTTTCGGGGGAAATTTACCCCACAGAACCTTGACATCCTTTTATTGTACATAATGCTGATTTTCACAATCTTACCAATAAATATCTTATGAAACTGCATTTTTGTTAGATTTTGTCAATACCTAAGGGCAAAAGGCTTGAAACAGAAAAAAGAGATTCTGTTCTGATTTTGGAATGCGTCTTGTTCATATTTTCTCTTAAATAAATTTGTCAAAAACGTGTGCGGAAATTTAAAATTCGATACTTTTATCCACAATTAAAATAAAGTATCACTTTCTTAAAATAACTCGCACTTGATTTATTTTTTAAATGCATTGATGTGAAGAAAAAAGTCAGTGCTTTATAAGCAAGTTGTTATGGTACTAACAAAACCGATGCTTTTAACACTTTTTTGTTAGGATAATACATTTCCAATGAAAAAAGTATGCTTTGCATACGTAGGACAGTCCTAGTGCAATTTTGCTTTTCTCTGCAGTTTGTGCATAATACGTTAAAAAAAAAGTGTAAAAAGTTCTAAATATAGACCCATTCCTAATGTAAATGTATGTACTCAAAAAATAAAATGCTTTCTTTGGTTCTCACAAGTTGGCGAATTTAAAACGGGGCGAATTTAAAAAAAACACAGTATGACTTCTTAAACAGGATTGTGACTGGGCGAATTTAATACGGGGCAGATTTGTTTCCAAGTGAGAATGGGCGAAAATAATCTTTTATACAAAATCTATCATATCACAATCCTTGATTTATTGGGACATTCTTAGGGGTAAACCTAATACATCAGGATAATTATACTATCTATCACATCACATCACTTGAGTTCTTGGGAGGTTTTAGGGGTATACCCTATACATCAAGGTAATTATACTATCTATCACATCACACCACCTGAGTTCTTGGGAGGTTTTAGGGGTAAACCCTATACATCAAGGTAATTATACTATCTATCACATCACACCACTTGAGTTCTTGGGAGGTTTTAGGGGTAAACCCTATACATCAAGGTAATTATACTATCTATCACATCACATACCTTGGTTTATTGGGAGTTTTCAGGTTAACCGTATACATCCGGGTAATTATACTATCTATCACATCACAATCCTTGATTTATAGGGAGGTTTTTGGTGGTAAATCGTGAACGTCCGGGTAATAATACGATCTATCACATCAAATACTTTGATTTCTTTGGAGGTTTTTAGGTTAACCGCGTGCATCCTGGTAATTATATTATCTATCACATCACACCACTTGATTTCTTGGGAGATTTTTAGGTAAACCCTATTCATCAGGGTAATTTTACTTTCTATCACATCAGGTTAACCGTGTACATCTGGGTAATTATACAGTCTATCACATCACATACATTGATTTCTTGAAAGATAATTAAATACTTCTCCATCACATCATTATATTACCTTAAGAAACTTTTTTTTAACCTTATATTATTATATTCTGTTAAGTTTCCCTAATTTGTAATTGGGTAGAAGTAAGAACTGCTTTTCATCCATATAATGTGTAAACTCCTTATTTTTTTTCTTTCTTTTTTTTTTGCATTCTGCAAATTTAAATTTTAGAATTTTTAGGTTACTAGCTTCATTGAAATCTGGAAACAAAAATTATTTCAGTGTATGAAATTTGTAATTTTTCAATCGTTTTTCCATTTAAAAGATGTTGATTATGATTTCAAGCACCATCCAACGATTTTTATTTTCCTTTGTTCTTCAAATTGAATTCTAGTTATGCCTAGGTTGGCTTTTGCTTACATGTATCAGAAAATAAATTGTGTTTTTACCTACGTCGCAAATGGACACTTTCCCTTTGAATGTCTGTTGGTTTAAGATACATAAGTTCAATTTTATCCTTTTATAAGTTTTTAAAGGGTATGGGTGTAGTAGAACAACAAACAAATTATATAAATGGAGCTTAGAACGTTTATATATGTTATGACACCGATATCGGCATTTCAATAATGATATTATTTTCTTTCCTTCTTCTGCAAAAGTTGATCTCAATGGCCCTTTTGCATTCAGTGCCAATGTCTTGACATTTGACTGCAATGAAAGACTAATTTTTGATAATTGGACACCTGTGACGTATCAGAACTGGAATCCAAACGACGAGGGTGAGACGGCAGTTGACCCTATCTTTGGCCTCCTTTTGACTTATCATAACGACGGTAGGTGGCGCTGGGTTACTGAGAGGAATTAGATCTACTATATAGGAGAAGACGGACTAAAACTTCCCTTCATTTGTGAGGATTCTCCGTTTTATTTGGAGCCGGAAGGATGTTCTGTTACGTAATGTTTCATTTTTTTAAAATGAAAATAAACTTTTACCACCATTATATCTTTATCATTGAAAAAAAGTGATTAAAAAATGTAAATAACTGAATGGAATCTTCTAAATTTTATGTAATATATTTGTCTTCTCGGATGACATTTGTCCTCAAGTTTTTAAATAAAATACGGATAGCATGTAGACAGAATGCAATTGTGGCGTCTCGTTATCTTTGCACTTCTTCAGGAAAACTTACATTCAGATCTCTTCTTTCCATACGTAGAAAATAAATCCTAACACCAAGTGTTAATAGGAATTTTTTATGCACCCGTAACCGAAGATTCGTGGCCATATATATATTGCTCTAACCGTCCATCTGTCTTTCTGTCTGTCTGTTGGTCAGTTTATCTGTTTGTCTGTTAGTCCGTAAAATGAGAACTTTAACCTTACCCATAATTTTGATTGGTTAAAGAATGGCTTTCATTCCTTTCAGGTGTATTCCATGCAAAAAGACCTTTCCTAGGGTGTAAATATTATTGAAATTTTGAACTTGATCTTAGAGTTTGACACACTCTTTAAAAAAAATTACCAAATTTTAATCTTGGCCATATCTATTGAACGGTAAAATCAGGTACATGTAATTGCATGCTCCGCGTGTTCATTTCTTTAGACAAGACCTCCTCTTAGGTACCAACAATGTTGACCATTTGACCTTGACCTTATGAGTTTGACCTACTTTTGAAAAACTTAAACCTTGATCGTAATTTCTGAATGGTTAGTGCTAGGGCTGCTATATTTCACCGCTTTATTTCTTGTGACAAGAGCTTTTCTTGAATACCGACATTTTTTACCTTTAGATCTTGACCTCAGACTTGACCTACTTTTAAAATCTTCGTTCATAACTTTTTAATGGCTGATTCTAACACTTTCATATTTCACCTTGTGTATTTCTTCTGAAATTCATTCGTTTACTATTTGTTTTGGTCCTTTGGACTTACTTTTGAAAATCTTTAATTTTTGGCCATAATTATTGAACTGTTGGTGCTTTTATAGCCTTTAGTTACTAAAGGTAAACTTGTGACAAGACCATTTTTTGAGTACAAACAATGATGATCTCTTAACCTTGACTTTAGAGTTTGACTTCCGAATGACAACCTTCGCCATAAGCGGCCATACGAAGGCATCATTGTTTCCCCGAAACATCTTGTTGTTTTAACATCAGCTCCTAAAACTTTTTTTCTTTATTGGATTTCAAGTACCAAACTGCAGTCTATAAATTTTTTGGTAATATGTATCATACTCCATACACCGCATAATTGAGAATGAATTGTCTTAACGCACACTTAAGCATTGAATAATTTTTTTTTAAAAAGATGGTGTCTCATAATATTAACTGTGCGTGCAATCAAATTGAGAAACACGCGCTACCGCATTATGAATATTTGTTTGCACTAATTTCAGATTCGAGACTACATCATTAAAAAATAATGATTCAACGCTTATATATACTCTCTTTTTACTCCTTGCCTTGCTTCATTTTTTTTTTAATATTTGTATTATCCCTTGGGTAAATTACAATTAATAGAAGTAAACTTGAATTTTGATTTTCGATGATGACATTGTACTTGTACTTCTTTGACATTTTCTGACGTCAAAATAAAATGCATACTATAACATTTTGCACCCCCGTCTTTGTTATTGTGTTGTGAATGCGTAGCTATCAACGCATTTTACAAGCAAAATAATTGTGAAATGTAAAAATAACATAAATTACAGTGTCGATATAAGTCTTCGATGACGGATCTTGTACATTCAAGAGCGGAAAAAACTCTAATTTTTATTCTTTTTAAATGATTATCTGTAGCAATAAAAGAAAATGTGATGTTTTGACTTTAACCTCATAATATACCCTTGCTAAAAAAAACCTGTCAGAGGTACGAACGTGGCATCATTGCGATTCTTGCCAGAAAAAATTTAAGCCAAATAAATATATTAATGGTATAATTCAAATTGTTGAAAGAAATATGAAGTACATCTGACGTCAAATATTTAGCTCATTTTTGCCACAAAATAAAAATGGAACAAGAGCATCAAATTGAGCAATTATTTTGAAGTATATAAAGCATATTAAGTATATAATGGATGATGTCTGCTCATCCATTCAAAATACGGCATGCATGGAAAAAAAAATGGGGGATATCTCTTCAATAAATGTACATGGTCTTCAAATGTAACTAATTATGATTAGGCTATAAAATATCTTTAATACAATGAAACCTGTTTAATCCGACATGCACTGGGAGAAAAAGAACATGATGTAAGTTGCACATTGTAAAGATAATAGAAATTAGTAGAAATGAGAATGAAATTCAATGTCGGAATTCACAGATTGTACAGGTGTCGATCGGAGAAAACAGTTTCCACTGTAATACGTTTAATAATAGAGCAATCTTTATCCCAATTATCCGTCCAGGCATCTTCATGTGGCAATGTTCGTAAATAAGAACGAAATATTTCTAATTTCAAATTTATTGCAACACATATTATGTACAGTTTTAACTGGGTATATTCGGTAAGGAAAATTATTAAAACATTATGGCTTCAGCAAATATTTCAACCACAAAACCTCCACAAAACACAATCCTTTACCAGTTTTCTATCTTAATATATAATATTATTTAAAAAAAAAGAATGAATAGAATCCCATGATAAATTTAAAATTGTCTCTTTTATCAGAAATGTTTCATCTGACTAATTGGTTTTCCTCGTTAATTTTAAGCCGGGTCTCTCAATTTTGAATGTTCATCTGCTGAAAAAAATAAAAGTATTAAATAATGTTAAAGAGCAATAAAAGGGTATGTTTTATAAAAAAAAAAAAAATAATAAAAGAATTAAATAATGTTTTAGGAAAATAAAAGGGCATGTTTTATACCTCGTACGAGGTTTGATTATCCATTTCAAGTTTTGCAGTAAATTTCCGCGAAATAGTGGTAGACTGACATCCCGCAAAGAAGACAAAAAATAAGTAGATAGCCCAAAGAGCGCCCATATCGTAATTTGTTTTTAAAACTACCTGCTGCGTGCCTGTAAGAATTTGCAATATGGTATACCAAACACTAAATATAAATACCTAAGCATATATCAGTTACTGAAAAGTGATTGGCTAACTTTTACAAACTCTATTTGTTTCAATCATTGAAATATTGATTTGTGGGAATCGGATATGAATTATAATAAATTTTTACTTTGCAATGTTCAAGTGCTTTAACTTTTATTTATGCTTTAAAGCCTTAAAAAGTTGTCAGCAACATCTTTTCATGAGAATTAGTTAAAATTTGCAAATGTCAATTTTAAAAGAGGTGAAGATAACAAACGGTGGTCGATCTAAAAAATGCTTAAACAATGCAAACCTGTATACAGGGCATAGAACATTGACCCCTGGATACTTATTATTTAGAATCAGGTGCTTAGCAGGAGTAAACATGCCCTGTTGTCCAGTCAAAGCCTCCTTTATTGATAGGTTAGACTAGAGGATAGTCAAATTTTATACTAAAAAAAGCGTACCATTGATATGAAAGACTACCAAATGATAGGTTGTTTTCTCTTACTAGGACCCTATAATGACCAAAGAATTTATCAAATGTAAATCTTTTCTGCCAGACTTCTTTGTGATGTTCAACATTCTTGTTACTCTTTTTTTAAATAATCCAATGCCTTTGGTGGGTTTTTTTCATTATTAGCCTTCAAATTTATTTTTATTTTTAGATTTTGGGGATAATCTATCAAGCTCTTTTCATAGAAATACTATTGGAGTAATTTTTTGTAGCGCTTTTGTTCATTAAATTAAAAATTATGTATATTTTGTTTATTCTATAATTTTTTTTTTTGAAATATTGATTTCAAGTTTTTGTAGCATTGAACTTTCATAAGAACTTTAAAGCATAAGACTTTTTAAAATGTTAAAAATGAGGGGTTTCTACAAATTGTACCATATATATATTAAGAATTGAATACCGCGGAGCCTAATTTACTGTATATTTGTTCTATTATAAGAAATACATGCGCGAAAAAAATAAAAATCATTTAGACATTTAAGGTGAAGAAATCCTCCATAGAAATAGTTAGTGTATGCATCATTTGATTAACAAGATATTTAGAGGGGATAACCTGAAATATATATGCAGTTAAACCTCGTTATCTCGATGGGACTTGTTCCTATCCTTAAGATATAGTACTACAATATACATCAATACATCTGTTGACACTAACTGCGAGAACTTTCGGAAAACTGGGTTTATTTCAATTTTGTTGGATTTGATACTTTTTCCGGCATTCTGAATGATTGACTTTCTAAAGTGATCCTTATCTGCTTTTTGTTCCCTATTACAGATATGACAGATACAAAATCCACCTTTCTGAATGATTGACTTTCTAAAGTGATCCTTATCTGCTTTTTTGTTCCTTATTACAGATATGACAGATTAATTAATTCCACACAATCTTCCAGTCTCAACTGGGACAATTATTTGTTGTTCTATATGGAATTCGGATAGGGCCAAATAATTAACTACTGCATCATCGTTCTAAAATAAGAAATATACTAGGGTTAGAAATTTTTAGAAAATCACTTCGACATATCCATGGTATTGGAGATATCCGTGTTCAAGATACTAAAGTTTAAGTGTGGTTTTCTTTAAAAAGTCCATTTTTAGTGAGGCAAAATACTTCCATGTTTTCTTCTCTGTCAAAATAATGGGTTAATCCTGCCAAAGATTATACATATATTTAGATTTTCGATAATCGACGCAAACGTTAGAATCCTTCAATATTGCTTGAATCTAAACTGATAATATTTATGAAGATCCTCTTTAGAGAAAACAGAAAAATGCCGAAAAGTATATATGATATGTTGATTTCAGTAATTTTTTTTTCAATTACATTTAAGAACATTTTTTCAGAGGCAGGATAAATTAATCAAGGAAACAATGAGAACTAAATATATACAAAATTAAATAAAAGTAAATTTATGCAAAAACAAAACAAACAAAACAAAGAACAAGAAACAAAAAAAAATTAAAATAAAATAAATGAAATGTTGAACTGTTTATAAAATTCAGATTTCTGTTCAGAATTTCATTTTTCCCTTTGGTGTATTTTTCACATATAAGATCAGAGATAAATTTTGGAAAAAAAATCACTTTTTTAAGCTCTCACAATGCCTTTATGGTAGGGTTTTTGTCTTGGAATTAAACAACGAATTTCAATGATAAATGTTCAATTCTTTTCCAAAGTTAATTCAAACATATAGAGTACGCTGCTCTCGAGGTGTCCGTCAGGACTACCGTTTTAACTCTCTCTACCATATGCTGTTATTTCAGCATCAAACCGACGCACTTTCACATTGGACAGGGTACTGTAGCAGCAATAGAAAACCCAGCACCATTGACATACATGTGTCAATATACGGGACGAAAGCCCTAGGAAATTGGACCAAGGGAAAATATTTGAACAATCATATTAATATGTGTAGATTCTAACTTTATTGACATATTTTACAACTTACAATATAATTCCTGTAAATATTTGATGTACTTTAGAACACCTGCATCGGCTACTACAAAACAAGCCAAACCGGTCTTATCTTGGTTGTAACTTTCCCGGACATGTACAATCAAAGGCTAAGGGGTTCCTCAAAAGATAAATTTAGTTTGTTTCAAAGTGGCATAGACTCAGACTTGAAGTTAAATTTTCTAAATATCATGACATACATGTTGCAAAAGCAACTGAAATGTAATAAAAGTGTTGTTAGAAACTTATTTGATCTCGATATTATTAAAACTACAAATTTCAAAATGCGTTTGATTTTAAAACAAATTGAATTTAAATGTCTCGTCTCCTTAATAAACTAACGCCGGATGTGCCTTTCCCTTCCTAAGCACCTGATCCCACCTCTGGTATTTCTGCGGGTCCGAATCTAAGCACTGATCAAAGATTGTAACGTTGTTTGTTTTTAGATCGATTATTTGTCGTTATATATACCCTTTTCATTGCATCTTATCCAATTGCAATTTATTGAGATATACTTTACCCTTAATGTAAAAAAAATTGCTAAATGAAAATGAAAACTATTTAAACAAAAATCAGCAAATTCGGAGTAGAAAAGCAAAACCGGGTCAATAGCATTGCCAGTCCGTGCTCAGTGATATGTGCAAATTTTACAAATTGAACACACTCGGTAAAAAGTAAACATGAAACATAACACAGCGCCTTCCTTTTTTTCAAACACAGGTGTTTGACTTTTCTATCAATTAACAATAGTTATTCAAATGGATATTAATTGCGGCCCGTTATACTCAAACCTATTCGTGTACTCATATGAAGCAGAATTCATTCAAAAGCTTCTACATGAGGGGAAGAACTTGCTTTCAACTCGATGTTAAGATATATTAATTATATCAATTAACAATAACCCTCACGAAAACTCAGTCGGTAGAGCGCTCGCCCCGTAATCGAAAGGTTGTGAGTTTGAATCTCGGCTGTCAATAGGTAGTAACTGTTTCTTCGCCAAGTTCTCGGCACTTTGAAGTGAAAGTTGCGGGTCCTTCGAGTGAGACCTTAATAACTAAAAGCCTAGGCCCCGTGTTACGGCAGGCGTTGGCACGATAAACATCTTTCACTGCTAAATGGCCCTGAGTGCCGAGTAAAGGTCAAAATTTGAAGCCCTTCACCGGTATCTGATGACGTCTCTATATGAGTGAAAAATTCTGAAATGGGACATAAAAACAACATACAATCAATTATCAATAGTTATTTCCATTCTTATATCGATTTTAATTACCCCAGTGATCTTCAAATAAAAGACACCACAGAGTCTTACAGAGACTGTATTCTATCTAAGAAATAGATTTAAGTTGCTTCATTATTCCTACCTTAATTTTAATGGTACAAATATAAGCAGAAATAAAGTTGAAATTAAAAAAGTAGGACAAAGTAGTACAAAGAAAGTTTGAATGAGTATAAAGAAGAAAGTTTTAAGTACGTATTGAACGTAAACGTAGGTCTGATGCCACCAGTCGAGGAAACGTACCATTAACAATATGTTACCGGGCCATAAAGAAAATTTTGTATATTTAATACTCTTGTGTGTTTTCTCGCATTTTCAGGCTCAAAGGAAGCTTTTTTATGGGGGGGGGGCACCAAAAAAAAAATAAATAAAAACTAGAAACTCATTGCGAGCAATGAGAGGTCTTCCGTCCGATTTTGAAAATAAAAACATAAATTCAAGCTGAAAAGGTGATAAAAGAAATTCAGTCACTCTGAAGATTTAACCCTGGTCATCAGCGAGAAAATCCAACGTGCTAACCATTAACCATTCACTTTTTTGCACCACTTCCTGTCACGACCGGAAGTAACGGCGATACATTTTAAAAATCAGAAAATCAGAAAACACAGTTTTAACCGTGTTTTGGATCTTAAATCAAATAACTTTTCTGTGACAAGGTGAAGATAACGAACAGTGATCGATCCAATAAAAATCCATAATGAAGTCACATTTGTGAGCAGGGCATAAAACTCGGACCCCTGGAAATTCCAGAGGTGGGATCAGGTGCCAAGGATGAGTAAGCATTCCCTGTTGACCGTTCACACCCGCCGTGAGCCCATGTGTATATCAGAGAGACGGAACATTCCGTAGTCAAATTCAGTATAGAAACAAAAAAAAAAAAACAATTACTATGAAAAACCTCAGCCAACATATGACCCAAGGACAGGTTATATTTTCTAAATCTTCCAAAGTCTTTATAACGACCATAGAATATACAAAATGTTGACTTTAAACGAGGTTGTTTTAAACTTATCTGTAAGTAGCTTGCCTCTTTTCTTTTAAATTGATCGTACTCGGAGCATGCTCGTAAGTATCGAATAAGTTGGGACATCGCTTATACCGGTTACAAAAGTTTCCAATTAAACATGTCACAATGTTTATACCTATAAATTGATACTGTGTCGTTATATTTTATTCAGCCAAAATTGAATGTAATCATTCTTAAAACTCTGCTCTAATTCAATTTCAACGTACGATTGAGTAAACACTATAATTTAAGCTTAAAAACGAAAGAAAATTGAATTCTCTCAAGTTACAGTATATGTTCAGCAACTTTTAGATAAAGTTATGTTCATGTTTCATGCCATTTAAATCCTTTATATGTCATAATTAAGCAGTAATATTGTAATAATTATTGTAAAAATGAGTCTTACAAACAAAGATTATATTGGTACCTGGGACAGTATTGATCATGTTATCTATCTAATTTCTTTATCATTTCTGAATTACTGAAGAAGGATAGATGGTTTTCATAATGCCCCTCGACCGCTGAACCGTTTAACACATAACTCTAACCCTTTTTTTCTTCTTCAGGTGCTTATGTTTCTTTGCAACGAGTATCTACTTTACGTGTATTTCTTTATATGAAGGGGAAAGTTCCTTTGATTCATGTATACTGAATCAGAGGGTGAAAATACGGAATGGTGTATTAAAGGGAGAAATAGAATTAGAGGTGGAATGGTGTATTAAAGGGAGAGATAGAGTTAGAGGTGATATGGTGTATCTATAGAGGAATTAGATTAAGATATAGTGTATCTATAGATGAACTATATCAAGTAATAGTATATCTATAGATAAATTAGATTTGAACTTGAAATAACGTATCCTTAGATGAAATAGACTTAGCCTTAAAATAGTGTGTTTACAGATGAATTGAATTTATACTGACAATCATATAATGTTTGTGAAAAAATGAGCAGTGAATCAGGTTTTTTTTTACTCAAATGAAATAATTCATAACATCATTATATTTCTATTCCAAAGCGTGTTTTAATTTTCTGTGCAGTTTAAAAAAAATATGAGAAACTGATTAATAAATGACAAAAGTCAATGAAATATTAACGTCTTGGTTCTTTCTCCTATTATATTTAGTTTGTGTTGTTATCACGTTACTCCACTCATGTATAACTGTAGGCATCATGAACTGGCTTTATTTTAAAAAAAATGTAGGAATGTAATGATTTATTCAACGTATGTGGTGATTGTCCCCTTTATTATAAAAACAGTATTGATTGATTAGTAGAAAACTTGATGCATTTATTGACCAGTTTTAAACAATGACGATTATACAAAAGATTAATGTCACGAGCATTTAAATTATTTAGTTTGAAATGAAAAGGGGACCTCAATTATCGTAAACAGATAGCCACGTTCTATTCATTACTTTGGTAATGTCCCTGCACAATTTATGATAAGCCAACAAATGGTGCAGTTTAATTCAACCATTACACCAAATCGTGCAAGCATTTATAGACTAAACTATTGTGAAGGATTCTCGCGAGATTTTTTTTTATTCTAAACGAAAAGGCAACTTTTAAAGCTATGATATTCGAATTTCTTTCACACAATGGCTACGTACTTTTTGATAGTTCATGAGTACTTAGAAAATAAATATCGGTGCATTTGACATGTTCCTCCGCTGAAAAGCGTGCACAGCATTTATTGCTTACACAAGATGAAACACGTCCTTTAAGTTTGGCTTAATGGTGGCTTATAGGTTCTTAATGATGGCTTAATGTTTGTCTTTACGTCACCATTAAGCACCTTTAAGCTACCTTTAAGTAATGAATACTCCACCATTAAGTTACCATTAAGCCTTTCAAAGTCCTTAATGGATGCTTAAAGGTAGCCTAATGTTAGCTTAATGGTGACTTATTTGTGCTTAATGGTAGCTTCTAGACAATCTTTAAGTCACCAATAAGCCACCATTAAGACAGACTTATAGGTGCTTAATGTCTTAACTCCATTAAGCTACCATTAAACTACCTTTAAGCCACCATTAAATCACCATTACGCAGTCGATAAAACTGCTTTAATGGGTTAGATATTATTTTTATAATGATTTCTTCAAAAAATTATAAATGTCAAGTTTACACAATTGTTAATTCGGCGAATATAATATAAAAGAAAGAAAAATAAATAAAAATACATAAATTTAAAAAAAGCCGTTCCCAACAGGATTCGCTCCCACGACCTTTAGATTGGAGGGCGAACGTTTTAACCACTGTGCTAACGGTGCTGCTGATATTGTAGTAAACATTAAGTCACCATTAAGATGCAGCTTAAAGGTGCCATAATGGTAGCTTAATGAAGTGTAGGCATTAAGCACCTAGAAGCTGCAGCTTAATGGTTGCTTAAAAGAATTAACTTCTATAAGCCCTCATTAAGCCACCATTAAGCGATTGCTTAAGGTCAAGATCTAGTAAATGACTTTAGACTAACTTTTTGGTGCTAGGTCCATTATGACGTCATAATCAATTTCAACTTTCTTTTTCCCGTACTTTACGGCTCTAAGAGGATTATGTAGAAAATAAAGTATTTTCATGGAATTCAGTTTGTAATCATGTGAAAAGTAATCCCGATACCTATATTAAATTTAATATTATTTTAAAGAAGAGGCCAAGAACATACAAATTACCATTTTCTGAGAGACTTTAGGCAATCTGAATACATTTCCTTTGTCTTATATGGAAGAAAACTCCGGTATTCATGACAGGTTTTCTTATTTTTTCATTGAAAATGACAGTTTAAAATACGATTTTTCATCTTATTTATCTACAAATTTTGCCCCGAAACACCTTATTTAACCAAGCGTAAATTATAAAGCATCATTAAAGGAATTCATTTGTTAAATTTGAGAAATCTGTAGGCACTTTTCATTTACTAGATCTTGACCTTAAAGATGGTCTTTCGTCCTGTGTTAGCAGAATCTATTAAAATATACACATTTAGCACATGCATATAACATTCATCTAATAGATAAACTGAACCTTTGTTTGAATAATTGACTTTAGTTAATATAAAATTAGATAATCATTTCTTCAAAAGGAACAACTTTTTGGCATTTGCTTAAATGTTTTATTTCGAGAATCGAAACATTTCACACTATAGACTGATCCGTAGATAATTATAACACACACAATTACACACGTTACACATTTCACACAAGCCTGATCCGTAGATAATTTATCACATATACTATTAAGCCTGATCCGTAGATAATTTATCACACACACAATTCAGCTTTTTTACACTTAGGTGATATTTCTCTTCTTCTATTAATATGTTGAGTTATCAGCTTGTGATACAATTAAAAGATTGAACAGATCACTTTCAATTTAATTTCATGGTAATTGGCATTTTAAGATTAAAAAAAATTAAAAGAAAAGTGGTTTCTTTAGAAAAGTCAATTTTTGGCACATTTATGGAAAGCGCATATCAAATATTCACAAGCCCATTTGAAAGTCTTTTATCTATCTTGCATCATATTAAAAAAGAATGATATAGCAAATACTGTTCGAAGAAATCACTTTCATGGCTCAGTTTGTACGAAGGCGTTAGAAGGCCAGATAAAAAAAAATCGATCCGATGAATTTAATATTGATCGAACAAATAGCTTCTTTTTTTTTTTTACTAAAAATAACTAGTTCTTTGTTAGGACAAATTAAATATTAGTTTGGTCGAATTATGTATTTATTCAGGCAACTATTAATTAATTCGTAATTGTTGATTAATTTTTGGAATGATTTTGATATTTGTTTGGACGATATATACATTATTCGGACAAAGAAAATATTTGTTCGGAAGAATGATTTTATTTGCGCAGACGAATACCTGTAAGATATTAGAAGGGCCTGATTAGATATTTGTTTGGGCCAATAAGATATACGTCTGGACAAATAATGCATTTCTTCGGACGAATCATTTTGATTTTTTTTTTGGGCAACGCAGAATTTGTTTTGACCGGATAGGTTTGTTTAGACAGCTAAGTTTTTCGTTCTGAAGAACTTACTATGATTTCTAATCATTCTTATCAAACTGGAGAGATACCAGCAGTATGGAAATCAGCCAACATCTGCCCCATATACAAAAAAGGAAAGAAATATGTGGCAGTGAACTATAGGCCAGTGTCATTAACATGCATCTCCAGCAAGATCATGGAGCACATCGTCACTAGCCACATCATGAACCATGCCGATTTTAACAACATCATATACCCATTCCAGCATGGGTTCCGTCGTGGTCTTTCATGCGATACCCAACTTATAGAGTTCATTGATGATATCACTATCAATATAGACAAGGGAAAACAGACAGACTGCGTTATTATGGACTTCTCCAAAGCATTTGATAAAGTGAGCCATAGTCTCCTAATTCACAAACTCAACCATTATGGAATAAATGGAAAGACCAATCAGTGCATCAAAATCTTCCTTACCAACCGCAGGCAAAGGGTGGTCGTGGAGGGGGAATCATCTGAAGAGGTGTCAGTAGACTAGGCGTACCCCAAGGTTCGATCTTCGGACCCAGTCTCTTTCTTTTTTATATTAATGACATGCCAGAGAGCCTTCTATCAACTGTATGACTCTACGCTGATGATACCGTAGTATACATGACCATCACACCAGATGCAGAGAAGCTGCAGCAAGACCTTAACCAACTAGCAGTCTGGGAAAATAAATGGCTCATGAGGTTCCGACCAGAAAAATGTAACGTGCTAAGCATCACCAGGAATCGTAGAGTCATCAAGAAGAACTATATCTTACATGGCCACCAATTAGAGCATATTCCTTCTGCAAAATATCTAGGCGTTACCATCTCGTCAGATTTGAAGTGGACTCAACATATAAATAACATCGCCGCTAAAGCAAACAGTACCATCGGCTTTCTCAAAAGAAACATCAATATAAGTAATGGCAACATCAAGGAGAAAGCGTACAAAACATTAGTAAGACCAACTGTAGAGTATGCCAGTTCGGCCTGGAATCCTTATCAAAAGTCAGATATTAAAATTTAATTAAATAAAATTAAAATTGAAATGATTCAGCGCAGAGCAGCTCGGTATGTACACAACAGATATCACAACACATCGTCTGTGACCGAGATGCTCGATCAGCTGGAGTGGCCATCATTAGAAGAGAGGCAAAGGATAGCCAGCCTCAGTGTCATGTACAAACTGGTTAACAACAAAGTTCAGATTGACACAAGCTAGAAACTTAGAACACTAGACAGAACATCTAGAAACAACAATACTCTGGCATTTCAAATACCTTTTTAAGTCCGTCTATTTTCCTTTTTTTTGTAAATGTAAGCAAGAGTCATGAGCCACAATTCGTTCCAGGTTAATTATTTACTATGTACATACGATATTGTTCAATTTTTGTAGAAGTGGATAACCGACAACTTCTTCCCTTCCAAATTATCTTGGAGGAAGAGTGTGAGATCCACAACGAGTAAAAAACAAAACGACCTGAGACAACGTCGTATAGCGAGTAACATTGTTTTCCTAAAATTTTTTGCAGTCTTTAAATTTATATTGTTAAAAACATTCTGAATGGACACACAAGTACTCTAAAGTTGATATTAAAAAGATGCTTAAGTTTCTGATTGACAATGCCTATGTGGTTTTTGAAGACCAGATCTTTCAACAATCTACTTGAATTACCAAGGGTACCAATTGCGCCCAGTTATAAGCAGACCTATTTTTGTATTCATATTAAGCAGAGCTTGTTCAAGATCTTATACGTGAAAAGAAGAAAAAAAACTTATTGTGGCCTTCAACTCGACATTTAGATATATCGACGAGGTACATGTATTGTTAATTACAACAATAGTTATTTCCATTCTAATGGCGATACAATATATCCCGGCGAGCATAAAATAAAGATACCTCAGCGTCTGAAACATCTGTTTCATATTTGGATATTTTACTAGAAAAAGTCGTTAACAGTTATGTAACAACCAAGCTTTATGATAAACGTGATGACTTTAACTTTTCATTCGCCACCCTCCCTTACTTATGCAGCAATATACCTTCAACACCTGCATACATGGTTTGTATCTCGCAGTTGATTTGATACGCAAGAGCATGCTCTACGTATGAACAATATCTAAAATGAAGAAAGATATTGACAAATAAGTTGATGAAACAAGAATATTAGAAGTCTCGTATAAAGTGGTAATTTCTTAAGTTCTATGGACGATACAATGACCTTATCAGCAAATAGAATTTATCATTAAGTCATATTCTGACCGACGTTTTTCATACAATTTTTATTTAAGCCATTATTTTACACATTGAATTGTCGACGGATTTTTCCGTTATTTCCCAATCTTGAGAAGGAGCACAAAGCGGGTGTGACCGGTCGGTAGGGGATTTCACTCCTCCTTGGCACCTGATCCCACCTCTGATAATTAGGAGGTCCGCGTTTGCTCTGCTCTATAATTCGTGTTGTTTAATAGACTTTTAAACTTGAATACTGTTCGTTATCCCCATATTTATCATCTTCAGTGATAATGATCCACCTTCTTTCTGGCAAACATAAGAATTGCTATGAGATCCGCTTATACAAGTTCATAAACAAACTCCTTCCTGATCCGCCGCGAGGTTCATTGGATATTTGCCCTTCCTTCGGGGCAACATTACATGACCTGTTTGTCCATGTCAGCTGTTCATGTCTGATCACGTTGACATCCGGAAAAACAGAGTGACATAATCAATCTTCTGTATTGAACTGTCAGCTGAACATGTATGTGTCCTCACCAAAGAGGATCTAACTGCCATACACCAAGATCGCGCCCTAAGCACCAAGATAGAAGCACCGATAATGTAGCTTTCGAAATTAGGAATTATCAACTTTTACGAGATGCTTTGGTTCTGTTTTGGCTTTCGGTCGGACAAATTAGAAATTAGGCATTTCCTCAGACAAGTTACATATTTGTTCGGGCGAGTATGTTCATAAACACGGATAAGATTTTCCTCCGCATAAGTAAAATTTTGGTTCTTTTAATAAGTTCTTTGTAAGAACGATTTTTTATGCCTAGACAAATTAGAAATTCGTTCGGACGAATAAGGTAATTTCTGAAAAATCCAAGTGAATTCGCACAGATTTCTTAATCTTTGAAGATTTATACTCTCAGACTCAGTAGGGCTCATCCCCTGTTGCTAAATCTGAAATGCACGTTATAGAGAGTTTAGATCTAATCATTTTTAGGTCATCTGAGTCACTCAGGTGACCTATTGGTATCTGTTTTCGTCCGTCGTCATGCGTCGTGCGTTAACATTTGAACATTTTCAGCTACTTCTCTGCAACCACTGAACCAATTTCAACCAATTTTAACATAGAACATCTATGAGTAAAGGGAAATTAAAATTGTGAATTTCATGGTCCCTGCCCCCCTGGGGCCTGAGAGGTGGGGCCAAATCCATCAAAATGAGTTTAATCTTTAAAAATCTTCTTCTTTACTCCTGTACATCAAGCAGTCAAACTGTTGGCATGATTGTAATGAACATTGAGCCTATTACCAAAATTTTGAAATTCATGGCCCCAGGGTCAGTTGTTCTGGAGTTAGGGTTAGGCTCTATTTAACATATAGCGAAAATACATTAATTCTTTTAAAATCTTCTTCACCCCCCCCCTTCCCCCTGTGTATAAGGGAGATAAACATGTCCATGTTGATCAAGGGTGCCTCTTCCGAAACTGCCTATAAAATTTGAGCCTCAGGGTGAGGGGTTCCGGATGAAGGGGGGTCTTTTGATTATATAGTGAAAGTACATTATTTCTTCGAAAATCTTCTTTTCTGCTCCTAGGTATGTAGAAGATAAACCAAGTATATAGTTAAAATGAGCAAGGGTGCTTCTTTCAAATTTGTGAACATCTTAGCCCCTGGATCAGGTGTTCTTGTGTTAGGGCGGGGCTCTATTGATCATATTGTAAAAATTCATCAATTGTTCAAAAAATCTTCTTTTCTCCTCCTGTATGTAAAGGAGATAAACTAGGTGCATGGTTATGATGAACAAAGGTGCCTCTTCTAAAATTGTGAAATTTGTGGCCCCAGGGTGAGGGGTTCTGCGGGAAGGGGGGGGGGGCTCTATTGATTATATGGTTAAAGTGCTTTATTCCTCAAACTGAAAATTTTCTCTGCCCATTGTTATAAACCAGACATATGGAGTGAATGTTTATGATGAACAAGATTGCCTCTTCCAAAATTGTGAATATCATGGCACGTGGATAAGGGGCTCTTGTATTAGGTTGGGGCTATATTGAATCTATAGTGAAAATGTATTATTTCTCTGAAAAATCTACTCTTCTGCTCCTGGGCATCTAGGAGGCAAACAGAGTATATAAAGTTGAAATAAGCAAGGGTGTTTTGAAATTCTGTAACCTTTGGTCCATTTATTAATTTCTACTGAAAGAAGTTATTCTCCTTTGCTATTCACTCACGATAGTTAATCACTGTAAATAATGTAACTTAAAAGGTTTTTATAAAAGTTTTTATAATATTTGATAAAAAGTACATTCATAGTTTTTAATGGTCAGGTAGGATTTTAAATAGTAGATAAATGAAAATGGGACAAAAATACCGTATCTTTGTACATTAAGAAATCTTCAAACACTAAGAGAGGCCAATGTGAGAGGGGATGAAATGTGTTAACTAATAATGCTCTAGACCTATTGCTTTGTTTATTCCCATCTTGGGTCTCTTGTTTAATTAACTAAACCACCGAATAACAAGGCTTGTTTGGGTTGAATATCATGTAACTTTAGGAACAAAGTATGTTATATCAAAGTATCTAATTATTTGTAGGGTATCAAAGTATATGCACATATACATGACGGGTCCTGTGTCTTACATGTCATAAATACGCCATACTGAAGATCCACTATTCTGAACACCAAACAGTTCGAAAGGCTTTGTTAGTCTGTAGCTTATTGTGTCAATGAAGTGTATTAATATTTTCTTATTTCAATGCTAAAGCAAGTGCTCAAGTCTCTAACCCGATATACGCATTAAACAATCTATTCATTTATTTTGCTTTTCTCGTTCGATACATACCACCTGCACTTTAAAATCTTAGTTGTTTTTCATGTAAGTTTTTGAAATACATACCTATGATGTGATAAAAGGAAAAAAAGGGGAGGGAAATTGCCTTTAAATCTATCTCCGGTAAAATATCATCTAGGTCTGTAAGACTCTAAGTAATAATTCATTATTTATGAATTGAATTTACAACAAAAAACGGATAATAAAACATAGTTTATTAATTACTCATTTTTAAAATCAAAAATCATACTAGCAATCTTCTCTGTTTGCATTAAATATGTTATATATAATTGTATATAACAATTCTTACCGTAACACTTTGTGGACCTACAACCTTATCTAAAGCTAAAACCAAATCTATATTTTAGATGGGCACCACACCAAAAATCTATTCTTAAAATATTCCATCTGTAAAAAAAAAAACAAGTGCAAAAATCCATTTTTATCCAATGAAAACAAGGATTGACTCAGAACGCCCCCCAGAGTATATATTTTCAAATCATTCTGTGAATATATCATCATTCATAATGAGGTCATAAAGAGGTCCTACCAACCTTTTTTTATCGTCCATCAAATCGATATATAAGCAATTGTAAAATACAGAATGCATAACAAACTATCAAATCACCTCTCCGTAATATACAAGGACCTGATGTCTATAATTCGCAGCTAAAAGATCAACTAACAGATTCTTATAGGAACGTTAGCTTTACTTACAATATGAGCAGTTTTGGGGTTGTCTGCTCAATTATTGCCTATTTTACAGTGTCTCAAGCTAAGGTTATTTCGAGAATATATACAGCAAAGCTTGAATTTAATAACAGAAGGTCGGATAATGAACTTTTAGGAGAATACAAAGTTCGTTTGTTGTGCGAGTGTTCTATGATGTGTCAAAAGAATTGTGGTTTCTTTGGATACAATGGAAAATTAATGAGATGCCGTACCCACAAGACAATTTTTTCGTCTGACATGTCTGATGAGGCCGGTTGGAAATACTTTTCATATAATTGTATGTATCGCTAGTGAGACTTCTTATTCTTTTTCTTTTCACAGAAATAATTGGAAAGACAATATTGATTATGACAGGTCTTGAAAACTGTCGAAGAGTTTCATTGATATTTATTATTTAAAGAGTTTTCTGCCAAAGAAAATAACTAAGCAGAGTCAACGCCGTTAAACTTATCTTTGATAGGGCTTTACGAATTTTCAAGCAATTGCTTGAAGACGACGTTGTTTATCCTGACGCCCTTTGATCCCTAATGTCAAAACGTCAATAAGCCGTCTGTAGACCACATTTAAGGAACCCTTAAACAACCTTTAAACAGTCTTATAGCCATCTTAAAGCTTTCTTCAAATAACATTTACATGCATACTAATTTAAAATTGAGATATTTATTTGGTGTTAAAATATGAAAAAAATCCGGATGTACACATATGACATTCGAATACGCGTCAATGCAAAGCCTTGGCTGAGTATTAAAGGGCGGCATGTATTGCTTCAATGCTTTTATATAGTAACAATCACTTGGCTATTCTTTATGAACAAAATCGAAATCGACAAAACAGCAAATATTTCGGCAAATAACAACTATTGTGACTTAAAAATGGATGATAAGAGCCATCTCATTTGTATGGCAAACGAGATGATCAGATTTTCTATCGTCCACTTTCTTTATTCCGCTACAATCTGCATATGGTGTTAATGTCTCCCAGCTTATTCCATATTCAAGAGAATGTTCTGAGTAGAACCAATTTTGTAAACGGAGGCAAGCTACTGAAAGATAAGTTGATGTCCTATACCGCTGAATAAAATTTAATGATACTTTCACAGAATCTTTATTATATAATTCTATTCTGCATCTATTTTACTTTTTGATGGGACACTTATTTCGGGTATCCCAAAGCAAAACATGGACTTGCCATTATAATCATATGGGAGGGGTGGGTGGGTATTGGGTATCATTCTGTGAGCTCAGTGGTCACAGAACTTCTAGTTAACTTCAACAACGGTTGTTTCATAGCAAAAAGGTAAACCTGTTATGGGGTATTGTAAATATATACGGAAATTCGACTCATCTATGAAACAGATATAAAGTCACACAAATTATATTAAAAGATTGTCAAATAAGACCCTCTATAAATTTCAACAAACAAACTTTATATTCCTTCTTTGCTCTGCTCCCAATTTGTATTGTTTCAATGGACTTTCGAGCTTGATTACTGTGCGTTATCTTCTATTTCCTTTCTTTTCAGCTCTTCCTACAGACTGTAAAGACCTTCGTGATAATAGTTACACTAAGACAGGGGTGTATGACATTTATCCCTTTGGTACCAGCTCCCATCCTGTCAGAGTTGATTGTGATATGGACACAATGGACGGAGGATGGACGGTATGATATTTAAATATAAAGCTGATGTATGACACGTTCATGGAGAACGTTGTTATGAGTATTAAATTAATTATCTTCTCTCTTTACTTGCTGTGATTAACTTCTGATAAAATGAAATATTAGGAATTTAATCAAGAATTAAAAAAGGGTGAGGAAACTTTTTGGAGATTACTCATAATCAAACATAGTGAAAGTTTTTATACTCTTGAAATTATTACTCAGAAATGATGATATTACTGTAGAAAAGTACATGTACGTAGTCATAGGAATTTCTACAGAAAGTATTGGATAAAGTTTTGTGAGTATCTCCTCAAACTAATTATTTTATTGGCACTCTACAAGTAATCGTCATATTGAAGATTTTATTTATTTTTTTTTAATTTTTCTTTAAGGCCATTCAAAAACGAATTGACGGATCTGTCAGCTTTAACAGGAATTGGGCAGAATATAAGAATGGTTTTGGTTCACCGGAACAGGATGTCTGGATCGGTAAGAACAAATTTGATTAAAATTCAAATGATGTTTGTAGTAACATAAGTTCTGAAGCGATCCAAGATTCTGATTTTTAAACTGTATTACATGTTTCTCGATATCTAATGGAATTAAAATATTATCCGTATGTTGGAGTTGTTATCTCGCAGTACAGTTAAGGTGCCCAATGAATAAATCGGTGATTTTTTTGTGTGTGGGAAAAATATATTTTTAATCAGGATATCCAGTTGCTGTGGCTTTCGACATTTACATTTACTCGACATTACTCGACATTTACATACACCGCATATTCGACTGTCATATGTGTACATAGGTATTACTGTAAACCAACTGTTCTTCGCGTCATCGTTTATTCGCGATTAGTCCGTTTAAAGTCAATCCGCGACGAGGAAGTTTCGCGACTTAGGAAACATTCTCTACAAATACAAAGCAAAATAAAGCAAAATGAATGGTTCGCGTTAAAGTAGGTCGCGAAACTCTTGGATATTTCTCGCACGCGAATACAGTATTAATCATCAATGGGTGAATTCAAAAAAAAAATGACCTAACGCATATTTATCAATCCACACTAAAAATACAGGTAACGAAAATAGATTTCTATGTCTCAGCATGTGTTGAGATAGTGTCTAAATACCTGCCAAATATCCTGTTGATATCTCAATTAACAAAAAATTTAAGCCCAAAAATGATGCTAAAATTGTCAGGAGTGCAACATCTTTTTGTGACATTTTGAAATTTCAATATTTGTTGGAGAACTGTAAAATAAATAATAATGCTTCATGTTGAAAATAAAGACTTTCCTGATAATATTCAAATTATTGAGCTTTAAATGTGGACTGTAGTAACTTTTGTTTAATGAAGTTGTGGTCATGGTTGATGTTTAAAAAAATGTTATACCATGTCAGGACAATTAAGACAAAAAAGAATTTTCGAAGTGTAAAACAATAACTGATATACATTTTAAAACTTATAAATGTGGATAAATCACAAGCAGCATTAATGAGAGTCAAGTATATGTGCATACCCAGTAATGTCTGGAGTGCAACATTTGATGTTTTGCTCCCAAGCATGAAAAAACTATTATCATTATATGATTTTCTGATTTTTATTTTGGAAAATAAAGACACAAAGAACATTTTTACCAAATAGATTTATCAATTACAGGATCTGTCTGTGCTTCAGATCTATATTTCTATGGTCAAGAGTGCAACACAATGTTTTAAAGATTCAAGTTGTGTGACGAAAACACTTCTATTCATGCTTAGAAGTATTCATTAATATATAATTATCTTATTGTATAATTTAATACTAAATTATTGGCAGTTTTGTTATTAAAATCCTTCCTTTTTAATTTTTTTCAATTCAGAGGTGTTTTTATCTTTTTCGTGATTTTTTAATGAATGTTGAAAATAAACACACTAAAATATTGTCATTAAATTCAAGTAATTCCTCTTCAACTTCATTGAAACAACAGAACAAGTTCTTATGTAATTTTCACTTCACTATTCTACTTTAAAGGCCCCAATGCTTTTGGTCAGGAATGAAAAATATATGTTAGAATTATAAATCATCCAATAAGAATAAAAATAAAGAAAAAATGATGAGTAGAATTTTTCTAGTGGGTAAGTGTTTGTTTGTTTGTTTGTTTGTTTAACGTCCCTCTCGAGAATTTTTCACTCATGTGGAGACGCCACCACTTGCCGGTGGAGAGCTGCAAATTTTGTCCTATACTCGGCACTTACGGCCATTGAGCAGTGAGGGGTCTTTATCGTGCCAGCACCTACTGCGACATGGGACCTCGGTTTATACGGTCTCATCCGAAGGACCGGTCTCCACGTCTCACAGTGGGATTCGAACCCGCGACGTAAGGATCAACTCCTTACTCCGCGACCCTAGAGCAGACGCTCTAACCACTGCGCCACGCGGGCTACTCTGGTGGGTTAGTGTGTTTGTCCTCTAAAGGAAAATATGCTATAAAATATATTTTATCTTCTAAATATACATTTAAGCTAGTTTTTGGTATAAGAAGGGAATAATTCCAGATAAAATGCGAATTTCAAATACTTTCATCTGTTTTAATTATGAAGTATTGGACTATAAGTATTGCACAATTTCATTACCACTTGATGTTGCCAACACATTATGAATTTTTGTGTTCTATGATTTTAATTTTAAATTTTACGTGCAACAAAACTGTTTTATAATTACCAATGCTTTTTAACTATCTTTACTAAAAATAAGTTGAAAAAAAATGCTTGATACTATTTGATGTTCACAACACTATGTCTATCAACAACGTAGAGAAATTGTACAGTCAATTCAGGGAATAGTTTTCATAATATCACATATATTTTTAAATACAATCTATGTATATTACACTTTGCAAATAATCATATTTTAAGGTCTTCAAAATATGAAAAACCTGTTGTATACGATGAAAAATATCAAAACGACAAATTAATTTACAAAGTAAGAATGGGTTATTGTGTATTATAATTTTTAAAACAATGTGAAATAAAATACACATCAGATGTCTGGAGTGCAACACAATAATGTAACATAGGGTCACTTCAAAATCTCGTATTTTTTGTAAGAGAACTCGTGTATAAAAATTCTTTTTTGGCTTAGATATAAAGAATTGACATGAACGGACAAAAAAGTGAATTTGGGGAATTTTATTGCTTCATATTTTTTTCATATCAAAACTTTTCAAACTAGAATTGAAAAAATAATGTAAAATAACAATCAAAAAGCCATTTTTTTGTCACAAATACAAGAGAAGATACTCGATCAAGGTCTACATTTAATCATTTATACCCCTTTTACCATTTTGAAGCATAGAAAACTATAATTTCTTGTGCTTATGTATTTTAGATAGTCTTTTAAGGTGTAATGATATTTTCTTTTTTCAAAAGAAATTTTACTAATAAAAATTCTGAAAATTTTTAATCCAATTGTCTATTCTATTGCCACTTCAGGATTTGTAACTAGAATGCATGTGCAATATGATGATATAAGTGAAAAAAATGTTATAAGTAGTTGAATTTTTCAAAAAAAATTCAGTTTGGTCGTCATTTTTTTTTTTTTTTTTGGAATGAACCCAATACAGTTTTGGTTTACAGAATTAATTATCAATAGTTACTTCCATTTTCATGTACGACAAGTTATATCCCAGTGAAATTGAAATAAAAGATACCACAGAGTCTGACGCAACTGTTTCATATTTGGATATTTCACTAGAAAAAAGACTTTAATGATAACCTAACAACAAATCTTTAATAAACATGATGACTTCAACTTTTCTATCGTCAACTTCACTTATGTAGAATTATACCTATCTCACCTGCATATGGGTTTTATGTCTCCCAGTTGATTCGATACGCAAGAGCATGCTCCTCGTACAAACGATTTCTAAAATGAGGCAAGCTACTGATAAAAAAAAATTGATGAAACAAGAATATCAACAGTCTCGTTTAAAATCATTGCTTCGCAAGTTCTGTGGTCGATACTATGACCTTGTCCGCAAATACAATATATCATTAAGTTGAATGCTTACTGGCGGTTTTCATACTAATTGTTAGGCCATCATTGAAACACTGAATTGTCTACGGATTTGTTTCCTTTTGTCCGATCATGACAATGAGCACACGGCGGGAGTGACGGGTCGACAGGGGATACTTACTCCACCATGGCACCTGATCCCTACTCTGATGTTTTTTTTAGAGGTCCGTGTTTGCTTTTCTACCGATTTGTATTGTTTCAGTGGACTATTGGGTTTGATTACTGTTTGTTATCACCAAACTTCATTTAAGACGATAAGAGTTTTCATTTAGACTTTCACATGTGGCAGTCACGTGATATTAGCATCTGCAGATCTGAGGTCACTCGTCAATTTCTGAAGTACAAGGGCAAAACCAAGTTAACATTCTAAATTTAGCTCATAAATATTTTCAATACCAATCTTAGTTTTTGAAAAGTGCTGCAATCCTATATAGAATATACTATGTCATTGTTAAAATCACATTTGTTTGGCTGCATGCTGAACTTTTAGTCGGTCAACTAAATTAAATATACAAATAATTCATTCAATTTCAAGATTTCAGCAGGATTGCAGGACTTTTCGAATAGCATAATATTTCTAGGGTCTGTGTGTAAAAATATAAGTATGATCCATTGTGTGCACAGGACGAAAGACCATCTTTAAGCAATCGCTTAATGGTAGCTTAATGGTGGCTTATGGAAGTTAATTCCTTTAAGCCACCATTAAGCTGCAGTTTCTAGGTGCTTTATGTCCAAACTTCATTAAGCTACCATTAAGCCACCTTTAAGCTGCAGCTTAATGGTGACTTAATGTCCAAACTTAATTAAACCACCTTAACGCATCCTCTTTAAACTAACTTGTTAAGTTTGAAGTTGTTTCAGTATCATTTACGCAAATACTTATTCAATTCATAATTTTTTCTCGTTATTTCTAACATTTTTGTCAATGCGTATAAACTCGGGAACTGAGAACAGCTTCACCAAATGCCTTAAAATTTTCGCTCCCTAAAATCAGTTTGTTTGAATACTTGTTTTGAAATTATTTTTATCCATAAATACATAATATATATTAATTTAAAAAAAAATCACATATTTTTCTTTCGTGTTTGGAGAGCCACGTTCCACTGCCGAATTCATAGGAAATGTGATTAGTCATTTTCTTCTGGAATATCTCTAAGTCTCTTAATTGTTCTTTGGGTAGAGAAATGTTTAAGATATAAAAAAAATATATAGGTATAGATTATATTGCCAATCTTTGAATTAATTCATGAATAATTTGAATTAATTCGTGGTTAAGTGCCATTATTTTTTCCTTTCTTTTAAAATACTGCAGAAGTAAGAATTTATTTAAAATAATGCAGAAGTAAGAATTTATTTAAAATAATGCAGAAGTAAGAACTAATCAAAATATAGTCGGTCTTCAATGTTTGTTATTTCAAAATCAATTTTCAGAAGAACAGCCGATCAGATTAAACAGGGTATCCGACCAGATTCATACACATTGAGAAGCGGGGTAAAATAATCAGTGTTCAGTATATCGACTAGTTAGACAATAGACCTTAATTAGGTGTCCCCACAAGTCCCCGGTCAATTAACAGGAAACTATACACGGGAATGTACAGTGACAGATTTTGATGATCTATTTTTTTTTTTTTTTTTTTTTTTTACAAAACTTAAAATTTACGCAAGCATATAACAAATTAGAAATTATAATTGTACACAAAAAGACAATTATTTTGATACCCATAATGATATAAAAAGAATTAAAACTGAAGATGATATGTTACAAAAATATTTTATAACTTAATTGTTACGCAAAGATTGTCAAAAATCGTAAATATCCGCAGCATATTTATAAGAACTATAATCTGTTTTTTTTTCCCAATCGTTCTCTTTCGATGATATATTCCTTTTTAATAAGAATTTTTGTTATATCTGTTGAATTTCAATCTTCTCATGCTTATAAATCTGCGAATAACAGAACGAGGAATTCGGTTACTTAAAATCAAAAAGTTGTTTCACACCATCACACCGAACTCCGGTCCACGGTTAAGAAATATTAACGTAATATAAAACTTTATCAAAATTTCTTCTTTTTTTAAAATATATACATATATATAAATATAATTATTCGTATTATTGATTAATAAATATAAACATCAGAAAAAAATACATATACAGGTACCTGTAACCATTCCAAACAAGTTTTGTTAAAAATAAAGGTTTTATATTTCATTTGAATTTCAACAGCCTTGATAGCTCAGTGGTTAAAGCGTTCGCCCTCCAATCTTAAGGTCGTGGGATCGAATCCTGTTGGGAATGCTTTTTTTCATTATTTTTCTTTTTTTTAAATTTTCTTTCTTTTACATTATTTTCGCTGAATTAACAAATGTATAAACTCGATATTTATAATTTTTGTGAAGAAATCATTATAAAAATAATATTTAACCCGTAAAAGCAGTTTTATCGACTGCGTAATGGTGACTTAATGGTGGCTTAAAGGTGTTTTATGGTAGCTTAATGGAGTTTGGACATTAAGCACCTATAAGTCTGGCTTAATGGTGGATTAATGGTGACTTAATGATTGTCTAGAAGCTACCATTAAGCACCTATAAGCCACCATTCAGCCACCATTAAGCTACCTTTAAGCATCCATTAAGGACTTTGAGATGGCTTAATGGTAACTTAATGGTGGTGTATTTATTACTTAAATGTAGCTTAAAGGTGCTTAATGGTGACTTAAAGACAACCATTAAACCATCATTAAGGACCTATAAGCCACCATTAAGCCAAACTTAAAGGAAGTGTTTCATCTTGTGGTGTATGCCCTTGCACAAGGAAGATTTATTAAGACCATTACATTACTCTCCAGTGTACATGCATACACATATACGACAGTATCAGTTAACTAGGAAATGTACGGAAAAAATATTAATAAAATCAAAAGAATATTTTATTTTATTATAAAATGCATTTTTCGTTGTGAAAATACTACTTGATCCGCCTCTCGACGCATACAAACTGCGTCAAGTTACGAAATGACGTCATATCAACAATGCATCACGAATAGTGACTTGTTTTAACCTTTCTATGTGGGATTTAACTAACGACAAACAGCATGTTGTAATAAGTTTTAATGTAGTTTAAATCTCTTGTCCAATTTAAATTCGCAAAGCATTTCATTTTGTGGTATTTTAAAAAAAATGTTAGATTTGTGTGATATCGTCGTTAATATTTCCCGTATACATTTGGCCTCGCCTCCTTTTTGTAGCCTTACCTATGCTGCTTTTTTTTTAATTTCATGAATAAATTTAAAGGGAAGAAATGAAAGAGTGATAGAAATATAGCAAAACAATCTCTCGGAGTACCATGACCATACTCGATTTTCCTTATTGAAATATCTACACATAAAAAAGATTGAAAGTAATGTTTATAGATGTCATAGCTCGAGAATGCTATTTTATTGCAGTAACCTATCAATTGATTTTAAGGATATCTTTCATACAGGAAATGACATAATCCATCAGTTAACAAAGGGAAAGAACTCATACCTCTATGTTTCCATCACACTGGTAAATGGTACCAAAATGTATCAGTTGTACGATGGATTCTCTGTTTCCGATGAAGCAGAAAAATACAAACTTTTCCTGATGGGAAGCATCAAAGGAACCTTAGGTATATGACTATTAAAAGCTAAATGGGTTAAATGTTAAAATATAAAGGGCTAAATACGTGTATGTGTATTGTAATGATGTATACGTTGCATAGTTTTACTTTCCTTTTATCTCTATTTAAGATGAAAGTATGTGTATTGTAATGATGTATACACTGCCTTGTTTTACTTTCACTTTATCTTTATTCAAGGTGACAGTATGTGTATTGTAATGATATATACCTTGTTTTACTTTCATTTTATTTTTATTTAAGGTGACAGTATGGTGGACACAGATTTTTATGGTATTTTGTCTGGGATGTACTTCAGTACCTTAGACAAGGATAACGACGTTTTTTACGGTGGATTGGGTAACGATAATAGCGGTACGAGCGATAACTGTGCTCTACTTCTTGGAGGAGGCTGGTGGTTTAACGCCTGTCACCAAGCTTTCCTCAATGGTCCCTGGTCCTCACCAGACTGGGAACAGGTGTGGAGTCCTGTAATTAGGTACGGAACACAAGTGAGAGGGACGATGATGCTCATCAAGCGTCATTAAGTACATCATATATTAAAGAGAGTGTCTCGTTATATGCACCTGATCCCATTTTCTGCTTCCAGGGTTCCGTCATTACAATGAACAGTTTAATTTTTTTCCAATTATTCCTGGATCTTTTTTTTCCAGCAAATAAGGGACAGAGAATATATAATTAGTTATATTTACATATATTCGGAAATCAGGTCGAGGGTATGAAACACTTTTCAAGGGGAAAAAACATATATTTCTTATTTATATATGTCATTTTTTTAAATTTGTCTCTGCTTCAAAAGAACAAATATGCAAGCTTTTTTAAACAGATTACACTGGTAAGAGACACTTCTCATCTCCTTGCTGATCAATTGAGCCGAACCAAAAACAAAAACAAAAAAAAAACAAAAAAAAAAACAACAACTGTCCGTTGTTATCATAGTAAACCTTCTAAAATTTATACTCTTCTTTAGAACCACTCAGTAAATTTCAACCAAACTTTACACAGAGTATTCCTGGGTGATGGGGATTCAGGTTTGTTCAAATGAACGGCCACCCTCTTCCAAGAAGAGATTAAGAAATAGTTAAAGTATGGTTCGGTTATTTAAAAATCTTATTTTCAAGAACAACTAGGCCAGAAAAGATGAAACTTTAATAGTGAAAGCTTCCTGATATAGTGGAGATTTAAGTATGTTCAAATCATGATCTCCGGGATAAGGGGGGGGGGGGGGGCACTACGAACAAACAAAGCTCTTTAAGTGGAAATAAAAAGGAAACAAATCTTTAAAAAACTTCTCAAAACAGTAAAGGCAGAATCAATCATTTATATGGAAGTAGTGTGTATTCTAGTTTGTTTACATCATGACCCCAGGTGGTAGGGAGGGACCACACTGAGCAATCAAAATTTGACTTATGAATACGTACGACATATCTTTAACAATCTTTTTCCCGGTAACAGCAAAACCCTGACTAATCAGATTGATATGGAAGCATTATCAGGTAGTGTTTATTCTAGTTTGTTTTAGTTATGACCCCTGGGGGTAAGATGGGCCACAATGGGCGAAAAAAGTTTTACATAGGATGGGTAGTGTAGACTGCGGGATTTCAAATCATGACCCACAGGGGTAGGGTGGGGCCACAATGGGCAATCATTTTTTTCTTTAAGAATTTAAAGGAAAAATCTTTGAAAATCTTCTTCAAAAGAACAGTTAAGCCATAATTATTCGGATTTATATGGAAGCATCCTCAGGTAGTGTTCAAGTTTGTTCAAATCATGACCCCCTTAGGGTAGGGTTGGGCCACGATATGTGATCTAAGTTTTACATAAGAATATATGGGAAAAAAGAACCTGCTGATGTAAAAAAGAAGGACCAAAGTTGAGCGTTGTGGCCCATGGTTCTTTTGTTGCTTTTTTTTTTATTAAATAGAAAAACAAGGAAAATATGATGCTACTTATTTAGGATTTTTGCAGTAAATAGTCAAATGAATCTATATTTTTTAAATAAACTCTTTCATATTTGAGAAAATCTTGGATATTTTTTATATAAACCAAAATTAAAAGACATCTTAATTTATTTTCTAAAACTTATATAAAGATAGAAATTTTCTCTAAGTCAATCACATTACCAAGATTTCCAAATTTTCAACAATTACCGATTTCTTTATAGACTCTACAAAAATAATGGGGATTTGAATTTACTCGTTCTTAATTCGATCGCGTGACACTATATTTATGCAATCAAAAAACAATTGTGACAAAGGAAGAGACAGGTAGACCAGCGGAAACCAGCAGTTTTACAGATTCAGAGAGAGAAGGTAGAAATTGAGGGAAGAAAGAGAAAATTAAAGAGAATATAATGTATTAATAATTATGTGTACTTCTCCTTCCATCACCGTTTTATTGCTGGTTTTTCCTCAGTCATGCGCATGGTGGATAACATAACTACAGCAAAGTTTAACGTCAAATGAATTTAAATTTAGAATTGTGAGATTATCCGAGTAATTTAAATATACTTTAAAAATATCTGCACTCAATTTCGTGTTTTTTTAGCTAAAACACGCCATATATATCATTGATAATTAAAATTAAACAGAATCAAGATTCTCTTATGCTTGGATATGGGGGCCAGAAGCAACTTAAAAGGGGGCCAGCAGCTTCTGTACAAGCATTTCAATTTACCTGATCATTCTATTTTGTCAATTAAAGTTAGAATTCTAAAAAAAAGATTCACCATCATACTCACAGTCCATCGTTGAGTACACCTTTCCGTCGACAACGAGAAGAATACTGGATTAGAAAACTAAGCACGACCTTTCCATATGGTAGCAATGACAATGTCGATAGTGTTGGGAATCTTTCAAGTCCTTAGTGTAGCAATGTGAATTTATGGGACTTTTTACAATACTCAGAGACGTAAGCGTAGTCTTGGGCATCGGTCTTAAAATAAACCTATTACACACGATGTCTCCTTTGATTCACTACTACTTTACTCTGTGCCTTTGAAAGTTTTAAATCGTCTATTTGTATAAGTCAAGGAAAGTCCATATTTGGATTCTTTGACACCAGAATACAGGCTAGAATCTGTGATTATGAATATTGCAAATCATAGACTCTTTAAACCGCCACGTTTCACGGAAGAGAATTCTGCTCAAACAATTTGTTCCTTAAACTTCAATATACCAAAAAAGAATTGACGCAGTTAATATAAGCAATATTTTTAATCACAAAAGGTCCAGTCTTGTTTTCCACCACATTTCAAATTGAAGTCCACACCTTGTATTTATTACAAATACCTGGTATACATACAGGACCTTTAAGCAAATTTTATAAAAGAAAATTTACGCATGTGAGTTAAGACTAGGTATAGGCGTTTCTATGCAAATGAGCTAATAAAAATGCATAAGAGGTATATTTATTATTCAGAGAAAGTGTTGATTTATTTTCTTATGCATACTTTGTACCCACGATATGTTATAGCCAGTACACATTATGTCGTCATTGATCTTACTTACTGGAGGGTATACAACAAATCAACAAAACAGCTTCGGCGCAAGGGATTACCCTATTTATTTTTACATAAAAATTGTATAATGCTAAGACGAATATTCAATAGATTAACAAAATTGCTGCACAAATCCTAGCCTTTTTCTCATTTGATCGCAAGTCGAGAAAAGTTATACCGGACAGTACATTTTTACCCTAATTCAACTTCAAACTTTACAAATAGAAATTATACAACTGGGCTGTTGATATTTGTGCAGCAAAACCGGCAAACTTTGAAATATTTTGCTTCTAAATATACCTTGTTTCAGTTGAATAAAATATAGCGTTTCTATGCAAATGAGCTAATAAAAATGCATAAGAGGTATATTTATTATTCAGAGAAAGTGTTGATTTATTTTCTTACGCATACTTTGTACACACGATATGTTATAGCCAGTACACATTATGACGTCATTGATCTTACTTACTGGCGGGTATACAACAGATCAACAAAACAGCTTCGGCGCAAGGGATTACCCTATTTATTTTTACATAAAAATTGTATAATGCTAAGAAGAATATTCAATAGATTAACAAAACTGCTGCACAAATCCTAGGCATTTTCTCATTTGATCGCAAGTCGACTGGGCTGTTGATATTTGTGCAGCAATACCGGCAAACTTTGCTTCTAAATATACCTTGTTTCAGTTGAATAAAATATAGCATGCCCTTGCGCCGAAGCATTTTTGTTGATATCCCTTATAAGCTTGTGTAGTAAAGAACTATGACGTCATAATATGACGTCATAATGTGAACTGGCTATCTCTTGTCGTGGGTACCAAGTATGTATTAGACAGTAAGTTTTAACTTTCTCTGTATAATAGATATGGTCATTAGGCATTTTAATTAGATTATTTGCATAGAAATGCATATACCTAGCCTTAACTCACCTGCGTAGGGAACCCCGTCTTTCAACTGGCGTCATAATTTCATAAATTTTACGAATTCTGTGGAAGCTTACGCCAGACAATTGGCCAAATATGGAAAAAAAAGCCTTGACCCTTTGTCAGAATGGATTAAAAGTATCAGATGGATTTTGAAACCTCGCATTAAGCGATTGAGGGGCAATATGAAAACAATTTTTCTCAGCTACGTTAAGGAAGGCCTGATTTCACGTTTGTGATGCACCGTATGGGAAGTTTCATTGTGACGTCATTAAAAATTTAACAAGCGACACAAATCTATTTAACCACACGATGCGAAAATAACAACTTGCATTCATTTATTTATCAATTATTAATAAACGCATGTAAAATCACATTTGATAGCAATACTGCCGAGTATTAAAGGCAAATCTTTTGTCATAAATGACGTCACTAGCTTTGACTTGACGCAGTACAAGTGATCCAGGGGAGTGGATCCATTGGTTTAATAATTACAAAAATGCTTAAATAAGTATAAAACCGTCGCAAATGTTTAAATCTAATCAACAAAATTAAAAGGAAATAATTTTTTAAAACAATAATGTAGATTATTAACTTATCTAGGTGTTATATGGAGCTGCACAAAGACGGAGAATGTAAGATATATCGCTAACACGATAAGCGTAGTCCTAACTAACCCCAAAAGTGCAAGGGCATAGACGAAACTGTTTGAGCTCAAATATCGAATATCAATGCTTATATCATGTGTATTTTGAAAAGTGTTGGGAACTAACTCTGGTCGGCATAACATTATTTTTATTCTTGACAGAGTTTAGGCGAAGTGGAAATTTTGAGCTATTATTAGCATTTTAGGCAAATTTTAAGAAACAGCTCAAAGTAGCTCCCAGCACTTTTCGGGAAGCCTATGTAAATATTTTTTAATATGTATCAATTTTTTCTCCAAAAACATGTGTACGCCCTTGCACTTGCCTCATTTTCTACATTCAGCTGAACACATCTATTTTTATACCACTCACTTGACACACAGCTGATACATGCGATGTAACTGGTACTGAGTAAGCCACAAACCTATCCGTTATGGATTTCTATATTACCTTTTCTAAATGTTTACAGTTACTTTGTTACAAACATTTTTAAAAATAATACCTATCAAGAATGTACTAAAACCGTATTTTCCATTTCCTTCCTTAACATAGTTGAGTTCCTTCTGTTTTCCACAATGCAGAAGTGAAACAAGAATATTAAGATAAATTACACGATCAGTATGTACTGGTCTCAGCTGACAAAGTAGGTAACAACATTGTCATTGCAAGGCTTATTATTTGAATTGCATTTAAAGAGGAACTAGGATTTAATTCTGCAGGTTGTAATCCAACTTATACCCATAGCTCCCTTTCTCAGGAGGATATTCTTCAAAACCATATGTCAGTTTTAAATGTTTTTAATATTCCCAACAATCAAAATGAATTTGAGTTACCATACTTATACTGGATTCCCAAACTCCATAAAAATCCATACAAAGATACATAGCGGGTTCCAGTAAATGTTCTTCCAAGCCTCTTTCTTTACTCCTCACTAAAGTATTTGCAGCAGTGAAGGGGAAACGTCAGGAATATTGTATTACAGTATTTTCAGGAAGTGGTGTAAATCAGATTTGGATACTTGAAAACTTCAAGGAATTTGTAGAAAATTTTGTAATCACAAAATTTTACCAAAATCAATAACATCAAATCGTACGACTTTCCAATACTTTTTACAACCATTCCCCACGATAAATTAAAGTCCAGGCTTTTTTGACATCATAGACAGCTGCATTTTCCATAAAACTGGAACTCGTAAATATACTTACCTTGTCAATTGTCATTTCCAAAATTATTTTGCTAAAACATTTTAATTGTACACACAAATACTCTGAAGTTGATATTAAAAAGATGCGCAAGAGCATGCTATACGTACGAACAATTTATAAAATGAGGGAAGCTATTTCCAAGGAAGCCCTTATTTTGTTTGTTGCACGGCCTAGGACCATACCCTTTGCATGAAATATGAAGATAACGAACGGTATTCAACCTCACAGTCCATTCAACAATACAAATCGGGAGCAGAGAAAACACAGACCTCTGAAAATATTAGAGGTGGGATCAGGTGCCATGGAGGAGTGAACATCCTCTGTCGACCGGTCTCACCCGCCGTGTGCTCGTTAGTATGAAAAAATTCAGTCAGCATTTGGCCTAATGATAGATTGAATTTGCTGATAAAGTCATTGTATCGACCATAGAACTTGCGAAATGAGACTGTTGTTATCCTTGTTTTATCAACGTGATGGTTAATAGCTTGCCCCGTTTTAAAAATTTATCGTTCGTAGAGCATGCTCTTGCGTATCGAATCAACTGGGAGACATAAACCCCATATGCAGGTGATAAGGATATATATTGCTACATAAATAAGGAAAGTTGACGATAGAAAATTTGAAGTCATCACGTTTATCATAAAGTTTTGTTGTCAGGTTACAACTAAATGTCTTTTTGTAGCAAAATAATATCCAAATATGAAACATGTGTCAGACTCTGTGGTGTCTTTTGTTTCAAGTTCACTGGGATCTATGAATGAAAGTAACTATTGTTCATTAATAATTCGTCCTCGATATATCTAAAGGTCAAGTTGAAGAGACTCAGCAAGCGTTTCTTCTTCTCATGTACAAGTTTTTGAACAAATTCTGCTTCACATGAATACAAAAATAGGTCTGCTAATAACGGGGCGCAATTTGTACCCATGCGGATTCCAACAGATTCTTGGAAAAACTGATTTCCAAAAACTACATAGATACTGTCAGTCAGAAACTCAAGCATTTTTAAAATATTAACTTCGGAGTACTTGTGTGTACATTCAGATTGTTTTTTAACAAAATAAATTTGCATATGACCAATGGCAATGTAAATTAATTACGAGTTCCATTTTTATTTTTTTTTTCCATTAAAAAAAAATTAAAGAAATTAAAATATCCATTATTGGGTTTTGCATTAATACTTTTTTGCATTGCTCTTGACGCAGAATGTAATAACGGGAAATATAAATACACGTAGTCGCCTTGTATCCCAACATATAAATGCTTTTTTTCTGGAATGGGAAAATATAAATGATTGTAATCGATAAGGTTTATTAATATTTAACTAGTCATCCAAAGAATTCATACAATTGCTGTCGGTAAACGTTTTGCTTTGATCTGAAGACATTGTTAGTTGCCATAACATAATATATAATGGAAGTTTTGTAGTTTTCTTGTTTTGAATTATTGAAAATTCAATTTCTTGTGATGTGTATATATTTTGTGATGTATATTCAATATCATGTAATATACATTCAATATATTGTGATGTTTGTTTAATATTTTGTGATGTATTTTTAATAGCTTGTGATGTATTTTCAATAGCTTGTGATGTATTTTCAATAGCCTGTAATGTATATTGTATAATTTTGTGATATATATTCTATATCCTGTGATGTATATTTGATAATCTTGTATGTATGTTCAACATCGTGTGATGTATATTCTAGAGTCTTGTAATGTATGTTCAATATCGTGTGATGTATATTCTAGAATCTTGTGGTGTACGTTCAATATATTGTGATATACATTCGATAATCTTGTAATGTACATGTATATTCGATAATCTTGTGATGCATACCCTGTATCATGTGTTGTATGTTTACAGTCTTGAAATGCAGAAACAATAATTGGATTGTGGGTAATATTCAACAGCAATATGTAAAATGACTTTGTAAGGCTTTTTTTATTGGTCTCCAAGGTGAAAGTATGACATTTTTGTCAAGAATTTTAAGATAACTTACAATTACCTGTAGATCTAGAACGTTGAACAGAACCAGTATTCTGTAGTGAGATTTTAAATTCATTCCTGCATCATTTAATTGAATGCTACTACTAAATGTGGAGATTGACAGGGAACTGTAACTTTATTATACAGATTTACATGTGTTTATAATATATTTTCAATTTTAGGGGTCATCAAGATCTGATTACCATGTAAATAAACAATTGAACCCTCACAGTGTCTTATTATTATTGGACCACTAACAGTTAGAATAGGACAGCTTAAGGAAGAGAAATCTGTCGGAATCTGAGAAAAACTAGGCCGAGAAATGAGGACGAAGAAAGGTCTCTCTATTAATGACAAAATATCATGTAATTAAGAATTTATAGTAGCACTAACAGTCAAACTGACACTGTGTGTATAGTCCATGACTCACTCACATTGTGCTGAAAAATTTATTTTCAAGGCCAGAACCAGACTGAAAAGCCTGAAAAATCAAATAACGACGACGACTTTACAGACAACGTGTCCCTCGTAGAAGTAGGTAAACTTCCGAATGTTAACTGACACTTACGCATGCAATTTTTTTTTTCTGAACTAAAACATATTAAGCTTAATAACATAACACTGAAGTCATGTAGATAATAAATGTAAAAAAAAAAATAGAAATCAAAACTTACTGTCATTCTTTTCCAATAAATCTTGTCGAATAAGCATAAAAATATATAAATCAATCTATGGATAAATACTTTCCATTTAGTGACTCAAGTTCTGTAAAATTTTTAATGTAATTCTTACATACATTTAATGGGCGTGGGCAAATTCAGTTCATATATTTATCCAGTAATAACTGCTTTGAAGCGTAGCTCCTTAGGTTGTTAAAACAGCAGTGAAGTAACTGAGATTGCTCACAAAAATGTAACTAAATTGACATGGTGATTTTCTCCTACCGATGCATTTTTTGTCAAAGTTCATCATCATAATCATTTATGGAATATTAAATCAGATGTTGTTTAAGAATACCTACCACTGCACTTTTTTTCAAACGTCATCAATATAGTTAATTATATATACAGGAAAACTACAAATCTCAAATATGGTTATGGAATACATAAAAACATCAGCTGTGCATCTTCTAGTAGAAAACTGATCTACAACTATATTTTTACAATTAGAAAAAATATTGATATTCATACTACTGACAATAATTGCCATTTTTAAAATACTTACATTGTATTTCTATTTACTATGAAGATAAGATTTAGCTGTAGTATGTTGAGTAAATAGCATGTGATACAGTTATAAGATACGACAAAAAACTTTCAATTCATTTTCATGCCAATAAGCATTTGTAGATGAAAAAAAAAAGTTAAAAGAAAAGTTATTTCTTCAAATAGTTACATTTGAGCTGTTTTGAAAGTCTTCCAACTATCTTGTATCATATCAAAAAAATGTTAAAACAATTGTTGCTCGATTGATTGATTGATTGTATGTTGTTTTACGTCCCATTCGAGAATTTTTCACTCATATAGAGACGTCACCATATACCGATGAAGGGCTTCAAATTTTGACCTTTACTCGGCACTCAGGGCCATTGAGCAGTAAGGGATCTTTATTGTACCAACGCCTGCCGTGACACGGGGCCTCGGTTTTTAAGATCTCATCCGAAGGACCCGCAACTTTCACTTCAAAGTGCGGAGCGCATGGCGAAGAAACAGTATCGACTTAGTTCAGTCGCGGCCGAGATTCGAACTCACGACCTCCCGATCACGAAGCGAGTGGTCTACCGACTGAGCTACCGTGAACGGTAATTGTTGCTCGAAGAAATCACTTTATCACTTTAATGGCTCAATTTGCATGAAGCAGTTACAGGGCCAGAATATATATATATATATATATATATATATATATATATATATATATATATATATATATATATATATATATATATATATATATATATATATATATATATATATATATAACTCTGATTTAAGGACTAGGGAGACCAGACCATTATATATGGCTTAAGGAGACAATATACAGATTTTTTAAATTTGCTTTTTTCTAAAAAGAAATACCAGATCAAAGAACTATAGAACACCATTTAGTCGACTCTTGCTTTATTTTTTCATAATAAATGCCTCCTAAAAATATATGAAAAAAATGGTCTCCTTAATATTTTATGTTTCTCTCATATGACTTAAGGAGACCAGTGTATATTTTTTATAAATATAACTTGTGGTTTAAGTAGACCATTTTTCTTTCATAGTAATTTCACTTATTATGCATTAATTAACATATTGTTTCCAACCAGAATAGTTGTGGATGGTCATAAGTCAAGGTCAGCAGAAAGATATTTGTGCTTATGTGACTCAACATGATCAGTACAAAACTTTGAATTAAACTAAAGTCATTGCACAAGTGACTTAAATAGAGAGTAGTTGCCCCAGTGGCGCAGTGGTTAGAGCGTCTGCTCTAGAGTAGCGAAGTAAGGAGTTGATCCTTACGTCGCAGGTTCAAATCCCACTGTGGGATGGGGAGACCGGTCCTTCAGATGAGACCGTATAAATCGAGGTCCTGTGTCGCAGTAGGTGCTGGCACGAAAAAAACCCTCGATGCTCAATGGCCGTAAGTGCCGAGTATAGAACAAAATTTGCAGATCTCCACCGGCATGTGGTGGTGTCTCCATATGAGTGAAAAAATCTTAAGAGGAATGTTAAACAACATACAGTCAATCAATATATAGAGAGTATAAGCCCAGAGTAGCTTGTTCTGATATCCACATTTAACTCTCAATGCTGTCGCCCACGTGGTGCAGTGGAAAGAGCCTATGCTCTAGAGTCGTGGAGTTAGTTGATCCTTTTGTCACATGTTTGAATCCCACTGTGGGACGTAGAGACCGGTCCTTCGTACAAACAGAGGTCCAGTGTCGCAGTAGATGCTGGCATGAAAAAGATCCCTCACTGCCCATTGGCCCTGAGTGCCGAGCATAGGTCATTTGCAGCTCTCCATCGGCAAGTGTTGGCATCTCCATATGAGTGAAAAATTCTCCAGAGGGACGTTAAACAACAAACAAACTCTCAATGCCCAAAACAGTTTAACCTAAAAGTGAATGCAGACACAGATTATTCTTTAGACCAAGTATAGTATACTCCGTATTGTTTTGTTGAGGACACAAAGTTCACAGTGGACATCAAGTAGTTTTTCCTGCTATTTATACCCAGCTTCTTTTAAACATTATAGTCACTGAGAGCATTCGCTTTCCAACTAATTGATGAAGTTCTGACCTATGCCTATATTAGTTTAAATTCTTTCTGATTTAAGAATACATTTGACCAGTTGAAACCAAGAGTACATGTACTACATAAAATTTCAAGGTTGTGATTAAGATTCAGTAAAAGTTATGCCCCATCCAGTATAGCAATATGTGGATGCCATGTTCAATATACATATTTGCTATCATTAAACTTGCAGAGACCATGAATCAAAATAATTCAAATGCTTAAAAATCATTTTATTTTTACTGCTAGTCAAAATACAGTCACTCAAGCATATCCTTTGTTAATTTGAAAAAAAAAAGATAGTTTAACACTTATTATTAATACCATACCAAAGCACAAGATAGTGCACTTCTTACATAATCCAATGATTCATGCTGTGATTTTACCTATTTAGATGTTTCTTATTTACAGTTCAGTGTACATGATATACCAGTACAATGTGACACTAACCTAGTATCAGTTAAATGGATCATTACTATTCTGTTTTTAAGAAGTTTGCAGGGTAAAAAGTATAATAAAATAAAAATGTTGATACATTTATTGATTGCATATGCTAAAAACTTTTATAAAATATCAAACATTGTATCATAACAGCTTTTACAAATTAATTCAATACATTCAAAGGTACAAAAATCAAATTATTTTCATCCACAGTTTTATCATATTCAGTTGAACAACAGCTACTAACATCTGTTATATAAAATGTATGGTAGTTGGCACTGATGGTATATATATCCTGAGCAAAGAAAAAACATACCTAATCAAAGAATACAAAGCTCACTTCTATAAATGTTATCTACTAGTAAGGCAAAGTCTCACTCAACAAACACTCTGGTAATGTATATCACCTGGATCCAAAATCTATGCAAGTTGGTCTGGGTTAGATTTAACTGCTCAATAACCCTGAAAATGTATGTTACATCCAGCATCAGAAGCAGGATACATCATCTATGTTTACTGATCACCAAAGAGTATATTGTTACTTTGAATGAACCTTCTCTAAAAAACTGGTCATTAATCCAGAAAATCTAAGTCAAATCAAGGATTGGTACTCTGAAACATTTACATGTACATACATCATCTTTGCAGGTTTGTTCAACATAGAGTTTATAATTACATGAGAATAGGACTGCTCAAAACACATAATCTTGTGGAGTCCCCCATGTGGCGCAAAGGATAGAGTTTGTAATCTAGAGTCGCGAGTAAGGATTTAATCCTTAAGTCTCAGGTTCAAATCCACTGGGGATGTGGGGACCAATCCTTCAGATTAGACCATATAAACCGAGGTCCCGCCTAGCAGTTGATGTGGGCACAAAAAAGATCCCTTACTGCTCAAGGCCCTGAGTGCAAAGTATAGGTCAAATTTTGCAGCTCTCCACCAGCAAGTAGTGGCATCTCCATATGGATGAAAAATTCTTGAGAGGGATGTTAAACAACAAACAAAACAAAAAAACACATGAGGAAAATGTAGATCAGGTCAAGCATCTGAAGTAAATCTGTTAATGTGCTTTAATCCATGCAAGTTTGTCCAGGTAGAGCTTAGGAATGAACCTTGTTCCTTAAATTTTAACTGGGATGACAATGCTAGGTATATAGTAAGAACTCATCTAGACTGTCCAGAAAATCTAAAAAATATTTAGCAATTTCTTACTTGCATGATTTAAAAAAATCTGCAATCTAACATTATTTCAAAAAAAATTTCAACACATTTTCTAATTTTCAACAAATTCAATGCACTATGAGACGATTTAACATTTCTTAACCACATACACTGTACTTAAAGTGCAATATACATGCATTATACTGTATGTTAAATCTTTACAGTTTTCTTCAAGTACTCTAATAGTATATGAAATATGAAGATTACCAACAGTGATCAAGCTTTAAAGTCCATTGAAACAATACATAATTAGAGCAGAGCAAACACAGACCTCTAAAAACACCAGGTGCAATGGAGGAGAAAGCATTTCCTGCCATGTGCTCCTTGACATGATTGGGCAAATGGAAAAATCCACAAACAATTCAGTGTAAACAATTTTGGTAAAAAACATTAGTCAACATTCAACTTAATGATCGATTGAATTTGCTATAACAATTAATTTACACGTAAGTGTACACACGTGTATGCATACTAGATGAATTATTTCACAATATCCAAAATTGGACAATAATAGTTTCTAATCTAGCTAGACAACAGGAAATTTTCATTATTACTTAAATTACATGAAACTATTGAAGTCTATGAGATACAAATTATATCTAAAAATTATACACATTTTAACAAGTGTTTACAGTGTAGTGTATTTATTATACACAAATGATGACTTAGTAATTATGACTTACTAGTAAAGTCCACAGATTGACTTCCAGATTTCAGCTCAAAGGCTTGAAGATTTTTAGTGGCTCTTTCATCATTTTTTTTCACTGAATATTTTCATTTTTATTTTCAAGACGCTGTTTTTGTTAAGGTCTTTTAGCAGTTTGATGCAATCCAAGAACTCCAAGGGCAATTTAAGAACTCCTGAATTTCTTTCTTACCTGGAAAAAATAAAAATTTAAAAGTTTAAAATATATTCAACTTACATGAAGAAAACTAGTAAAACTAGTGATAATGTAATAGACATTTCAGATGTTCCAAAGCAGCTACATGTATCTAATTAAAAAATATAAAGTTTGAAGTATTTAGAGTCACCTGTATTCTGAACAAGGGATATGTGTATTTGACAGACAGATGAATGAATAGACTGATCACTATAGAGCACCTTAGTCTTTTTTCAATAATCTTTATATTAGTGAAAATCAAATAGGAACTAGAGTGTTTCAAGGAATGTATATGTCACCTGCTAGGTATCGTCATTAAAGAGGTAAATAAATCTAAGAGTGGTCAGCTATTAATTTAATATTAGCATGGAGGTTCAAGCATTTGCCTGCAAGGAAAAAAAGGGTCCAAAAGTATTTAAAAGACTGGGATAGAATCTGGCAATCAAAGAAAATATGGTTCCCCAGTCCTCAAATGAATAATTTAATTGAAATTATGAGGAATTACTATTTATCATTTTATTAATACACATGTAGGTGCTTCCAACAATCCTCGGAGGAAAGGAATTTCAGACTGTCTTTTTTTTAATTGTCACTTTGTCAGTCAACACGATTCATTGTGGAATACTGATCCCAATGTATTTTCATAGTATTAAAATATAAGTTTGTGTGGTAACTGAATTTCATACAGTTTCAAAGTATAGTATCATGAGCTCAAAAACATATATAAATGCTAATTATCAAAACCCTGCCTCTCAAAATTTTGGAGATATAAGGTGTGACAGACGGACAGACAGACACCAGGTTAAGTGATCTCTAAGTGTCGTTCTGCTCTGCAGTTGACACAAAAATGAAAGTTAGTCAATTTTGACCATGTATATCACTTCAGTGATGAAAGGAATGCTGAAGTGGTAAGTCTATCCTAATTATTTGAAAATACAGCAACCCCATTGGTCAGAATATAATACATATGCTGTCCAGCCTTAATTTCATTGGCATAAAGCAGCACAAAATATGATTTGATTGGATGGTGCAACTTGTTTTTCTAGGGGGCGCTGTTGCAACCCTGGAGAAGAAAACGGGACTGGGGCTTGCCCCTAGGGGGCACTTACTGACCGGAAGTAAACAAACAACAGAAATAGCAATACACTAGAAATATGTCCATAGGACATGTATGCCCGCCGAGTGTATAGTAATGCAACATGAAATTTTGTGTTAGTGTATGAAGTTTGATGAGAATATCTTGAAAAGTTTCTTTAAAATTGAAATTGAAATTTAAAAAAAATGGATATAGATGATAAATTCTCACCAAATTATGTATAGATGCATAGCCTTAGATATCAATATTTTAAATGGTTTTAAAACCATGCAAAATGCAAATTGAAGGAAAGTGAGGTCATGGGAAAGGTCAAAAGTTTTTGAAATAGTTGAATAGGTCTTACTAATTATATATGTATCAGCATATTAAGTTTGATAAAAAATATCTTGAATGATTTCTTTAAAACTGAGCTAGTCACAAGCGTGGCGCCATGGTTAGAGCATCTGCTCTAGAGTCGCGAAGTAAGGAGTTGATCCTTATGTCGCAGGTTTGAATCCCACTGTGGGACATGGAGACCAGTCCTTCGGATGAGACCTTATAAACCAAGGTCCCATGTCACAGTAGGTGCTGGCATGAAAAAGACCCCTCACTGCTCAATGGCCATGAGTGCAGAGTATAAGACAGAATTTGCAGCTTTCCACTGGCTAGTGGTGGCGTCTCCATATGAGTGTAAAATTCTCGAGAGGGACTGCAGATTACCTGTAATGATTGACCAAAATCCCTACTAGGCTTTAAACTCTTCATTCTTGACCTGTATTTCGTCAAATAAGATTTTTCCAGTTAATTAAGGTAAAATTACTAATTGTTAAAACTGTAAATGATTTTTTTTTTTTTTTTTTACCTGAGCCAGATTTTTACTTTTCTTAAAAGTGTGTGTATTTGACTGTTGGTTCCACCTATCTCAAGAAAATGATCTGTAACAGTAAATGTTAGAAATCATAATCTGTTCTCTATCTACTATAATCATGAGAAAAGGTGTTGAAAATTAACAGATGGAGATAAAATCAGCAGTCATATTAAAGGCTTTTTTCAATAATCAATTTATTAGTGAAAATCATAAAAGTATTAGGCAAAAAGGAAAAATAAATGTTGTCATTAATTAACATTGCATATCTCTACAATTTTCTGATAAGAAAATTATACCCGATAGATGCAATATAATCACCCTTTGCCTGCCCCTAAATTAAATTATGAAATTTTGATAGATTTTGATCTAGTAAGCAATTATTTAAAACAAGGTTCTTTTAGAGGTGCCTAGGGTCGAAATTCATAGAAAAAAAACCTACAAAAAAACGTGAAAACCTATTTCTATCATACTGGTTTATATTTATTACAAATGTCCTCATAGTCAGCATAGCCCAGAGCGATAGACCGCGGACTCTCACCATGAACATTTTTAGTGTCCTGGTTCGAAACCATTTGTTGGCACATTTTTATTTTTTCAAACTTTTTACCTGTATAAACACTAAAGAACGAGTGCACTTATGGGCCCCGGTAAAATGTGAAAAAATGAAGAATTATATTAAGCATAATTTTCCATCTCAGATCATTAATTGATATCTAAACCATAAGATTCAACAAATTTTATCGCTGAAATTCATGAATATACAAAGAGCAAAGCCATACAATGTGGTAGGGGTCAGCCAACATTCGTGATTTTCTATAGTAAATCGAGGATGGTCATTCATTTCAAAGCTTTTGTTTATTGTCAGCCTAACATTGTACAAACTTGTGCGATTGACAAAAAATGCATTATACATATATAAAACTTGTGTGAAAGAAGGAAATTTGTACATGATTAGGCTTGTACTTAAAATATTAAAAATGTATGAAAAGTTCAATGTTTTTCCTATAACAAGCAAGAGCTATTTACCTGTATGACCTATGTTGAACCCACCCGTGGAATAAATTATTTAAAATACTGGTAGTCACGTGAGTTCTACCCAGGTAAACATTCCTCAAAGATGCTCACTGTAAAACATAACCACGTTTTGTATCATTATATCGAAGTCAAGCCGCATAGAGAAGTTTGTATGTATTTGGTTTTAGGAACACGGGATGGTTAGGAGAGTTTAGTGTCGTTAAAATGTCATCATAAATAAAAGTGTCAAACATTTTTAACATTCATGCAAGACAATGGTACTGGTATTGAAAGCCACCTAAATACGCTTTTTTTCATTTTAAAATTTAAAGGAACTAATGTTAGTACTTATTGTATTATTTCAAATGCAAGCATGCAAATTTCTTAGTTTGATCACTATGGACACAGGTATCTATACAACTTCATTCGATTTTTTTCTCAGGTAAAATAGCACAAGAAGTATCATTCGGCAAACGCGCCTGTCAATGATCCACCATCAGATTGTTCAAGTGTCTGATTTAAATGTCTCCTCCCCATGATTTAAATAAACGAAACTCAAAATAGGTTCGGTACGACTTTTCCGGATTTGGGGTATCTATAGGCATTTAAAAAAATTCATTTGTTTCAAATCCATGCTGATTTAGGTGATGTTTTAATGTGATTTTAATTAGAAATGTCCACTTGTGTTTAACTATTGCCAAAAGAGAACAATTTGGTAATACATTCTAAAGTAATATGGCACTGAAAAAGGGCCCATAAAGCATTGTTTAAGTGCACTTGTCCTTTGATTTTTTAATACAGGCTTTTGCATTTTACTTAATATATTTTCTTCCTTAAATGCATGTTTGGTGTTGATATAAAAGACATCTATGGAAATGCAGATCATAAATTCTCTTTAACTAAACGCAATCAACCGGAACTAAACCTCATTGTAAGCACACTTTGTTCGAGGACATGAATCATTCACTTTGTGTTACTCGATACTGCAGGTGTCATGAAAAAAAATCATGCCGAGCAATAATTGCTGTGTTTGCCTTTCAAGAACATAATGACGTGTAATAGTACTGTTGTGCCAGTGGGAGAGATACTGTTCTATGCAGAGTAGATGCAGTTCATTCCTCGGGAAAAATGTGTGCATTGGCGATATGTTATGCTAAAAATGCATGAGGTTTTTCAGATTAGAAAAGAATGTGGTAAGGTCAGTTAAGGTTTTATGTCCCATTGCCATTACTCAGTCAGACATCAAGAATGACCCTCAAACAAAGGATGTATCATTCTGTAAATACTGAGGTAGGATCACATGAACACACAGTTGAGTAGAATGAAATATATCGAGATAACAATCAGTATTCAAGCTCAAAAGCCCATCAAAAAATACAAAATAGGAGCAGAGCAAATACGGACCTCCAAAACATCAGAGGTGGGATCAGGTGCCATGGAGGAGTGAGCATCCCCTGCAGACCAGTCACACCAGCTGTGTGCTCCTTGTCACGACTGGGAAACAATAGAAAAATCCATACACAATTCAGTGACTGTGTAAATAATGGCCTAACAATAAGTATGAAAAACGTCAGTCAGCATTTTACTTAATGATAAATTGTATTTGCTGACAAGGTCATTGTATCGACCATAGAACTTACAAAATGATGACTTTAAACAAGACTGCTGATATTCTTGTTTCAGCAATTTGTTTGTCAATAACTTACCTCCTTCTGAAAATTGTTCATACATAGAGGATGCTCTTGCGTATCGAATCAACTGAGAGATATAAACCCCGTATGCAGGTGATGAAGGTATATTGCTGAATAAGTAAGGGAAGTTGACGATTGAAAAGTTAAAGTCATCACGTTTGTCATAAAGCTTGGTTGTTAGATTACCATTAATGTAGAAAGCAATACATGAGAAACAAGAAACTTCACACATGTGACCTAAAGTCAGTGACCGGAACATATATCGGTAAGCTTTTTCTAAAGACTGAAACCAATATTGGTCCTATAGGTCATCTCATATTTTTAACTAGAAGTGTTCCTTTGATACACTATATTTTACTTAATTTCTATAGACTTACTATACCCTGAAAAAAAAAGGAAAACAGGAACTACCTTTTTAAATGACTCCGACCACTGAGGTTAATCTAAAGTTTGTCCCTGCCTACCTGAAAAACAGACTGCCTCAGGCAGTCAGTAATTTCCAACTCTGGTTATGAGATGCTAAATGTTTAATATTTACAATTAAATGCTTATATTTACATTTTTAAATTCATGATAGATTGAGAAAGTCGATAAAATCATTTCTATATTAAGTCTGTATACTGTATAGGGGGAAAATAACTCGTGGTGTTAGTATTCGCTATATTCACGGTGTGAAAAAATCCGTGAATTCAAGAAACAGTGAATAAGTTTTCAATAACCTACATGTTATATTTGGAAATTCGAGAATAGACTACGATAGGTAAATATACGTGCAGTACATGGTCATTTCAGTAATTACGAATCGTACTTGTCATTCAAATATTTTAATTATCACGCTTTACATTAATTTTGATCACCCAGCAGATAATAACCTGTATTTGTAAAAAAAAAAAAAACTTTTTTAATAGCCAACGCTACATGTTTCACCAATCAAAACACTAGGGTCATGGGTTTTGAATACCTGTACGTAACTATTTTACGACATGTATTTGTTACCTGCATTATCATGTTTTTATCGACATTTTGGTTTAAAAAATCATTCAAATAACTATCAAACTTGATGATGTATATATAAATCTACCCTGTTGTTCGTGAAGTGAATACATAACGCTGATTAATGCCTTCTAGCTATGTTATGGATTAAACGGATATAGACATTGAAGGGAGGTACATGTAACCTTAGTTATATACCGATTCCGCGAATTCAACAAACCGCGATCGTGTCAGAGGAGAGAAAAACATGAAAATTACAACCCCTGAAATTAATCCCCTATACAGTACTTCAACAGAGAAATTAGTTGAAACTGGTTCCAGAAAAGAAGCTGAAAATGTTCAATAGTTTACAGACAATACCTGACACATGATGACTGAACAAGAACAGATAGCAATAAGTAATTTAAATGACTCAGGTGAATTACAACCTGTTCAATCTTAGATCCATCTTTTTTCTAATATGAGGGTTGATCCAAAAGTTTATGGAATTTAATTATTTCTAAAATTTTATTGTGATTTGATGAAAGCAAACAATAGGCATATTTATAATATAAAGTCATTATGCAACAATACTGGAAAATTTCACCACCTTCCAATTACCAATAAGGTCACATGAGCTTTCTGAACACTGATAGTTGTAAAATCCGGGGGAGACTTCGACGTAACGTCAAGTTAAGTATGTCATGTCATGTTATAGGAGCATCTCACCCTAATGTTCAATTCAACTAAGTAATTCTACAGAATATTCTGCCTTTTTTTCCTTTTTTCTCTCAAGAAAAGCCTGGGTATCCACCAATCGACTTATCTTTATATTACACTTGTATTTCAAAAATACTCCCCATCTTTCCATATGATATTGTTCCAATTTCAGTAGCAAAGTCAAGCACAGTATGTCAGCGGTCAACATCCATCAACGCTTAATTTGTCTACGAGAAAAACAGACCCTCCAAAAGCAGCCACACCTTTAATCAACCTCCATGGAAGTTCTATTGTTCTTAAATTTCTCACGCCACTGGAAAATCAGTTGCTAAATGCATTTTTCTCCAGCCTGTATCAGTAGTATACCCCTTTAAGTCAGAGTGTTCCTAAGATTTTAACAAAACTTATAACTTGACTGAAGTGTGACGTTCTCTAACAATTAAAAGATGAACAAGAAATCATCAACTTATAATCTAAATATCAAGTTAAATCAGTAAAACTCTCACATACAGGTATATTAGTGGTCAAGCAATCGTAATAATGACAAAATTCTCATTTTATTTGCCACTTGGCGCAGGTTTTTTTTTATATCACGTATATTAAGAATTAAAATGATAATGAACGAGTAAATGTCTCCCCTGCAATTTAAAACATCCTTTGTTATGGCAACTGCCATAGAGTTACTATCATTAATATTTAAAATATTTTTTTATTTAAAAAAATTCAACAAGTGTCTATATTCTTATTTGTAATTTTCAACCACTTTCACTAATAAATAAATAAAATAAGAAGAAATTCCATGAACTTTCGGATCAATCCTCGTACATGTCAGTCATTAAATTTATATAATATACAGTATGCATAAGGGAGACCAAATGTATTATTACTGCATTAAGGAGACCAACCACTATCCATATGTAAATCAGTATTCAACCACTTTCACTAATAAAAAAATAAAATATGAAGAAATTCCATGAGCATTTGGATCAACCCTTGTACATGTCAGTCATTAAATTTATATAATATACAGTATGCATAAGGGAGACCAAATGTATTATTACTGCATTAAGGAGACCAACTACTCTCCACATGTAAATCAGTATTCAACCGCTTTCAATAATAAATTAAAAAAAATATGAAGAAATTAGTGATGAGACATCAGTTAATTTTCATAATCGATCATCGGTTGGAATCGGTTACTGCTTCTGATGCGATTTCACCGATTATAATCGGATTTCTTCATAGTTTTGTATACAAAAAGCAGACTATTACAATAATTTCATTTATTTCTTTAACATGAATATATAAAAAACATAATATATTATTTTCTTTGTTGTTTTGCTTCTTTTACACTTTCTAGACCTAAAAATATTTACAGTGGACACCTAACATGGCTGCCTAGCGGCAGAAAACGAACTTCAAAAAGTTGTGGGGGGAATTGATCACTCTATATTTAAGGTAAATGTTGACTAAGTTGCATATTTTATATCTCAAATAAAAGATACAATTAATATTTTTTGAATAAAAAGAATCAGCTGATTGGTCCAACCAAAGAGCAAACACAGATTTGGCAGAAAAAAAATTCACCCGGGGGTAAATTGAATGGGTCGGTCGGGTTATTACAGGAAACAAAAATAATTTTTTTTAGGTCCTATATATGCATCTTCGGTTCTTAATCACCTCTGCTTCGTGCTAGTTGGCTAGTATCAGATGCAGATGCCATTTTCTTTCATTAAGAAGAAATAAATTTTAAACCAGAAATGGATAATTCCGGAATGTATTGTATTAGAAGTATGTTTCCGATGATCGATTATGAAAAACTATAATCGATCATCGGAATCGGTAGCATTTTTTTGTCGACAATCGATGTTTTCTGATTATCGGTACAACACTAGAAGAAATTCCATGAACTTTTGGATCAACCCTCGTACATGTCAGTCATTAAATTTATATAATATACAGTATGCATAAGGGAGACCAAATGTATTATTACTGCATTAAGGAGACCAACTACTATCCACATGTAAATCAGTATTCAACCACTTTCACTAATAAATAAAATATGAATAAATTCCATGAACTTTTGGATCAACCCTCGTACATGTCAGTCATTAAATTTATATAATATACAGTATGCATAAGGCCAACATTTTTTTATATCCTGTTTTACGGGAGCGCCGACCCTAATTTGGGCTAAAATGAAATAAAAATAAAAGTCCCTAATTCAAGTTTTATTTTTATTTCTCCCGCCGATAGTTTATTTATAGTCACTGAAAAAATAAAAGAAATATAAATAAACATTCACAATCCTTTCAAAATGCGATTTGTCATTGGCTGAGGTAAATATATTCATCCAATCACAGTATTCGAAGTGTGAATAGTCACTGCAGAGCATAGCGCCAAAATGTCAGAACCGGAGGGTTTCATCTATTTTTAAATAGTCATTTTAAAAAGTGACATGTCAGTGTCATATATTAGAAAAAGTATAAATTTCAGATTAACTTTTAATGAAAGATTGAATGAAATAGACGAAACAGTAATCGTGATCAAATGTCATGCAGAGGGCCACGTGGAAATTGAGGCTCTGTGAACCGCTTGTTTTGAAAGGTTTTGAGTACATATTATCTTTGACAGTTGCTTCAATACATTGAATTACGTCTTGAAGATTTTTTAAACTTAATTTTAAAACAATAATGTTTTCTTTTACAATTAACGACAGAACAGAACACTGTAGAACTGGTTCACTCGTTTTATGGACAAATATTAGATTCAAAATTACCTACGAAAATATATGCTTGATTGATACAAGACATTATATCCTTTTTTGTCATTTTATGGAATTTTGCATGCTACAGTCAGGGGTGATACTGAAATCCGTCATTTTTAAAATGACGATTTTTAGTCATAAAATAAAATTTTTATTATGACTTGAACTCGTCATTTTTAAGAAAATGACGAAAAACAGTCATAAAAATTTAGAGTGTTTCTAGAATACCGAGTTACCTCTCTTTGAAAAATGTTAGATCCACCAACCGAAAAAAGGACAAAAAACATCGTAAACAAACTTCATTTCTCTAATACAGTTGACTACAATACTGGTTATGTCGACAGTACAAATTTCCCAAGCAAAAATAAGAGTGGAAGAGTTATTTGTCAATTTATTTGCATTAAATAGGAAAGAAGACGAAAATGACGATATGCCGTCTTTTTTCAAAATGGAGGGTCTGGGCGCACTGAAATATCTCGCTTGTTTTACGGGGCGCACTACTTTTTTACGGCTTTAACTTTTTGTCGAGACTTTTCTCTACAAGTACGTATTCTTCCAGACGGTGTACTATATGTTTTTATAGGTTTAAAAGCCATGTAAAAATGGCGAATTAGTTCTACCAAAATTCGACATTTTACCGCTAAATAATAACTTTCACCTTCCATGTTGATGTTCTAACGCACGTGGTCGGCAGTAATTAGTGACCCGGATGAAATGAAACTTGCGTAAACACTCTTCTTTCAGCGGTGAATTCAAATTTCGCTTTTATGTAACCAGGATAGCAGAATTAAGTTGAAAAAGAAAATATGACGATAGTAAGTCATATTGACAAAAATGACGAAAATACGTAGTTAGTAAATATGACGATTATCCATCATTTTTCAGAAATGACGGATTTCAGTCTCACCCCTGACTGTGCTATGTAACAAATTAATATACATTAGCTATTAATAACAGCTGATATAGTGACGGTATACAGGTATATGTATCTCTTGTTTAGTAAGACAAGTTTTTTTACCACTAGGGAAAAGTATTGTTGTAAATGATACGCCCTTAAAAATATTATTTAAATTCAAGACCTGATTTCTCTTTTTTTTTTCATTCAAAAGTTGTGGATTAGAACCAGTTTCAACAATTAAATTTTTGAATTCTGCAGTAAACAGAATATTGTCATGTGTATTTTACATGTGTATACTATGGGAAAGATGTACATATTTTCTACAATTATGTTGAAAGTTAGCATGCTCAGAAAGAAAAATATAAGGATAAAAAGAGATCAAATATACTACAGATTGAGGAAGTTTGAATATGTTTTCAGCAGAGAGATTGGGATACTTTTTTCCACTACCACCATATTAATTTGAATTGCATTGAAAAAAATATTATACAACTTTTCTTTTTATCATGTCTCACGTGCACTTCTGTGAATTAATTTATTTTAGCTGATCCATTTAATGTCTCACTGTATTTTTGCCATAAGTTTGCCAGAGCTAGTCCAAAATCCTCAGATCTTGTAATTTGCTGAATACCAAAAAATAAAAGATTCTGAAAATTTAATGAGGGATGTGAAAGAAGTCCTATAAGTTTTATTGTGGTGACACTATGATATTTGACAACTGAGGGAAGACTATAGATTTCAATGTTTGATTTGCATTAATGTTAGAAACTGCAAGCTGTTAATACTAGAAATGAACCCCCTGCCCCAAATATCAAAGAGACAGTTAAATTAAAAATAGTTCATTGATACATTAACAGTACCAATTTTGCGTTTCGTATACATAAGTTTTTCAAATAACACTTTTTTCCTAACAAATTAAGGTCATAGAAAAAAAATTCCATCCTAAATTAAAAATAAAAATTTTCATTGCATTTTTTCATTTTATTTTTATTTTTCTGGCCGACTGCTTAAATTTCGAGCTTTTATTTTTATTTCGACCCCCCGACTCAAATTTTTAAAAAAAATTCCCGTAAAACAGAAAATAAAAAAATGTTGGCCTAAGGGAGACCAAATGTATTATTACTGCATTAAGGAGACCAACTACTCTCCACATGTAAATCAGTATTCAAAACTTGAGATTTTTATACCCTAATAATTTACATGTTTAGTTACATGAACTAAATCTATTTACCTTTGTCATAATGCAAGAACTGGTTTACATTCAGCCAACTTTAACATTACACATGCATACAGTGTATGCCATGCATTAGGAAGACCAGATGCATTATTTCAACATTAAAGAAACCAACTGCAATGGAACAATTAGACAGTATTCCAAAATGTTCATTCCAATACCATAGTAATTTCCCTTAATTTGTTTGTATTTAGATGACTTAAATCAATTTATCTCAGCCAGAATTGGAACAAAAAAACTAATCATAAAAGTGGCCAAACACATGAACAGACAGATGGACATGATGATTCCTATGCTTATATACACCCAAAGTTACCAAAGTAGAGCAGATGCAGTGGTTAGAGCGTCTACTCTAGAGTCGCGGAGAAAGAAGCTGATCCTTACATTGCGAGTTTGAATCCCACTGTGGGACGTGGAGACCCGTTCTTCAGATGAGACAGAGGTATTAACAGAGGTCCCATGTCACAGTAGGTGCTGGCTCGATAAAGATCCCTCACTGCTCAATGGCCGTAAGTGCTGAGTATAGGACAAAAATTTGCAGCTCTCCACCGACAAGTGGTGGCGTCTCCATATGAGTGAAAAATTCTCAAGAGGGACGTTAAACAACAAACACTATACACCCAAAACTTTGTTTGCAGAAGATTTTGTGATACATGCTTTACAAGTATACATATTGTTCATAAGGGAATAAAAATGCTATAATATATCATTAAGGAAAGCAACTGAAATTAAATGTGCACTTCTAATTGAACTAAACAAAATTACCCTTTGTCAGAATGTAGATTTATAAACAGGAAGGCTGTTTTTCTTCATTTTTTCCATGTCAGATTCAGACTGTTCTTGAAAAAATTCTGGCATACACCCTGTAAAAGTGAACAGTGCAGATAATAAAGAGCTTCTAAATAAACTGCATAATATTTAAATGATCCACTTAAAAGGGATAACAAATGCATTTAACTCCATCAAGGAGACCAACTGAAATCCATATATATATAAATCAGTACATGTATTTTAATTGTGATATTTTAATATCCTAGTAATTTACATGTTTAGTTTCATGAAATAAATCTATTTACCTTTGTCCAATGACCAATGAGCACAAGCACTGATTTTTCCTCTTTTTTCTTAACGGAATCACCAGGGCCAGTCTGCGGTCCATATGATTCTGGCATATGTACACTCTGTAAAATGCATATTTGTACCATGTACAGGCATATGAACAATATTTCTATACTACATACATGCATCATTAAACTTAATAATCTTTTTTTTCCAAAATTCATTATTCATAGTGTTTTGCTGTTAGCAAAATTCAACAAAAACTATACCGTATATATACTTGCCTATAAGGTGCTCCACCTATAAGTCAGTTGTATTTTTTGAGGTTATTTTGGAGGGATTTGCTATTGACCCGCTTATAAATCGGTACAACTTTTTGCCAGAATCAATTGACAATTTCAAATCAATGCTCTGATGTTTTAACCTGGTTTCAAAATACTAGTCTTTTTATGACTCACCTATAAGCTGGACATAGAGTATATACAGTACCTGCATTATACATGCATTAGGAAGACCAAATGCATTATTGCAATATTAAAGAGACCATTGTGGCAAATGAAATCAATGTATGAATTGTATTCAAAACTACAGGTGTACTAATTTGTCTGAAGTATATCATGATATAATGTGATACACAAAGACTTTAACAGGATATGTACATATACCCACATGCCTAAATGTAACAACAGGAATTATCGTTCTACAATAATTTATTGAAATTGCCAATATGAATAAACAAAAGCAAACTTTGTTTCGATTGTATGAACTTTAAGTTTTCTTTTTACACCAGATAATCTAACTATCCCCCCTGGTTGGCTACCGGGGTCCTTCGTTAGACTGCCTTAGGCCAAACAAAAAAATATGTGTGGTTCCGGTTACACCTCCAAAAAAATTAGGGTAGGTAGGTAGGGAATTTTTTTTTTTTTTTTTTTTTTTTTTTTTTTAACAAAATGATTTTCTTAATTTTTCTAAATAATACTTATCACTACTTTACAAATGACATTTAGATGTGGTGTGATAATATACTAGTCAATATTGGTAGGGGACACCTACATGCTAGCTTGCTTTGGATTTAACACTAATAAACACTTGCACTATGTTGTGCAGGGGGGCCGTCATTGCTGAAACTAAAACTTAAACCGGAGCCATTGATGGAAATTGGGGAAAATTCCGGAAAAAATATGAAAATTGCCCAAAAAAAGTTTAGGGTCAGGGGTATAAAATAGGGACGGTCGGGTAACCGGAACCACACAAATTTTTTTTATTTGGCCTTATCGGACATGATATTTACTGAAGATTTGATTTTTGGTACTGACTTTTATACTCAAAATAATGTCTTTAATTGTTTAATTTCTTGAGTTCAATATCACTTTGATGTGTTCAGTGTTTACTTTGATATGTAATGATGTGTATAAGCGTGTATTTTCGATAATTTAAATTTCTAGTACAGTAATCGTCCCCAAGCTGCTGTTTCATTATCGTGTCATAGTATCTCTGAGAGTGCATTTTATTAACACCTCCAAATCACCTGGCCTGCGTAATTAAATTTAACTACCAAAAACAACAGCTTGGGACTAATAAGGTGTTATTATCAGCAATGGTCCCATGAAGCCTGTGCTAGACCTAATGGAAACGTTCAACAGACCGTAAAATTAGCATAATGGGATTATTGTGTACTAAGGTGTGAATTCAGCGGAGCGAGAATTTGTTTGACTTCGAGATAACGCATGTGTTTATAGCACTTGGGACCGTAAATCTACTTCGAGATAAGCGAGGTATTCGAGATTTCCGTGTTCGAGATACTGGGGTTTTTTAAAATCATAAATATAATAAAAACAGCCGGGACCGTTGATTCACTTCGAGATATCCGTGGTATTCGACATAACGGTGTAACACAACGCTCACCTGAGCACATTGGCTAGGAAAAAGCACAAATCACTTCAGTATTGAAAAGTTTAAAGGGGAGGGGGCTTGGATTTTGAACTACCTTTGGATGCTTCCATATCAATATAACAAATGGCTTTACTGTTCTTGAGCAGAAGATTTTTAAAAAATTTTTTCCTATATATTTCCTTGTTAAAAATTTGATCCCCCATTGTGGACTCTCCCTAACCCCCCCCCCCCCCCATCATTTGAACAAACTTGAATCTACACTACCTGAGGATGCTTCCATATCAATATGACTAATTGTGGCTTTTCTGTTGATGAAAAGATTTTTTCCTATATATTCCTATGTAAAAATTTGATCCCACATTGTGGCCCCACCCTACCCCTGGGGTTTATGATTTGAACAAACTTGAATCTACACTACCTGAAGATGCTTCCATATCAATATGACAAAACATGGCTTTGCTATTCCTGAGAAGAAGATTTTTCAAGTTTTTTTCCCTATATATTCCTATGGAAAACTATGATCCCCCATTGTGGCTCCACCTTACCCCCAGGGGTCATGATTTGAACAAACTTGAATCTACATGTACACTACCTGAGAAGCTTCCATATCAATATGACAAAACATGGCTTTGCTGTTCCTGAGAAGAAGATTTTTGAAGTTTTTTTTCCCTATATATTCTTATGTAAAACTATGATCCCCCATTGTTTCCCCACCCTACCCCCAGGGGTCATGATTTGAAAAAACTTGGATCTACACTACCTGAGGAAGCTTCCATATCAGTATGACAAAACATGACTTTGCTGTTCTTGAGAAGAAGATTTTTGAAGTTTTTTCCTATGTATTCCTATGTAAAACTTTGATCCTCAATTGTGGCCCCACCCTACCCCGAGGGGTCATGATTGATACAAACTTGAATCTTCACTACCTGAGGATGAATCCACATCAATATGACTAATTGTGACTTTGTTGTTCTTGAGAAGAAGATTTTTCAAGATTTTTTCTACATATTTCTATGTAAAATTTTGATCCCCCATTGTGGCCCCACCCTACCCCTGGGGGTCGTGATTTGTACAAAATTTAATCTACACTACCTGAGAGTGATTCCATATCAATATGACTAATTGTGGCTTTGTTGTTCTTGAGAGAAAGGTTTTTAAAGATTTTTTTTCTATAAATTCCTATGTAAAATTTTGATCCCCCATTGTGCCCCCCCCCCGCCCGGGGGTCGTGATTTTGTACAAACTTGAATCTACACTACCTGAGGATGCTTCCATATAAATTATGACTAATTGTGGCTTTGTTGTTTTTAAGAAAAACAATTTCAAGATTTGTCCTACATATTTCTATGTAAAAATTTGATCCCCCATTGTGGCCCCACCCTACCCCTGGGGGTCATGATTTGAACAAACTTGAATCTGCACTACCTGAGGATAATTCCATATCAATATGCCTAATTGTGGCTTTGTTGTTCTTGAGAAAAAGATTTTTAAAGATTTTTTCTATATATTCCTATGTAAAACTTTGATCCCCCCTTGTGGCCCCATCCTACCCCTGGGGTCATGATTTGAACAAACTTGAATCTACACTACCTGAGGATGATTCCATATCAATATGACTAATCGTGGCTTTGTTGTTCTTGAGAAAAAGATTTTTAAAGATTTATTCCTATGTAAAACTTTGATCCCCCATTGTGGCTCCACCCTACCCCAGGGGGTCATGATTTGAACAAACTTGAATCTACACTATGTAATGAAGGTCTCACCTAAGTTTCAACTTTTAAAGCCCAGTGGTTCTTGAGAAGAAGATTTTTAAAAGATACCACTAAATTTTCACTAATTCTTAATTATCTCCCCTTGAAAGAGGGTGTGAATCCCCTTTACCCAAGGATGCTTTGTGGCAAGTTTGGTTGAAATTGGCCCAGTGGTTCTTGAGAAGAAGATGAAAATATGAAAAGTTTACTACAACAACAACAACGACAAAGACGACAACGACGACAGACAACAGACAAATTTTGATCAGAAAAGCTCACTTGAGCCTTTGGCTCAGGTGAGCTAAAAATAACAGTGACTTAATTCCAATACATTTTGGGCAGGCAGTTTTTTTATGTAATTCTGTGAAAAACTTGGGAATTTCAATCACCAAAGATTATATTTACCGGTAACTGTTTTGAATTAAAACTGATCAAAAATGACATAATCATTAAGGAGGTAGCACATCTTAAATGATTATTACAAAATCATAAAAATACATAGACAACTTTACTTAACATGTTGATTCTACAGTCAAGAAAAGTTTGAATTTGAAGTGTAATTTTTAAAGACGGTGATACAAAAAAATTAAAAATGAGTAAAAAACAATTATTATTTTTATAAAATTCATACATAATGATTTATAAGACTTTTTTGACAGAATTGTTAAAGAATTCAATATATTGCATATCGCATTAAAAAATGTCTTTCTTTTTTTTGCTCAATACACAGCCCTAGCAAAAATGATATACAACAAGGACTTTGATTGGATTATTAACATTCATTCGATTGATCATAATTATTAACTGTTATTGCACTTTCATTTTCAAAATGTTGTTAGGTACATTGTTTGTTCATTCTTTTGCATTGATATTATAATTTATAAAAGAGTATTTTAGCAGAAAAAATTATCAATTTACCTTTCTTGGAATAAAGACATGTTGACCCTTGAGCTGAGATTTTCTTTCTTTCCATAGATTTGTTACACTGGGGTCCACATGATTCTAGCAGAGACCCTGTAAAAAAGGACTTAACTATGGAAAAGCATGAAGAATATATGCCTATTATATATATCTTAAATTCTAATGAAAACAATGTTTTTTAATTAAGATCCATATATTTCTAATGATTGACATAATACAAATTCAAAATAAAATATGCATGTCTATATTATACACTGTACCTTAAGCAGACCAATTGCATTATTACATCCTTCAGGAGACCAACTTAAATCAATGTTTGAGAACTACTTGTGAAAACAATAAATTTGTCTACTTTACAGTACTAAATGTACATGGAATCTATAGGATCATGTTACTTTAATTGACCTGCCTTAGTTCAACACAGTAATCTAACAAAGAAATTGAGCCAAAACAACATTTTAAGACTTTTTGAACAGTGCATGTTCCTATCATTTCAAAACCATTACCAGTAAAAATGGTAATATAGGAAAATTATGACAATTAATTAATATTGTACTTTCAGGTATATTAGATGAATTAATCTGATTCGTCAAGAAACATTTGTTAAAAAGCACTATTATCCGCTGAATAATGAAGCCACGCCCAGTGTCGCAACAGTCAACAATGCTTGACGACGGGTGATATTCCAAAAAATAGTGACTGCACAGATTTATGCGCTCAAGGTTCACTATTATTTGTATTTGTATAAAACATTCAGTATAATATAATAAATATTGCATGTAGTTGAGTGTAATATTGAAAATTTTCACCCCTCGACAACCAAATACGTCAAAAAGGGGATAGGTTTCTTTTCCAACTTCTACATAGTTTCGCCCCTGCAAAAACTGGTATAGACCTTGGAAATGTTTAAACGGGCTAAGAGAAATCAAATGCATCAAGAGTACTTAATTGTTTTTACCCAAGTTACATGCCAAAAAAGATTCAGAGAGACGTCACATAAAGTTAACGTTGATTTGAACTGAAGTTAAGGTGTCAAAAGTCATTCACGTCCAAAAGTGACATTGATCATGTGTGGTAGATAATAAACTCCTACGAGCTAAATATGCTGCCATAATCAAGTGATGATCTTTCCCTAATCCTATATATAAATCCATTTACAATATTATATGCACTTAAGCAGCTGTTTATGACATTGTAAAATTATATAAACAAGACCGGTTTATATAATTTATATCAATTTATATAATTAATAATATAATTTATATAATTTTATCAAGATAAGTGTATGTGGTAGAGGGAGGAGACATTGAGAATCAATGTTGTCGGACCTCATGAAACTAAACTAACAGTCTTCCAAATAACCTGGGAGTCCAATGCCAGGGACCTGTTAAATTTGCAGCCGGGCATGTAAAAATTGCCAAATTACATGTCCGAAGAGGGCATATGTGAATCTTCTTTCATTGTACGATCTTTACTTGCCATTTATTCTGTCCTTCCCCCATTATTCGCTTAAACGTTGCTATATGTAATGTCGATGGATTGCCTGTCTACATTCTCGATACGACCTGTCAAATGATTGTCAATCTAATCATTGAAGTGTTTAGTTTAACCTATTTGTTTTCTCAAAGTTGCTTGCTAAATTTCGAGATGTTCATCAATGCCACATACTGTGGCACTACAGTCATGATCTCATTTCTGAAATTCAGTTCAGCTAAACCGGCCAACAAATGACCAGCATACAACTCAAAAGTTATTTATGACTTTTTAGAACGCTTTTAGAAAATGGCAATCACAGGTCATGGTTGGTTTACGATGCTGAAAAAATTAATATAAAACATTTGTACCTAATGGGGTTTTTTTTGTTGCACAATACTGGTAAATGTAAGAATTTTGAGTAGGACATGTACAAATTTGAATGGGCTGGGTAAAAATGATAGGTCTACATGCCCGAAGGGCATCTGCTGAAAAAGAATTGTTGTGAAGACTGAACTAAAGCGACAGCGCCAGGTGATCATATAAAGTCCCCTTATTACATAATAATTTGGCAAATTATCAACACATCAAGCTAAAATTTCCAACATATCTTAACGGTGAGAATTTTTATTTTTTTAAGTTGAAACCTCGTGACCTGTGAAAAAAATGAAATTTGTATCCCATCTAAAGTCTTAAAATGTATCAAAGTAATTTTCAATACAAATTTGCGGTTGGGGTTATAAATGAAGGATAAAACCAGAGACCTCGGAATGGAAATTACTCGAAAGTCTCTGGTTTTATTCTACCCCCAACTGGAAGTTGTATCCCATCTAAAGACTTAAAATGTATCGAGGTAATTTTCGTGGAATAAATGAGTGCTTTACAATAAAGAGACTCGACCAGAGACGTCTGAAACGATTTATTTGACAAGAAAAAAGTCTCTTGAAGCGAACGATGTCATTTTAAAGTAGGTTAATGATTGATAATGATACATGAACAAAATACGAGCTTGAAGCGGGGGTGCCTGAAATTGAGTTAGATACCTTGTGGTAAAAATAAGTAGGGGTGCACCGTATATGAAACAAGTGCCTGTGATTGATAGTCTGAAATTTCTCTTCACCTAAATATTAAAAGCTTGCAGTGATCGCTATAAATCTATACAACAGTCAAGTTACATACGGTAAACTAACATAAAAACAAGATTACAACAGTCATGATTACAGAAGGTATATTTTAAAGACTCTAGGTCAGTAGGTGAATGTAAACAGGTAAACACACGTGGGACAGTCACCGCAAATATGAACCACAAAACGACTTATAACATTAAAATGTAAATATTCATCTGCATTTTTGCATAATATTAATAATTTTTAAAAAGTGTAAATTAAAATATAAAATAAACAAACCTCAAACCTTGTAACAAGGAGTTGACAAGGCTTGTTTCCCTACAATCTTATTCTGGTTCTCTGTCACTGAAAATGCAGGGCACCAGGCTGCGTTATTAACTCGTACACAGATTTGTTGATACGAATAAACCTATAAACATATATACGAAATAAAATATTATCATAAAAAATGAAGAATTTCAAATTGCTTGAAAAATTATCTTTATGTAGTTTATAATAAATGGTTGTAATTGTTTATTAATTTCTATCTATCCATTAAAATTTGATACGTATATCAGCTTAATATGTATCCGTCTGAACAATTATTGTTATTACACTCCCTGTCACATCTTCATAGTTAAGCCTGTAAGCATGGTAAGTAGGAATCAATTTCTGTTGAAGGGGACCAAAACCAAACATTTTTCAGTTTCATTTGGTGGGGAGGGGGGGTATAAACCTCAAATGATCATTTTATCTCTGTCACTGAACTGCTGAAAATAATGAAGGGAACTAGGCTGCGACAATGATTTGTTGACTGAATTAAAATACGAAATAAATTATCATACATACGAAATAAAATAATTTCATGAAAAAATGAAGAATTTCCAATTGATTGAAAAAAAGAAGCTTTTCATGTATGTGATTTACAATAAATGGTTGTACTTTTATATTTTCTATATATCCATTAAAATTTCACAGTATCAGTATTTCACTATTTGTAAACATTAACAATAACACCCACTGTGGCTTTGACTGAGTTACTGTCACATCTTCATAATTAAACGAGAATATTCCCTTCCGTAAATATTGCTATATATATCTGAACTGTTACCAATTAATCTTTCTTTGGTGAAAGAAAACCTCAGGGATGGAGAATAGGCCCGTACGTAATTTAGTTGGGGGGGGGGGGGGGGGAGTGAGCACAACCAAACATTTTTCAGTTTCAGGTTGGGGGAGGCTACAAACCAAAAATTTTTTAATAAGCAAAAGAAAAATACATTATCAGAGGTTATTATTGAGGGGGCCCAAAAGCAAAAGAAAAATAGATCATCAGAGGTTATTATTGAGGGGGCCCAAGCATAAAGGAGCAATGTTTTCTATAGTATACCTAAATTTCAGCAAAACTACAGGGGGCCTGCCCCCCCCCCCCCCATTCCTTCAGCCATGTAATGTATCAAATCTGCTTCACCCTGATTCAGATTTTTTTTATAGCATATATATTCTATTAGCAGAGGACCACATTATATTAATAAACAATTATTAAATTACAGCTATTTTTTTCTTACAGGATCTGTTTCATTTATACTATATCATGATGATCATGTCCTACATGATGTTTACAGAAAGTTTTTTAAATTTTTAAGCTCGAAATAGCTGCGTCAACTTGCGAGGCTATTTTTTCAATGTTCGGCCTAATCTTTAAATATTTAATTTGTGGACTTGCATAAAAGAATTAAAAAATATAGGGGCCTATCATTTAACTTTATTTCGAATTTCCTTCAGGATTTTATATACCTAACTATAGTCTAACGATTATTTAAAATCATACTTTTTCTCTTGAAAGCTAAATTACTAGGCAAAAAAAAAACCAAACGAATGTTTGTCTTGTGTATTCTTAATTACAACTTATTACTGTATCATTTTAGTTACTTACCCAAATTTCTCAACATCCATGGTGTTCAGAGGTCATTTTCTGAAAACTGAAGGGGCATTCCGATGGCATTCGGAACAAATGACGGAAAGCACTTGCTAAGAATTCAAAACATGGTTCATAAATTTACAATATTTTTCCTTTTTAGGTTTTTAACATAAAACATGGAAAACTAAGTTAAAGAAACACTCATTTGAACAAATCAAAAGCGGAAAAAATATATATGCTAGATTTTTTGTTTAATTGCATGTTTTTCATGGTCTCCAAAATGCAGAAAAATTATCCTTTGAAATTATACGTAGGTTATAAATTCTTTTCTTTTTTAGGGAAGATGATAGAAAATAGACAACTTTTGAATGTTAAATAACAGAGTTAAAGATTAATAATATTTAATGGCAGACTGTTTATTTATCTATAAAAAGACATTTGCAATACTGATGAGGTCAAAATAATAGGGAGACCGAAAAAGGTCGCCTTAATCCAGTGGTCTCCCTAAGCCAGAAAATATATCCTCCTTGGTCTCCTAAAGCCATATGTCATATATATATATATATATATATATATATATATATATATATATATATATATATATATATATATATATATATATATATATATATATCCAAAATTGATATAAAGTTTCAGTAATCGGATTACAATATTAAACAAATATAAAAAGAAAACACAAGAATCCTCCGTAAAGCTTTAGCGCTTTCATTAAAAATCTTCAGAAGCTTTACATTACAAAAATGTATACAACGGTAACATAGTAACAATGATTATGACGTTAAACTAAGCGGAACGTTTAATGTCTATATTGTGAGGTCATAGATAAAATACTGCAATGATGATGAAAAAGTTCGGGAAAATCGTAGGTAGTTTATAAGAGACTATTAAGTTTTGGCTTTAGAATACAAATAAAATGTTTTTCTTTTTCCCGTCTCTGGATATCACTGGCACATCTGAGTTTATAAAAAGGGAAAATGTTAAATCGTTTTTTTCCACAAGTTTCCAGGTGTGCACTTAACTGGATTTGTCTATATTCAGGTGTACTGATGTGTTGCTTATGTACACGTACACGGGCACGGAGACTGTTGCCAGTTTCACCAATATAATATTCTTTGCATCCAGGACATATGATGGCGTATATGACATCTTTCGTATCACATGACATGTTGGCATTAACTTTAAATTCACGCCCGTTAAAATTATAACTCGTCCCTTCTGTAATGTAGTCACATGTGCCGCATCGAGGGTCCGTACACTTTGACACTGTATAATTATGGTCAGCGAATTGGGAGGAACAAAGTATTCTCTTAAGGTTTTTGCACCTACCTATGCAACATTAACCTTAGGTTATTTAGAACATAAGTTACATGAACAATTATGTTCGTTGTGGGGAATAGAATCTGCAAATAATATACAGTCTAAATGGAAAAGATTTTTAGACGACTGTTTTATCTTGTGGGATGATGATGTCGACAAATTATCGGAGTTTTACGATCTACTAAACCAAATGAACTCGGATATCAAATTCACGATGGAAACAGATGATACGCAAATGCCATTTCTCGATGTTCTTATATCAAAAGATAATACCAGCTTAAATACGGATATATACTATAAGCCGACAGATACACACCAATATCTGCATTTCGGATCGTGCCATCCCGACCATACTAAAACGGCTATACCATATAATCTCGCAAGAAGGATCTGTACCATTGTGAGCAATATTAATACGAGGGATATCCGTTTGGAGGAATTAAAATTGTATTTATTGAGCCAAAAATACCCAGAGCAACTGGTAGATAATAGTATTATGAAAGCCAAGGAGTGTGATAGAACACAATTACTTTCAAACACACGACGTGCGAAGGACGGAGAAACTATACCCTTTGTTCACACGTACAATCCGAGAAATAAAAACATCAATTCAATTATTTATGAATTAAATAGCTTACTTAGAGAGGATGAACAAACGAAAACTACATACAAAAACTGTCGTTTTATCAGCAGTAAACGTCAGCCCAAAAACCTTAAGAGAATACTTTGTTCCTCCCAATTCGCTGACCATAATTATACAGTGTCAAAGTGTACGGACCCTCGATGCGGCACATGTGACTACATTACAGAAGGGACGAGTTATAATTTTAACGGGCGTGAATTTAAAGCTAATGCCAACATGTCATGTGATACGAAAGATGTCATATACGCCATCATATGTCCTGGATGCAAAGAATATTATATTGGTGAAACTGGCAACAGTCTCCGTGCCCGTGTACGTGTACATAAGCAACACATCAGTACACCTGAATATAGACAAATCCAGTTAAGTGCACACCTGGAAACTTGTGGAAAAAAACGATTTAACATTTTCCCTTTTTATAAACTCAGATGTGCCAGTGATATCCAGAGACGGGAAAAAGAAAAACATTTTATTTGTATTCTAAAGCCAAAACTTAATAGTCTCTTATAAACTACCTACGATTTTCCCGAACTTTTTCATCATCATTGCAGTATTTTATCTATGACCTCACAATATAGACATTAAACGTTCCGCTTAGTTTAACGTCATAATCATTGTTACTATGTTACCGTTGTATACATTTTTGTAATGTAAAGCTTCTGAATATTTTTAATGAAAGCGCTAAAGCTTTACGGAGGATTCTTGTGTTTTCTTTTTATATTTGTTTAATATATACAGTCCCTGAAACGTTCTACTTTCCCACTTGAACGGTGAGCAAACGCTGAACGAACGCTGAACGAACGCAGAGCGAACGGTGAGTGAACGATGTGTGAACGCTGAACGCAACTTGGTGAACGATGTGTGAACGGTGAACGGTAAGCGAACGCAGAACGCGAACGGAGCGCAAACGCGAACGCAAAGTGAACGGTGAACGAACGGTGAACGCAAGATGAACGATATATTCGGAATGTCTCTGATCTTTTCCTTGCATTGGAACTATTTTATTGTATTATAATGTTAAGTGCCAAAAAAAAAATTAAATAAATAAATAAATAAATAAACCAATAAATGAATGAATAAATAAGTAAATAAAATAAATTCTTCAAAATTGTCCTAAGAAAGACGATTCATGCACATTAAGTTTTTAATCACACGATTTTTAACGCATTAAAACATTGCAATTGTTGCCGAACGCTGAAGTATAAAAGATATTTTTTTAGTTGGAAAATAAAAATGTTTATTCTTATTTGATAACAAATCAGAGAAACTTTCTGACTTATAGAATGAATTAAAGCGATTGTAACATCCATTCATATATGTATCTCCGTGTCAAGGCGATTTCATGTAAAGTACTAAAAAAAATTAATTACAAAGGTCAGTGGACGTTTTGCATTTATACGCTCGTATTTTAAATGTTTAATACAATAATATATTATGTGTCATTTCTATTTTTCATGATGATTTATTGAGCCGACTTCTACATGTATCTGTAGATGGCCTTGATTATACTCAGACAAGATAATACAAAGATACATATTCATATTATTTGTTATAAATTCAATTTTCAGAACTTGATATTTAAGTAATATGCTGTTATAATTTTTATCAAACAGACAAATGAGAGAGAGAGAGAGAGAGATTCCGTTTCAGCCCCCCCCCCCCTTCCTTTCAGGCTTCACTAAATGTTTGCACCTATATCAAACAATAACTCTGATATTTTTTTCTAAATATATTAGACAGTGAAAGTAACTTTTTTTTTTATCAACAAATCATATCCATCTGTTTGACAGTATTACTTGTTTTTATTTTCCTGCTTCAAGTTCACACGAAGTCCACGTGCTTGTCCTATCAATCAAAATCATTCGACACTGTGCAGGTGTGAAAGTTTCGTCACATCGAAGACGAAGTGCGAGTATTTCCAACAAGTTATAACATTTATTTTTATCATTTCTAGATTTGATACCAACATTTGAATAATTAGTGAATAAAATATATTGGGCATTAACACTTGAATTTGAAACATACCCTCTGCCAATTTCAAATACCACCGCAGACACGTGTACATTTTGAACTACTATTGTTTTGTGACTTTTTTAGATGCACGTTTGTTTTGAGACTGAAATTTTTGTTCTAAAAAAGACCTTAACTTTTTTTAACAGATTAATTAAAATTTTCTGGAAATACAGTACTGACTAAGTAACAGATTTAGGGGAAAAGGGGGGGTATTAATTATATCGAATAGCAAACATATAAAGTTACGGTGAAGAAAGATTTTTTCTCTATAACTATAGACTTTACATACATGTATTATAGTAGCGAATATTCTGTAGTGCATTACATTTTAAAGAAACATTTCCTTTAAACACACTATCAATTTAATTCGCTCCAAAGATAATAAATTTACAGGATATCCGCAGTACTATGTATAACTCTCAGAACTAGTTCTATCATATTTTCTGTAGTAATTGAATAAAAAAACGCGATAGAAATAAATATTTTCGTAATTTTGCTGCGTAATTATTTGACTTGGATAATTATATCTCCATTAACGATTTGTCGTCTTTAACAAAACATCAAAATGTTGCAGTGCTTGAAGTATTTGCACATTGGCCTTAGTTAAATTTAATATTTCAGCATCGTTCTACATAGGTACAGGATGTGCTTATAACAACATTTTTTTTCCAGAGTAATTTAATAAATAACCTAATAGCTAAGTTAGAATAATAAAAATATATATCTTAGATTTTTCCCCCATGAAATAATGATTCTTCAAATTAGTATTAAATTAAAAAATCTGTAACTCCTTACCTACAAAAAGATAAGTCCTTTCACTTGGGAGTTCCGAATGGCAATGACAACTGAACGATAGGTGAACATGAACGCAAAGTGAACGGAACGAAGAGCGAACGCTGAACGCTTTGTGAACGGTGAACGCGAGCGCACGGTGAACGGTGAACGCAAAACTGTGAACGGAGAGCGAACGGTGAACGCACGGTGAACGAACGGTGAACGCACGCTGAACGAACGGTGAGCGAACGCAAAAATGGGAAAGTAGAACGTTTCAGGGACTATATATATATATATATATATATATATATATATATATATATATATATATATATATATATATATACGAGTATCTGTCAAAGCATTAGATATTTGTTTGGAGGAATTAGATATTTATTTGGACAAATTCTCAATTCGTTCGGACGAATTAGGTATTCCTTGAGACTATGTAAGTGAAATCACACATTTCTTATATTTTTGAATTTTTAAACCTTCAGGTTCACTAGGGCTCATCCCCTGTTGCAGTATCTTAAATTCATATTTCAGAGACAGTTTAGACATTCCGATCCAATCATTTTATTTAATGAACACATTCACCAAACTAAGGGGCTTGTTGGGAATGACTAACAGGTAACTGTCGGTACACAGTATGTTATGTCAAAGTTAGATAATTTGTTTCCAATTATTCCTAAGGTACAAAATAAATGATGAGCCCTGTGTCTAAGTGGGTGAAAATATGACATTCTGAAGATCCACGATACAGAACACCCAACAACCCGAAAGGCTTTGTTAGTCTACAGTTCACTGTATATATTAAATGCAATAAAATGTTCTTAAAATTTTAAAACATGCAGCTAATACTCGTGGGAGTAAGTCTCTAACCTGACATACGCATAAGAACACTTATGCTGATTTATTTAATTATTTTGCTTCGCTAGTCCGATACATACCACAAACATTTGAACTCATAGTATTGTTTTCATGTAAGTTTTTTAAATGCATAAGTATGATGTGATGAAGGGATAAAAAGACGAAGAAAATTACTTGAATCTATCTCCGGTAAAATTTATCTAGATCTGTAAGAATCGGTTTAATAACAAGTTATTTAGATATTAAAGTACTTGTATTTCTACATCAAACAAATGATAATGATAAGAATTGTTGCGAATATTTGACCAAGTGATACTCATAGCACAGATTTTAATGAAAAAAAATCATACTAGCAATCTTGTCTACATTAAATATGTTATATATAATTGTATGTAGCAATTCTCATTGGAACACTTTGTGGACTTACAACGTAATCTAAATCTTTGAATTTTGTTTTCTAAAACCATAATTATATTTATATTGGCACCACATCAAAATCTATTCTTAAATTGTTTCCATACGTAATAAACCAAGTGCAAAAATCCATTTTTATCTCAACAGAAATCAGGATTGATACAGAAAAAAACCATAAGTATATATTCTGTTCATGCTGTGAATATTACATCATCCATAATGATGCCCAATCAATCTCCTTTTTCGTCTATAAAATCGATATTTAAGCAATTGTGAATTACATAATACATAACAACTAACCAATCACCTCTCCGTAATATACTCAGACCCCGATGTCTATAACTGGCAGCTAAAGGATCAACTAACAGATTCTTATAGGAACACAATAGTTAACTTTACTCACAAAATGAGCAGTTTTGGGGTTGTCTGTTTAATTGTTGTCTTTTTTACAGTGTCTCAGGCTAGGGTTATTTCGAGAATATATACAACAAAACCTGAATTGAATGACAAAAAGTTCAATCATGAACTTTTAGGAGAATACAAAGTTCGTTTGTTGTGTGAGTGTTCTATGTTGTGTCAAAAGAATTGTGGTTTCTTTGAATACAATGGAAAACTGATGAGATGCCGTACCCATAAGACAATTTTTTCGTCTGAAATGGCTGATGAGGCCGGTTGGAAATACTTTTCATATAATTGTATGTATCGCCAGTGAGACTTCTTATTCTTTTCACAGAAATAATTCGAAAGACATCATTGTTAATGACAAATCTTGCAAAAGGTCGAAGAGTTTCATTAATATGTATTATTTAATGAATGCTCTGCCAAAGAAAATAACGAACAGAGACAACGCCGTTAAAGTAGTCTTTCACAGGGACTTACGAATTTTCAAGCAATCGCTTGAAGACGACGTTGTTTATCCTGACGCCCTTTGATCCCTAATGTCAAAACTTCAATAAGCCGTCTGTAGACCACATTTAAGGAACCCTTAAACAACCTTTAAACAGTCTTATAGCCATCTTAAAGCTTTCTTCAAATAACATTTACATGTATTTAAAATTGAAATATTTATTTGGTGTTTAAATGTAAGAAAAAAAATCCGGATTTACACATTTGACAGTCGAATACGCGTCAATGCAAAGCCTTTGCTGGGTATTAAAGGGGGGGGATGTATTTCTTCAATGCTTTTATATAGTAACACTAAGTTGGCTATTATTTATAAACAAAATCGAAATCGATAAAACAGCAATTCTTTTGGCAAATAACGACTATTGTGACTTCAAAATGGATGATAAGGGCCAACTAATTTGTATGACAAACGAAATGACTTCAGAATTTCCATCGTCTACTTTCCTTATTTATATAGTAATATTCCGCTACCATCTGCATATGGTGTTAATGTATCCCAACTTCTTCCATACTCTAGAGCATGCTCTGAGTATGATCAAATTTTAAACCGACGCAATCTACTGACAGATAAATTGATGTTACAGGGATTTCAACAGCCTTGTTCAAGTCAGCATTTCGTAAAATCTATGGTTGTTATAATGACCTTGTTAACAAATGTAACCTATCATTGGGTCGTATTTTGCCTGAGGTGTTTCATACTTATTGATTGGCCTTTTTTACACTCAATTTAACTACGGATTGTTTCCTTAACCTGATCGATGCTCGCGTTGGGTGTGGCCGGATGACAGGGGATGCTTACTCCTCCTTGGAGTCGTTCTCCTCCTTTGAGCCTGATCTCAATCTTGGATTTCCGGGGGTCCGTGTTTTGTGTCTTGTTTAGAGACATGTATTGTTTGTACGTTTTCAGAGATTTATCCCTGTTCCTTGTCTTCACCTTTTTGATTGTACATAATATAAACACTTTGGTAATTTAATTGCAATGAAAAAAATACAAATAAATGTGCGTTTTGAATTATTTTACCAAACTTAAATATTCATCACTAAAAATTTTATTAAAAAGCAGTTAGCTTCTGCTGATGTTTACCACTGGAGGCCTACATGCATGTACAAGATTACAAACAGGTTTACCTAAGAAATAATTCTTTAGAGTTATTAAGGTAATATTAAGCACTTCTCTCGCTACTTTTTAAAAGGAGAAGCGCAGATGATGACACAGACTATTGCGTGCGTTAATCGTTTTTGCGATATGTAAATTGTAAGATTAAAATTTCAGAACTTAAACCATGCAATAAATTATCGTACAATAGCGATATTGAAGGCTTTACCTATAATTACAAATTAAAAGCAATGGATTCCTCGAAAAATAAATAAATAAATAAATAATGAAGCGTTATTCTTATGATAAATTCATTTAAATACGTCATAAGCATTGATTTTTAATCATCCTTTAAGAACCTTCAGCCACTTTGAAGCCAGGAAAGAGTTTTATCTATATTCTGTTGTATTCTACGTTTAATGACAATGTTACATCTTGATCAATTAGAAAACAGTAGTAATTATAATGTATAGAGATGTCCGTCCGTCCGCTAGCTGTATGTCCCTCCGTTACGCTTTGGGGTACTAGTCTCTTATCTGCAACTCCTCCTATACCACTGAATGAAATTTAATGATACTTTCACAGAATCTTTGTTACATAGTGTCATTGTGCAATTCCTATTTTACTTTTTGAATGACACATATTTTGGGTTTCCCATAGCAAAACATGGACTCTGCCATTCTTTCTAGAATATTGAATTGACCTATCTCTTATCTGCAACTCCTCCTATACCACTGAATGAAATTTAATGATACTTTCACAGAATCTTTGTTACATAGTGCCATTGTGCACCTCCTATTTTACTTTTTGATCACACACATATTCCGGGTTTCCAATAGTAAAACATCGATTTTGCCATCATAATCATATGGGAGGCAGTGGGGGGGGGGAGGTTATCATTTTGTGAGCTCAGTGGTCACAGTACTTCTGGTTAACTTTAATAATGGTTGTTTCATAGCAAAAGGTAAACCTGTTATGGGGTCTTGCAAATATAGCAGAAATTCCACTCATGTATGAAACAGATATAAAATCAGACAAATTATATTAAAAGATTGCCAAATAAGCCCCTCCAAAAATTCAATATACAAACTCTTTCTTTTGCTCTGCTCCCGATTTGTATTGATTCAATGGACTTATGAGCTTGATTACTGTTCGTTGGCATCATATTTCATTTGTTTGTAGCTCTCCCTACAGACTGCAAAGACCTTCGTGATAATAGTCACACTAATACAGGTGTCTACGAAATTTACCCATTCCGGACCCGCACCCGTCCTGTCAGAGTCTACTGTGATATGGAGATAATGGACGGAGGATGGACGGTATATTGTTTTATATATAAAGCTGATATATGACACGTATGTGGAGAACGTTGTTGTCAGCATAGAATTAGTACGCTGCTCTCCTTACTTGCTCTGATTACCTTGTGGAATATATCAGGAATTTAATTAAATATTAAGAAAAAAAGAGTTAGAAATCTTTTGGAGATAACTCATAATCAAACATAGTGAATGTTTTTATATTCTTGCAATTATGACTCAGAAATGATAATATAACTCTAGAAAAGTACATGTACGTAGTCATAGGAATTTCTACCGAAAGTGATATCTCCTCACACAAATTATTTTATTGTCACTCTACAAATAATCGTCATATTGAGAATTTTATTTTATTTATTTTTTAAAGGCCATTCAGAAACGAGTTGACGGATCTATAAGCTTTGACAGGAATTGGGCAGAATACAAGAATGGTTTTGGTTCGCCAGAACAAGATGTCTGGATAGTTAAAAATCAATTTGATTAATATTCAAATGATGTTTGTAATAACATAAATCTTGAAGCGATCCAAGATTCTGATATTTTTCTGACACACATATATGTTTCGCGATATCTAACGCAAATGAAATGTTATCCGTTTGAAGTATTATCTCGCAGTACAGTTTAGGTGCCCAATGAATATATCAGTGATTTTTTTCCTGATAAAAATTCATTCTAAATCAGGATTTCCAGTTGCTGTGGTCTTCAACTCTACATTTAGATATTTCGACGACGTATTATCAATTATCAATAGTTACCTCCATTTATATGTCCACTCGATATATCCCAGTGAACTTTAAATCAAAGATACCAGAGTCTGACACATCTGTTTCATATTTGGATATTTTACTTGAAAAAGACGTTCATGGTGACCTTACAACTAAGCTTTATGATAAATGTGATGACTTTAAATTTTCAAACGTCAACTTCCCTTACCTATGCAGCAATATACCATTATCACCTGCATATTGGGTTTATGCCTCCCAGTTGATTCGATACGCAAGAGCATGATCCACGTACGAACAATTTTTAAAATGAGGCAAGCTATTGACAAACACGTTTATGAAACAATAATATCTACATTGTCAATTATAGTCTCCACTTCGCAAGTTCTATGGTCGATACAATAACCTTATCCGCAAATACAATCTATCCTTCAGTTGAATGCTGACTGACGTTTTTTTACTAATTGTTAGGCCATTATTTAAACACAGAATTGTCTACGGATTTTGTCGTTTCTCCGATCATGACAATGAGCACAGGGCGGGCATGACCGGTCGACAAGGGATGCTTACTCCTCCATGGCACCTGATCCCACGTCTGATGTATTTTAGAGGTCTGTGTTCTTCCCGTATACATTAGGCCCCGCCTCCTTTTTGTAGCCTTACCTGTGCTGCTTTTTGTTATTTCATGAATAAATTCAAAGGGAAGAAATAAAAGAGTGATAGAGATATAGGAAAACAATCTCACTGAGTGACATAACCATTCTCGATTAGTCTCCCTTATTGACAATAACTTATTGAAATATCTGCATATAAAAGTTTGAAAGTATTGTTCATAGATGAAGAAGCTCTAGAATGCTATTCTAATGCAGTAACCTAACAATTGATTTCAAGGTTATCTTTCATACACCTCTGATGTTTAGAGGTCCGTGTTTGCTCTGCTCCTATTTTGTATTGTTTAATGAACTTTTAAGCTTGAATACTGTTCGTTATCTCCATATATTTCATACAGGAAATGACGTAATCCATCAATTAACAAAGGGAAAGAACTCGTCCCTCTATGTTTCCATCACACTGGTAAATGGTACCAGAATGTATCAGTTGTACGATGGATTCTCTGTTTCCGATGAAGCAGAAAAATACAAACTTTTCCTGACGGGGAGCAGCAAGGGAACCTAATAGGTATATGACTATTAAAAGCTAATTGAGTTAAATGTTAAAATAAAAGGGCCTTATACAGGTATGTGTATTGTTATGATGTATACGTTGCATTGTTTTATTTTCTTTTTATCTCTAGTTAAGGTGACAGTATGTGTATTGTAATGATGTATACACTGCATTGTTTTACGTTCATTTTATCTTTATTTAAGGTGACAGTATGGTGGACACAGATTTTTATGGTATTTTGTCTGGGATGTACTTCAGTACTTTAGACAAGAATAACGACAATAGCGGTACGAGCGATAACTGTGCTGTATATCTTAGAGGAGGCTGGTGGTTTAACAATTGTTACCGAGCTTTCTTAAATGGTCCCTGGTCTTCACCATACTGGCAACAGATCTGGAATCCTATAATTACGGATGGAACGGAAGTGAGAGGGACGATGATGCTGATCAAGCATCATTAAGTTCATCATATATTGTGCTCAACAAACCGAGTTTCCCGACATAGGCACCTGATCCCATTTCTCTGCTTCCATGGTTCCATCATTATTCCGAACATTATAATTTGTTTTCAATTATTCCTGGATCGGGTTTTTTTTTCAGCTCTTCTCAAGAACCACTAGGATAAAAAGATGAAACTTTAATAGTGAAAGATTCCTGATATAGTGTATATTCAAGTTTGTTCAAATCATGACCGATGGGGTTGGGTTGGGCCACTACGGGCGATCAAAGCTTTTAGTGGGAAATAAAGGAAAAATCATTAAAAATCTTCTTAAAAACAGTAAACCAGGATAAGTCATTTATATGGAAGTAGCTCTAGGTAGTGTATACTGCTATAGTTTGTTCAAATCATGACCCCTGGTGTAGGGAGGGGCTAATTTGAAATCAAAATTTTACTTTGAAATACATTTGAAAAAATCTTTAAGAATCTTTTTTCCCGATAACAGCAAAACCCTGACAAGTCAGATTGAGATGGAAGCATTTTCAGGTAGTGCTTCTTCTAGTTTGTTCAAATCATGATCCTGGGGGTAAGGTGTGCCACAAGGGGCGATCAAAGTTTTACATAAAAATCCATCGGAAAATCAATTCAAATGCAGCAAACCCATGATCATATTTTTACGGAAGCTTCCTGAGGTAGTGAAGACTCAAGGATTTTCAAAAACATGACGACCGGGGGAAAGGCGTTGTCACAATGAGCAATTAAATATTGACTTCAAATGAGTCTGTTGATATCCTTGTTTCCTCGTGCATGATTGTGAATATTGTAAATTGCTTATAATTGCATATCAACTGGACAATGGAACAAGCAATAACTAAATTAAATGCGATTTTTTTATGTGTTAAGATCTTAAATAAGTTTATTTGGCTGCAATTTGTATTTTTCTTACCATTCCTCTTGTTACATTTTTCAATCATCACATTCCATTATTGTATACTTCAGGTGTTCTGTCCCCCCGTTGATATAAAAAGCCAATTCTTTTGTTCAACGGGAACTCCAACCCTTTTTACGTCCTTATATAAGACGTATGTCTACTTTTTACGTCCTTATATAAGACGTATGTCTACTTTTTACGTCCTTATATAAGACGTATGTCTACTTTTTACATCCTTATATAAGACGTATGTCTACTTTTGGCAAGATTTTTATCTGAATTCTTAGATTAAATAACTATGTGCTATAGTGCCATCAGCTGTTAAATTACATATTTTATTCTGAGTAATTTTGGTAAAAGTTGTAGAAGATAGGAATTTTTGATTAGGGGAGTTTTTTTAACAGACGATTGAAGTCTATTTGTTTTATCTGTGATTATCTTGTCCATCTTAATTGATTAGTACTATCAATAAACCATCATCTCATGTAATTCATCACTTTCTCTTATTATTTTTATATTGCTGGAGTACATATACTATGTCTCTCTTAGCGATTTACAAGGGTTGAGGTAGGTAATGCCCTCCCCTATGCCATTGCATTTTTTTTTTTGGATTGTCAGTGAGCGCTATCCCTAAACATTTATTGATTTAAGAACTGAAATAATCATTGAGTGTTTTCTTGTAATACATTTTGGTGTCCGAAGTGGGATAGCCATTGACTGCTATCCCGCAAAATATTTCTTGAGGAATTTGGAATAAAAATCTATCAATTGTGTATTTTATTAAAAAAAAAAGAAGAAGAAGGTAATTTGCATGTATATTACATGGTAAATAGCATTTGACAAAAGTTACATGTTTTTGATGCTTACTTGTATGTGGAATTTCAGTTCCTCTACTAATTCCAATTTTTAAGCAATATATTATGTAAGTAGAACTTGATATCAGTAAAATTTCACTGATGGCTTCAAATTTAATTTTCTGTAGATAAGGGAACTTTAAAAAAGTTAATTTCTTTTTAAAATGCATATTTTTTGTCCTTTGATGATGAGCACATATAAATAATTCACATCCCTGTTTCAAAGTCATCCAAAAATTTCCAATCATATTAACAAGCATGAAATGAAAATTTATGCACAAAGAAATTTCAATTCCAAGCTTCGATAATTTAAAAAAAAAATGTTCTTAGCTGAGGTAGGAAAATACGGAAAGAGAGTTAGGCAAAAAAAGATATAAAATAATTATAATCAAAAGTTTCTCAGGTACCGCCGCATCAGGTCAGACAGTGCCGCATTAACATTTTTTACTGACATATTGGAAAGGTAAGTAACTCAATTTTCTACAATTTTCAATTTTTCCAAGTTGAAAAGAAAATTAAGTTATGCACCTTTTCATACAGAGAGACTTTTCAATTAGATACACATTTAAGAAATAAGGTATCATTTTTAAACATCTATCGGGATATAAATACGGGTTGGTCACGAGATCAAATTCCATAAAGCCCGAAGGGCTTTATGGTAAATTTGATCTCGTACCAACCCGTATTTATAGCCCGATAGATGTTTAAAAATGATACCTTATTACTTATATTTACATTTGTGACTTATTCATATTTTATATTTGCCTGATTATAATCTTTAACGCGTGAAACGTTTTATTTTTCAAACCCAACGGCACGTGTTTGATCCTCTGATTGCGCGTCGACCCTTTATGACGTCACTGAGAAATTACGTCGAACGTTTATGACGCGAGGAACCCGTGTTTATACGGATATAGATACACATTGCTTTCAATAGTGTTATATAAAAGAAAACATTTACAAATGTAAATATAGAAGTATGTTTCTTTTTAAAACGATATTTTAGGAATTATTTTTATATTAAAAATGTACGGAATGAAATTATTTGAAGTTGAGTAGATATTTCAATTAATTTAAGAGTACACAAATGTAAGAATCATTTGATATCATCATTTTGATGACTGAGAAGAAAAATAAATCAACCCTGGTTAAAAAAGTGCCTGTCGTATTGATTTTAAAATTTTTGGCCATAGAAACTAAATTTTTTTTTTCCTTGGCTTTATGATAAAGTCTTTTAGCTAAGAACCTTTAATGGAAAAAATGGTGATTCAAAATTTATGAATAAGTCCCTTTCAATTCAAATGATGAATTATAAACAGTGATCAATACTGTAGATCCTGTAAAACTACAAATCGTGAGCAAGGCCCAAAGATTGACCTCTGAAAAAGAAAAAGAAAACAGAGGTGGGATCAGATGCATAGGAGGAAAGAGCATCCCCTGTGGACCCATAACAGCAGTGAGCCCCCTGTATTGTAAGGTAAAAGGAGAAATTCGCAGACATGATATAAAATATTGCTGTCAAAAAGCCAACCTTAAAAAACATTTGAAAAGACCAGTAACATTTGTTCGTTATGTTCATCTCTCATTTGTGTAACGATTAATAATAGTGTCCTAACATACTCTTACGAATCGAATATGAAAGGAAACATAAAGACCAATTGCAAGAGATTTTTGAATATTGATATATAAATAGGGGAAGTTTGCGAAGGAAAAGCTAAATACGAACTGTTCGTCATAAGGATTAGTGACTTGTTTGTAATAATTGTTTATAGTCAATAAATCCTTGAGATATGAGACGTATGTGGCTTATTTTAAAACCATTCATTGCCAGTTCAGCTGGATATATTGAATTGATATATCAATAAAAGCAGCCTTTTGTCAAATGATAAACGTAGTCGATATATCAAAATATCAAACTGAAGGCCAGGGCATTTTCTTTTCATAAATTTTTTTCATAAATTCTTCTTTGTAAGAATATATAGACAGATCAGTTACTAGACTTGACAATCAGTGTTCCAACACTTCGTCGGAAGACCTAGACATCGATTGATTGTTGTTTTTACGTCCTGTTCGAGAATTTTTTCACTCATATAGAGACGTCTCCATATACCCTTGAAAGGCTTCAAATTTAGACCTTTACTCGGCACCCAGGGCCATTGAGCAATGGAGGTTCTCGCGCCAACGCCTACCGTGACACAGGGTCTCGGTTATTAAGGTCTCGTCATAAAGAACTTAAACTTCAAAGTGCCCAGTATATTTTCTTCTTGAATGCCCAAAACTATTTGCAAGCAGAGACAACTCGATGGACGAAATTGTGTACACGATAAGCGTCCAATCATACGTTAATCTCACAAATAATAGTAATGATATAATCGTTAATACTATTCTGGGATCAAGGTGTTATTCTCTTAAATCTGAGGATGAGTGGGAGTTGTTTATGCTTGCTGTTGCAACTGGTGTGGCGAGCATGATGACAGCAATGCGCACTCATTTACATGAAGTATAAAACTTTAGCATCATAATTTGCTAAAATATGATATACATTGTATCTTAAATTAATGACAGTAACTTTTTTACTGGATTGCTTTTAAACCAAGTGCATCTCCTAGTATTATTATATTTAGTCCTCCATGGGTCACATAGTCCATGGGTTTCTTTCAACTGAAGCAGTGTCTCTCTTCCTTTGGTGTTATTAATGTTCCAATAATTATAACAATCTAGAGTAGTTATACCTGTATATTTTCATCACACTGGTAAATGGTACCAAGCTATATCAGTTGTACGATGAATTCTGTGTTTCCAACGAAGTAGAAAATTAAAAACTCACTCTGGAGGGGGTACCAATGGAACCTTAGGTATGTGACTGGTAGAATATCCTTGAGGGGACCGTTTAATTAGAAAGGGTGTCATACAAGTATGTGTAGTACAAACTGTAGATTTCTTAATGTTTGACAGGAATTTGTGTGCAGTGTGAATTAACCCAAGGTACAATATGAAGGTCCCTAAAAACAATTTCATTACAGGATCAAAAAATATTAGGTTCAGTATTTTAGCAGATAACGAAAAGTCGATATCACATATCCATGCTTCAAACGTTGTTGCATCTCGGGCTAAAGCGGGTAAGAAAACGTCAATTGCTTATAAGCCAGTCATATCTTTGAATGAAGCTGCGCGAAAACAAATTGAACATCTCATGAATGTGAAAATGAGGCTGTCAGGAAACTCCAAAGATAATAGTGAACTATAATACATGACAAAAGTAAGGAGATAACAAGAATCAAGAAAGCAGAAGTTAGACTGATAGAAATCTGTCCGGACTGACAAACTTCAGATGGTAATCAGTCCAAATCACTGACAGCGGAAAAAAGATTTCAAGAACTTTGGAATAGGTGACAGTATGACAAACACGTATGTTACCGTCTTTCATGTCTCTGGGATGTACTTCACCACATCAGACAGGGATAACGATAGATGGGCTGGTGAAAGCTGTGCTCTCGCTTCTAGAGGAGGCTGGTGGTTTAACAATTGTTATCAAGCTTTCCTCAATGGTCTCTGGTCCTCACCAGACTTGCTACAGCTCTGAGATTCTATCATTATGGACAGAAGTGAGAGGGACGATTGATTGATGATGCAGATCAAGCGCCCATTAAGTTTTATTATTCATTTACATAATCAATAACGGCTTAAGTGTCAAAAGTCCATGTGGATGCTTACTTGTCATAGGCACCTGATCTCACATCTGCAAGGAGTCCCCACGATTGCCCCCTCAGGATTCGCATTTTTACAGGATTTATGAGCCTGATCACTGTTATCTTTATCTTTTTGTATATTATTAGTATTTCATGAACTTTTCATGCAGATAGGATTTTATACAGCTTATGACGGAAAGAAAGTATAAATTACTTGTATTAATACATATTCGAGAATCCAAGTGAATTCGCACAGACTTCTTAACCTTTGCAGATTTATACTTTCTACTTTTACAGAGAGTTTAGATCTAATCATTTTTCATAATCTCATCCGGCGAATAACAAGGCTTGTTGGGGTTGAATAATATGCTACTTAAGGAACAAGGTATGTTACATCAAAGTATCCGATTAGTCATAAGATATCAAAATTTGTGCACATATACATGACGGTCCTTTGTCTAATATGCTGAAAATGTGTCATACTGAAGATACACTATTCTGAATATCCAACAGTTCGAAAGGCTTTGTTAGTCTAGATTAAATTGTGGCAATGGAATGCATTAATATTTTCTTATTTCAAAGCTAAAGCAAGTGCTCGTGAGCTTAACTCTTTAAACCGACATACGCATTGAACAGCGCATTAATTTATTTTGCTTTATACCACTTGCACATTAAAATCTTCGTTGTTTCTTTCATGTTTTGTAACGCATACGTATGACGTGAAATGCATACGTATGATGTGATTAAGGAAAAAAGGGGAGAAAATTGTCTTTAAATCTATAAAGTATTATCTAGATCTGTAAGATTCTAAGTAAAATTTCATTATTTAGGGATTGAAATACTTGATATCTACAACAAACAACGGGTAAAAAAAAAGAAAAAAAATATTATTTACACATTTATAAAATTAAAAATCACACTAGCTATACTCTCTCTTTACTTTGAATATGTTATATATAATTTTATATAACAATTCTTACTGGAACACTTTGTGGACCCTAAATTTTATCTATAGCTATGAATTGTGTTTTCTTAAACCAAAAATTATATTTCATTTAGGCACATTATCAAAAATCTGTTCTTAAGATGTTTCTATCTGTGAAAAAACCAAGTGCAAAAATCCATTTTTATCCAATAAAAACAAGGATTGACAAAAAACGCCCCAAGAGTACATATTTTCAGATTATTCTTTTAATATTTTATCATTCATAATGATATCAACCGTTTTTATAGTCCATCAAATCGATAAATAAGCAAATATAAAATACAGAGTGTATAACAACTTTGCAATCACCTCTCCGTCATATATTAAGACCCTGATGTCTATAATTGGCAGCTAAAGGATCAATCAACAGAATCTTACAGATTTTACTCACAATATGAGTAGTTTTTTTTGTTGTCTGTTTAATTGTTGTCTTTTTGCTGTGTCTCAAGGTAACGTTTTTTCGACGTAAATACAACACATCTGGAACTGAATAACAAAAAGTCGGATAACGAACTTTCAGAAGAATGCAAGTCTGTTTGTTGTGTGAATCTTCCATGATGTGTCAAAAGAAATGTGGTTTCTTTGGATACAATGGAAAACCGATGAGATGCAGTGCATACAAGACAATTTTTGGTCTAAAATGGCTGATGAGGCCGGTTGGAAATACTATTCATATAATTGTATGTATTACTAGTAAGACTTTTTATCCTTTTCACAGAAATAGTTGAAACTCAATATGGATTATTACAAAAATAGCAATAGGTCGACTGATTGATTGATTGTATGTTGTTGAAAGTCCCTTAAACTTTCAAGAATTTTTCACTCGTGTAGAGACGTCACCATATACCGGTGAAGGGCTTCAAATTTAGACCTTTACTCTGCACTCAGGGCCATTGAGCAGTGAGATTTCTTTATCGTGCCAACGCCTACCGTCATACAGGACACGGGACCTAGGTTTTTGAGGTTTCACCCGAAAGATCCATGACTTTCACTTCTAACGCCGGGTGCTAGGCGAAGGAAAAGTCACTACCTATATTTACGTCTTAGGTTTGACGCGGCGAGGTGAACGAGATTCGATGCAACAGACCGAAGCATTTCATTAATCTGTACTATTTAATTATTTTTCTATCATAGAAATTAACTAAGGAGAGACAACACCGTGAAAGTTATCTTTCACAGGACATGAAAAACTTTGAAGCAATCGCTTTAAGGTGACTTAAAGAAACTTCGAAAAAGTTGTTGCCCTTTGAACCTCAGTTTCAAAGCTTTGAAAAGCCGTCTTCATTACCATAAAAGGCCAATTTTATGAAAACCCAATAAGCTCCGGCTAATGATTACAATTTGAAGCCTACATACATGTACAGGGTTACAAACACGTCGATCTGCGAAATAACACTTTACAGTTATTTAGCTAATATCGAACACTTTTCTTGCTCCTTTTGAAAAGGGAAAGCCCAGATGATGAAACGGACTATGGCGCGCGATAATCGTTTTTGCGATATCCATATTGCAAGATTAAAATTTCAGAACATAAAACATGCAATTAATTGATGTCCAATTGAACGTTTCAAGGTTCTACGTACATTTACAAAATAAAAGCAATGGATTCCCCAATAAAGAAAAAAAAATGAGAAAAAAAAATAAATTAGAAACTATAGTCTAATATTAGATTCCTTTAAATGTGACAAAAAATGTCTGATTTACCATCCTTTAAGAACCTGTAAGCCTCTTTTAAAGCCAGGAAAGTCTTATCTATATTCTGTTGTATATTACGTTTCGTGAGGTAACATCTTGATCAATCAGAAAAATGTAATGATTAACATTAAAAATGGTTGTTTCTTGTAAAAATATAAATCTGTTGTGCGGTCTTGCAAATTAAAACGAAAATTCGACTAATGGATAAAACAAATATAAATTAAAACCACACAAATTTTACTAAAAGATTGTCCAATAAAACAATCTCTACATTCTTTATTTTCTTATCACTTCGTACTATAGATTGTAAAGACCTTCGTGGTAATGGTCACACTAATTCAGGTGTGTACGAAATTTATCCCGCTCCCGTCCTGTCAGAGTTAACTGCGATATGGAGACAATTGACGGAGGATGGAGGCTACATTATTTGACTAAATGTCAATTTAAGGGGAAAAAAGAGTGAGAAGACTTTTGGAGATTACTTAAAATCAAAAATAGTGAAAAATTTTATTTTCTCCCAATGATGACTCAGAAATGATGATAGTACTGTACAGAAGTGCATGTACTTAGTCTTACGTAGTCTTAGGAATTTCTACCGAAAGTATTGGATAAAGTTTAGCCAATTGAATTAAGTTTTGCGAGTATCTCCGCACACTCATTCTTTCTTTAAGCACTTAAACTACAAATAATTGTCATATTGATAATTTCATTTTGTTATTTTTTTTTTATTTATCTGTATGTTGGAATTGTTTTCTCTTTTTATAATTCATGAATACATTTTAAAGAAAAATATCAGAGAGGGGTATTGGGAAAAAAATTACACTAAGTGACATAACCATACTCGATTTGTCTCCCTTATTGACAATTACTAACTGAACAAGCTAATTCAGTGAATATGTGTCCCCCGCTTAGAGGAAAAAGAAGAGCATGCGCAGTTGGGGGGGTCGCGCTCCCCCCCCCCTTGATTTGTAGAATTTTTAATTGTATACATGTATATTGAAGCAAATAAAAATGCCAATATGGATATAAAGATGGATATAAAGACTCGATTGCTTATTCTTTAATATGTGTATAGAAGATTCTATTTGTATAGAGTATTTATCACGCTGCAATGATGATTTTATGAGTTTGTACAAGCCAGACGTCAGAACTTTTTTTCATTTCACATGCTGAATACTATCATTTTTATAGTAAATCCAAAAAAATTCCAAAAAAAACAACAAAAGGATCGACCGGGATTCGAACCTGGGGCCTCTCGCTGCTTAGTGAGAGTCATACCCCTACAAGCCAGACGTCAGAACTTTTTCATTTCACATGCTGAATACTATCTTTTATATAGTAAATCCAAAAAAAAAAAACCAAAAGGATCGACCGGGATTTGAACCCGGGGCCTCTCGCATGCTTAGCGAGAGTCATACCCCTAGACCACGGAGTCATTTGATTATACAGCAAGTTAAATGCAAACATTAGGTGACATATAATGTTTATATTCACGTTCGATATTTTCAAAATTTGACACAATATATGGTGTCTAATTAAGCCTTTACTAAACAGTTCTAATAGATGTAATTAGAATATAAAGTCAGCCGACTACCTGTATCATACGTAATAACTCTCCAGATGCCCATGTGCTTACATTAGTGCCAAGAGACTTTTAATACTATGAATTAAGAAAAATAAACGGGGCGGGACACTTGTTGAGGGTCGAGAGAGGGTGTTATGGTATAAAATTTCATTGCAAAAGCTCAAAAGCTTCTTGAGATATCGCCCGGAAACAAAAGATTTGCACACAGAAGGAATGTATGAATTTACGACCTTAAACTTGAACTTTTGTCTTCAAAATCGGAAGGGGTTTTCCTTAGGCCTCAAGGAGTTGTTATGTAAAATTTCATTGCAAAAGCTCAAAGGATTATCGAGATATCGCGCGGAAACGAAAATGTTAACACAGACAAAAATTGTTAATTTATGACTTTGACCTTTGATCTTTCCGATTTCAAAATCAATACGGTTCTTTTTTAAGCCATAGGGAGTTCCTTTGGAAAATTTTATTGCAAAAGCTAAAGGGTTTTTGAGATATCGCGCGAAAAAAACGAAAGTGTTACAGACGGACGCACGGACGGACAGACAGACCCAAATTAATATCCCCCACTTTCAGTGAAAGCTGGGGACAAATATCTGACATTTAAAGTTTGAAAACCTGGTTTATAGATAAAATAGCTCGAGAAAGCTTTTTTACTGCAATAAAGTTTTAATTAATTTCAAAGATAACTTTCATACAGGAAATGACGTAATCCATCAGTTAACGAAGGGAAAGAACTCCTCCCTCTATGTTTCCGTCACACTTGTGAATAGTAACAGGCTGTATCAGTTGTACGACCGATTCTTTGTTTCCAATGAAGCAGAAAAATACAAACTTCTTCTGGCCGGGACTATCAAGGGAACTTAAGGTACATGACTTGTAAAAGCTAATTTTGTTATATGTTAAAATGAGAAGGGCTTCGTACAAGTATGTGTACTGCTATTATGTATACTTTGTTTTAGTTTCATTTTGTCTATGTTTAAGGTGACAGTAGGTGTACTGTAATTATGTTTACATTGTTTTAGTTTCATTTTATCTCTATTTAAGGTGAAGTACGTGTATTGTAGTGATGTATACTTTTTTTTTTACTTTCATCTTGTCTCTATTTATGGTGACAGTATGCTGGACACATATCTTTCAGACTATAATGTGTCTGGGATGTACTTCAGTACTTCAGACAAGCATAATGACAGATACGCTGTGCTCTCAGTTCTAGAGGTGGGTGATGGTTTAATACCTGATCTTCACCATCCTAGGTACAAATCTGGGATCCTATGATTATATACGGGACAGAAGTGAGAAGAGAGAAGAACGATGATGCTGATCTAGCGTAATTAAGGGGATGAAGGACACATAGTCACATGACTCTGTTTAACTACGTCATAGTCTCTGTTTATATAAGTGCAAAACGTGTAAAGCATCATTTCTTGTATAATTTTATGACAATTTTTTAACTTTAATTACCATCTTATATAAGAAAAATAAAAAAAAGTTTTAACATTCTTGAAAACATTAACAAATTATGAAAAAGATTGATCCACTCCTCTGTTTCCCTAAACTGCGCGTCCAACAAGTCGGTGACGTCATACACGATCTGTTAGTACAGCAAGATCATACTCGGTAAACAGAGGGGCGGTATTATTATGTAAAAACAGGTCATAATCAGTATATGATGAAATATTTTGAGAAACGGGGAATACAAAAATTGTTTGTGCATGGCTGATGACGGAAATCTTATGTAGGTATATCTTATTTCGCTTATTTAGCTTACGTATGACGTCATAGTTGGTTTTTCCCTACTCCTACAAGTAAGAGCCTCGGTTAACGTCCCTACGCTCCTTATATACCTCGGACTCTTACATCCGAAGGCCATTTTCTAACGAGCTCGTTCCGCCTGAGATTTTGGGAGGAACATATAATGCGTGAAATAAACTGTAAACAAGTAATTCTCAGGTACCTACGTGTTGCATGGGGTATACAAGTCACAAGAAATCCTAAAATCTGCTTTATTCAGTATGCACCATTGTTCATTAATCAAAATTGTCATTATTTTAATTTGTCACCAGAATTACTTTCGATTTGACTTCATGCTAATTTTGCGGATTGCTAGTCAGAAAACGAAAATATCAATGATTTTATAGCAGAAAACTAGTTTCGTTTCGTCATATATTCTGCATTCCATTCCCGAATTTCAAACAGACGACTTGTTTTCATTTCTGCTTCGATTTTAAAAATAATGGATTTATCGCTAATAAGAGAGATTAACATTGTTTTATGTGTAAGTTTTATCGCAAATAGTGAATATTTTATTGTTTTGTGTCATTCGTTAATGTTTAAAGCCTGAATTTTTAATTAAACAATTTATTTCCACTTGGGATTTCAGCGGCGAGAATTTTTACAATGGATGCTAGAGGTTACGCGGCGCCAAGTCAAAAGTATCTCGCCGTGAACTGCTAGCATGCTGGAGTAGGTTTTTCCCGTACTCGAGAAATGTAACATGACACGTTTTTGTCACGCTTATGTCCTCTTTAACGATGTCCTGTGAAATAATGAGGTCAGCTTCATCATTCGAAACTTTTACAGTTAATCAATAATTTGAAGGATTTGCATTTCAACGTAAATTAAAAAAATATTGAATGATAGAATTTTTTGTAAATTACGTTTTTTATTGTTTAAGTTGTCTTAAAAAGTGCGTAATTTTCCCTATCCAGATGCAGTGTGATAGACAAAACTTGCTTTTTCGAATTTTAAATCCTAGGTATACTCTGAAATATTTTAAAAGATACATGTCCACTTTGATAGTTTTTATGTATGGACAGAGTAATGCGCCCGGAAACATTGAGAATTAAAACTCCACTTTGATACTGTAGGGCATAGTATTTGTCAATCAATATCTCCAAAATAAGGTTAGAAACCTAATGATATAACTGCTTTAAGATATGTGGGACATGCTTAATTAGAAATATACAAAATATGAAAAAAATTGAATGACAAGTATTTTTTTCAGCTCAAGGTCCTTCTCCTCCTTAAGTTTATCATTCATGCACCTGACGAACACGGTTTAAGGAGAATTTTTTTTTTCGAAGGCACCTGATCCCCTATGTGCTTCCAAGGTTCCGTGTTCCGTGCTTGGTTCTTTTCAAGATTTGTATTGTTCGGATGGGAGATTAAATTGTGACAAGTATTACAACCCCTTGGCACATAAAAAAAATCGTTTTTCTGGTTTTCGAAACAGTAGGCTCAAATGGGACCGACAGAAAATCTCCAAACTTTGAAAGCAGACCATGGAAAATTAAATTTTGCCGCCTTGATATGACTGAAATATTATCTGCATAAACAAAAACAATCTATCAATCTAAGGTCATCATTTTTGTTAATGACATTAATAGGGAAATTACAAATTTTAAATACGGCTATGTAATAAATGAAAACATCATCTTTGCATTTTCTCTTAGAAAACTCATCCACAAATATATTGTTTATGATTAGAAAAAGCTATAGGTATTCGTGTATCTGACATTTTGTCTTTTTTGTATACATACGAGGGTTGTCCCAAAATTCCGTAGACAAGCGTTGTTTTGTAGGAACCCGGTGTCATATATTAATGAAACTTCTTACATAAATTAAACAAACGATAACTAATTAATTTATGGGCAAACATTGAATAATTACACAGATTTAGCCTATTTAAATAAAATAGTTCTTGTCTGGTGTAAGAAGGCGGCACAGTACCCAAAAAGTGCAATTAAAAATCGGTATATTATATTTAAAATCCTAGGGAAAAGTAGTTACTACTCAGTATCTTGGGAATAGAAATAAAAATTCTGAATATTATTTTAGTACCTATCTTTCCTCAAATTTGGTGTATATACTTTAACGAATATGAATTTTACAACGTTTTATATACAGCGGTTAAAAAAATCCGCCTTGTTGAAATATGGCGGCTGCGTTGACACAGGCAGCGCACTGGACTGTGATCAAGTGTTTTTATCCTGAATTCACTCCTACAGAAATGTATAAGTCATAAATGTTTGATACACAAGGAAATGTTTTCTTGTCCTTAGTATCTTAAAATGACTGAAATGGTTTCTCTAGTTTTGTGAAGAACGGAAACTAAAAAAAAAAAGACAGGCCTAAGAATCGGGCAAGAGTGACACTGTGTAACTCCATTACAGAAGGCAAACTATAAACCCGTAGAAACATAGGGTTTTCAAAATTTTATTATTTCATACATGTACATGCACATACTTTGTTCATATATTTAAATGTTTAATCATATCATAATGATTAAGATATTTCACATTTATATGTATAATCTTTTTGATTAATTAAAGAATTAAATTCTGGTAATTAGTATATTTTCTGCAAAAATTTGAACCGTTGACATTTGTCTTTTTTGACGTTGCAGATTGCTTCGGATGTGAGAGAACGATATCACTTCAAATCTTATTACTCGAATAGTTTTCAAGTTAACATGATGAAACTTCGAAATTTATCTGCCAAGAACACACTTTATCCACCCAAAAATTTTTATAAAGATACATTGATTTCTTTAAAAGATATGAGCTCAGCCTACGGAATTTTGGGACAACCCTCGTATAGGTTGAACTTCTCCTCTACCACTTACATGGTATTCTTCTGTAATATGTTGAGTAGCAAGCTTGTGATACAATTAAAAGATAGAACAGATCACCTCCAATTTAGTTTCATGGTAATTAGCACTTTTAGATAACAATAGAAATAAAAAGAAAATTGATTTCTATCGAAAAGTCAGTTTTTTGTACATTTATGGGAAGCGCATATCAAATATTTACACTCCAATTTGAAAGTCTTCTAATTATCTTGGAACAGTTCACGGTACACTGTAGCTCAGTCGGCAGAGCACTCGCTTCGTGATCGGGAGGTCGTGAGTCCGAATCTCGGCCGCGACTGATCTAAATCGATAAAAATGGGTAGCAACTGTTCCTTCGCCATGCGCTCGGCACTTTGAAGTGAAAGTTGCGGGTCCTTCGGATGAGACCTTAAAAACCGAGACTCCGTATCACGGCAGGCTTTGGCACAATAAAGATCCCTCACTGCTCCATGGCCCTGAGTGCCAAGTAAAGGACAAAATCTGAAGCCCTTACAGTCCCTGAAACGTTCTACTTTCCCATTTTTCCGTTCGCTCACCGTTCATTCAGCGTGCGTTCACCGTTCGTTCACCGTGCGTTCACCGTTCGCTCTCCGTTCACAGTTCTGCGTTCACCGTGCGCTCGCGTTCACCGTTCGCTCTCCGTTCGTTCACTTTGCGTTCACCTTGCGCTCAGCGTTCACTTATCGTTCAGTCTACACTGTCATTCGGAACGCCAAAGTGAAAGGACTTATCTTTTTTGTAAGTAAGGATTTACAGGATTTGAAATTTTATAAATAACATATCGTGTTTGAAGGGTCATTATTTCATCGGAAAAAAATTTATCTACAATATGTTTTATTATTTTTCTAACTTATCTCTTAGGTTATTTATTAAATTACTCTGGAAAATCAATACTGTTATTAGTATGTACCTATGTAGAGCGATGCTGAAAAATTGAATTTAAATACGGGCAATATACGGATACTTCAAGCACTGCTACATTTTGTTATTATGTTAAAGACGACAAATTGCTAATGGAGAGATACTAATCCTTGTCAATTAATTTTTTTTTCTAACACTTTTTTTTCAATTACTAAAGAAATAAGAACTAGTTCTGAGAATTATAAATAGTATTGCGGATATCCAGTTAATTAAATATCTTTGGAGCTAATTAAATTGATAATGTGGTCAAAAAATATTTCTTTAGATGTAATACACTACAATATTTTCTACTTTACATAAATAAAGTCTATTGTTAGAGAGAAAAAAATTCTTTCCTTCACAATAACTTTATATGTTTGCCATTAAGATCGCCCCCCCCCCCTTTTCCAACTAAATCGGTTACTTAGTAAGTATTTCCAGTATATTTTAATTAATAATTAAAAAAGAAGTTAACGCGTTTTGTAGCACAAAAATTTCAGTCTCAAAACAAACAGGACAAGCACGTGGACTTCGTGTGAACTTGAAGCAAGAAAATAAAAACCGATTTTGACTGTCAAAAAAAATGAATTTGTTGATAAAAAAGGTTACTTTCACTACTTGATATATTTAGATAGAAATTAAGAATTATTGTTTATACAGGTACATGTGCGTGCGTTTGTGGCAGGGGCGGGGATAAACGGAATCTCTCTCTCTCTCTCTCTCTCTCTCTCTCTCTCATTTGTCCGTTTAATCAAAACTATGGCCGCATATTACTTAAATATCAAGTTCTGAAATTTTAATCTATAACAAATAATATGAATGCTTCTTTGTGTCATCTTGTCCGAGTATAATCACGGGGAATTGTCTACAGATACATGTAGAAGTAATCAAAAAAAAAAATGAAAAGACACATAAATATATTATTGCATTATTTTTTTAATACTAGTGTATTCATGCAATACGTCCACAGATCTTTGTTAAATCTTTTTTTATTTTTTTTTTCTCATTATTTTACACGGAATCGCCTTGACACGGAAATACATGTATGGTTGTTACAACCGTTTTAATTCGATCCTCTTCGAAAATCATTATTTGCAATGCTTTTACGTATCGAATAAGAATAAGAATATTTATTTTACAACGAGAATATTTTTATCTCTTAAACTACAGCGTTCGGTAACAATTTCAATGTTTTACAGCGATAAAAATCGTGTGATTAAACAGCTGAATTTAAACATCGTACATATGTGCAGAAAGATATTGTAAGAAACTTAATTAATAATTTTACTTATTGTGCTTCTTTCATCTTTCTTAGGACAATTTTTGAATATTTATTTATTTATTTTTGCACCTGCCATTAGAATACAATAGAGCAGATACAAAGCATGGAAAAGATCAGAGGCATTCCGAATAAATCGTTCATCTTGCGTTCACCGTTCACTTTGCGCTCGCGTTCGCGCTCCGTTCGCGTTCTGCGTTCGCTCACCGTTCACCAAGTTGAGTTCAGCGTTCACACATCGTTCACTCACCGTTCGCACTGCGTTCGTTCAGCGTTCGCTTACCGTTCAAGTGGGAAGGTAGAAGTTTCAGGGACTGTAACTGGGATATGGTTAAAGAAAAAAGAGTACCTATCAATGCACTTTTTTTTCAAAGGCCATCTATTTTGTTTAATTTTAGGTCCGTCGGATGGGAGATTAAATGGTGTCAAGTATTACAACCCCTTGGCTCATAAAAGACCGTTTTTCGGGTTTTCTAAACAATAAACTCAAATGGGACCGACAGAAAATCTTTGAAAGCAGACCATGGAAAATTAAATTTTGCCGTCTAAATATGACTGAAATATTATCAGCATTAACCAAAAACAATCAATCAATCTAAGGTCATCATTTTTGTTAATCACATTTATAGGGAAATTACAAATTTTAAATATGGCTATGTAATAGATGAAAACATCATCTTTGCATTTTCTCGTAGAAAACTCATCCACAAAATAATGTTTATGATTAGAAAAAGCTATAGGTATTTGGTATCTGACATTTTATTTTTTTTTATATATATATATTTAGGTTGAACTTCTCCTCTACCACTTACATGGTATTCTTCTGTAATATGTTGAGTAGTTAGCTTGTGATACAATTAAGATATAGAACAGATCACCTCCAATTTAATTTCATGGTAATTAGCACTTTTAGATAACAAATGAAATTAAAAGAAAATTGATTTCTTTAGAAAAGTCTCTTTTTTGTACATTCGTGGGAAGCGCACATCAAATATTTACAATCCAATTTGAAACTCTTCTAACTATCTTGGAACCGTTCACGGTAGCTCAGTCGGTAGAGCGCTTGCTTCGTGATCGGGAGGTCGTGAGTTCGAATCTCGGCCGCGACTGACCTAAGTCGATAAAAAATGGGTAGCAACTGTTCCTTCGCTATGCGCTCGGCACTTTGAAGTAAAAGTTGTGGATCCTTCGGATGAGACTTTAAAAACCGAGGCCCCGTGTCACGACAGGCTTTGACACAATAAAGATTCCTCGCTGCTTAATGGCCCTGAGTGCCGAGTAAAGGTCAAAATTTGAAGCCCTTCACCGGTATTTGGTGACGTCTATGTATGAGTGAAAAATTCTTGAATGGGACGTAAAACAACATACAATCAATCAATCTAACTATCTTGGATAATATTTAGAAGCATGAATTAACAATTATTGTTAATGACTGATCAAGCGTCATTGTATCTAGACTTTATCTAGAATATCCGATCCAAGGGGACATTTATTCGTCATAGGCACATAATCCTAATTCAAATTCTTCTGATGTTTCTGTGTTTTGCTCTTTAAAGGATTCGTATTGTAAACAGGGTTATGAGATCGATCACAGTGTTATCTTTTTTGCTGATTTATATGTATTTTAATTTTTTTTAAATTTTTCTAATTTTATCATAAGAATTTTCAATAGATATACATATACATTCACGTTTGTGGTTATCGGTGGTATCGTATACAACGATTGGGAAAATGCATATAACAATTTATTTGATATTTGGAAATCGGACGGGAGATTATGAAACACATTCTGAGAGACAAAAAGCATATATATACATGTATGCATGTATGTATGACATATTTTCAGATTTTTTCATTTGCCTTGTTTTCTTCTTAACCAGCTATGAAATATAGGTTCATTCGATTCTCTATAAGGCCTTTTTTCCGGACTAGGAAGAAATCATCTAAAAATGTAACGTTACATAATTTTAAACCCTCTTTTTATGATTTTGATGTTTATTTTTCAATATCGATCACATTAGTCACGTGATAAAGCGATAAAAATGGCGGACAAATAAGGAAATAGTGAGGGTAGGTCTATTTAAATCTTGATTAAATGCGTTTTTCTAAGTTTTATTGGCCAAGAATTGTTTATTTATATATGAAACATATAATACTAAATTGATATATGTAAAAATGTTTCATTTAGGGGTTAATTTAATTTTTGGGAGCATAAATAGTGTTGTAGTCACATTCTGTAAAAAAATTGAATGTAAATCTTTACAAAATGCACACCGCATGACGCTAATGAATGTCAAAATATCATTAATTTCGACTAGATACTTTATTTAAGTGTAAATTGTTATTGTCTACAGTTTTTATAGATATATCACATCACTAAATAGATATAATTTGTCGAAATGCGCATCTGGTGCATTACAATTCGTACCGTATAAGATTTACATTATGATACCTGGATCGAGGCCTCTGCTGGTGGACTGTTAGTCCCCGAGGGTCTCTTCAGCCCAGTAGCTAAGTACTTCGGTATTAGCTTGAAAATACGGATATATATTTAATTGCTGTGGTAAAATTTAGAAATTTATTTCAAAATTAAGGATTATCTCCTTAATGCATAGCTCTGATCCTTCGACGTATTTGGCTCCAGTTTTTCGGCACCCCTTTTCCTGCTTTCTCAGTTTTTTTTTTTTTATTTAAATATATCAGATTTCCAACGTTTTGGAATGAGCATCACTGCAGAGACATAATTTGTCGAAATGCGCATCTGTTGCATGAAAATTGGTACCGTATATGATTTACATTATTTTCACGTAATAAGCCCATAATAATTATAAGAAATTTGGAATCGAAGAGTTATTTCAAGATTAAACTATCAATGATGTGAATAAAATACTGAACACATTTCAAGGGATCTTGTTTGTGATTGACTAAATATTAAGTTGATAATGAAAACAACAGCTTCTAAATTAACAGTAAAAAATAAAGAATCCATTAACATGCAGGATGAATATATAAATGCAAGTCTTTTTAAACTTATCTTTGGGGCATTTAGTATATCAAATGGAAAACAGTTAAAATAAAAATAATTCTAGTATCAAGTGAAAGAACAGCGTAAAATTGTTTGACCTTTATTTAATTATTCTCATAAAATATCTATTATTTTCTTTAAAAGAAAATGCTATTTAAACAACAATTTACAAATGCCATGTGTATCAAAGTCAAGGTCTTTGCACCCTTCCTCTTTCATCGACACACAGAAAAAAACCCACAAGATTTTAACAGCTCCTTAAAATATTCAAAGATATCAAAATACGGTGTAACATATTTCAATAGCATCAAAAGTATACATAGGTCCTACCGGTCCAGGGATAGCCTAGTGGTTTGGCGGTGGAGGCCAAAGGGTTCAATTATCGTTGGCACTCCCGCAAAATTAACGCGTTTAATATTATTTGCTATATGAATAGCTAATGTGGTGTATTTTATAATATATTTTCTTTAAACAAATCAAATGTACACATCAAATTTGTTGAATCTTCACAAAAGGGAGTAACCTCTCTACATGGGTGAAAAATTCTTGCATTGCGTAAGACAAAAATACAATCAATCACATGTGTTCTTTAGACCCGGTCCACCTTTGGTATTTGGTTTTCGGAGATGGAGCCACTGTTTTCCAAGCTAGTATTGATCAAAAATGTGTGTTGCAACCTTAAATCCCAATAGACTGAGTCACTTAAACACCTAGGTAACATAAAATACTTCGATCCTGTGTCACTCATCAGGAGAAAATAGGAGTGTCCCTCTAAAAGGCAGAGACAGAACTCCTATTATGAAGTATTTATTTCATGTAAGTAATTCCATATCTATCACAGTTACCTTCTATAATTAGCTAATACCACAATAAAACGAACGTGTATCTTTCCTCCACAACATCGATAGCTCCTATTATTTCTAGTACATATGTACTAACACATATATTCAAAGAAGTAAAGATACATTTATAAATAAGGATTCATATCATATAATAAAAGGAAAGATAATATCTTTATATTTCTAGCATTCAGTTCAGTGAGACTTGTAAACACATGTATCACAAGATTATCAGTATTTACATGACACTCAGTCTTTCCAGTCCTTTGATTTTTGAAATTTCAGGGAAAAATCACAATTTTTAGAGCGAAAATTGCATGGCTTATATTTATCCTTGTTGTATCAATATGAAATAATCTAAATAAGTTGATAGCCTTCATTATGAATAAGTGAGCTTTCCCTACAATTATCGTTCAAATGAAAAAAAAAATTATTTAGATGTCATAACCACCTTTAAACCAAGTTCATAAGCTAGTAGATACTAATTAGATATTAATTAGAAGTTTGCTTGCAAGTTTTGGTGTTGGTACAAGGTGGTTATGACATGTGTAGGAGGAGTGTTGCTAAAACGCGGAACGGAAAGGAAAACGGAAAGTATGATTCCAGGTTAAATCCCTTAAAATATAAAAATAATACCAGAAACAGTATATATATCATATATTTTTTTTCATATTTAATCCTTAAGTATTAAAATACGAGTTGATTTAGCCATGTTCATTCTCTTATTTATGAAGATGTCTGAACATAGACAAAGCACAGGGTACGGAAAACGGAACAGAAAATATCTAATGCCGTAATACATGTAACATGTTTTTAGCGAAAATGCCCGAATTTATCGGTATACCGGTATATCGTGATTTTTTTTATTGCATGATACGTATCGTGATACGGAAACTAAAATATCGGTATTTGGTACAAAATTAAAATTTCCAGACATTATTCATTTATTTTTTCGAACTATTAAATAAAAATTACAGGAATTCTAAAAACTGTTGAAAAGTTAAACTAGGACATCCAAACATGCTTTATATTATATAAATAAAAATGAAAAACGTGAAGTTATGTTCTTACAGCGTATTTGTACGAAAAAATATAGAAATTCATTAGAAATTGTAGTTAAAATTCAGTGTAAAAATATCACAAAATATCGTGATATTTTGGAGAAAAAATCGTGATATATCACGATACGAAATTTTTGGCGATACCCATCCCTAATAATTTTCAATGCATATGTACATGTACCCATGCACCTTGGGTGTGGATAACGTACATCTCTGTAACCCAACCCCCCCCCCCCCCCCCCACTAAAATATAAATAACAACTCTATATTTTCTCGAAAATATGTCATTTCCCTATCAATGTCATCTTGGCGTTATTCTGGACATATACTTGTATGCTGTCTTTCTTAAATCCCCGTTTCAGGTCCCTATGGATTGCATCAACACTACTGTACTTGTAATGAACTGTTTTTACAATTGTTTCCTTAATGCCAGTGATCGTTGCCTCTAATACAAATGTATATATACTCTGTCTTTCTCCTCCGCCTGTTTCAAAACAACATTGCCCCTTTTATAATCAGTAATGATGATTTTGTCTTGGACGAATAAGCCATTTTTTAAATTCAGATTTGGATAAGTGATAAGTACAGGCACGGATCCAGGAATTTTTTTCAAGGGGGGGGGGGGAGGGGTCGACCCCAGTCAAAAAAAATTCCAACCTAGAAAATTCTTGACAAGCAACCCCTCCCCCCGGTAAAGTCCTTTCCCAAACGTGAAAAACCTATTTCGGGGGGGGGGGGATAGTCGTTGAGTTCTAAAGCTCAATACTTATGACTTTTCGTACCAACATTATACCGATCCGCGTTTTCGAGGGGGGGGGGGGTTGGGGGGGTCCAAGTTCACTTTTAATTCGTTTAGTATATACATTTAATAACTCCGCAAATTTCAGGGGGGGGGGGGGCGTTCCGGATCCCCTTCCCCCTCCCCCTCTATATCCGCGCATGAAGTGAGACATTCTGATAGATAATGGGATGCGAGTCTAATTAATGTGTATTTTATTGACCATTGCATGTATATATGCAACATGTTTTCTGGGAAAAAAATCATGAATAAATCACATTGATTAATTAGATATGATTTACATGTATTAGATAAAGAATATTGCTTCCTAATTCTGAATTATACCTGTGCTTAGTGAAAACTTGACATAAAATTTTTCGTTTTCCGTTCCGTTCCGTTTTCCGTTCCGCGTTTTAGCAACACCCGTGTAGGAGTTGCCAATCGCACCCACCCTCTCGAGTTTTTCCATTACCCTAATGCTAAAACGGTCGATAGACCGTTACTTTGTGACTGTATTTCAAAATAGATAGTACAGAATCCTTATCCAAACAAAATTTATCATTAAATTGAAAAATCAGTCTAAGGATTCAATCAAATTTTAATGGAACCAGAAAACGACCTTATAGATTATGAACCTTTGATTGTCATTTTTGGCATAGTCTTGCATAGAAATTTACAATGAGAAACTCGTGCTTATGTGACACCTTAATAAAGATACAGAGAAGTTAATAAACGATATAGGGTAGCAAGAAATTGAAACATTGAGTATATTTTGATTGTTTTTTAAACATGTAATGTAAATAAAAGGAATGTTTTTAAATTTAGAGTAAATTATTGGTGTTTAAATTACACAGAACTGCACGTAGACATATTTTTCATGAAGCGCTTGCGTGCTTCTGGAAATATGTGTACCTGACAAATCTGTGTAATTTATTCACCAATAGTTTACTCTAAACAAATATATGATATAATAATGACTCTGTTTAAAAACCCATTCTTGAATTTTCGACCAGGTCAAACGCGTGGCGCAGTGGTTGGAGCGTTCGTTGTAGAGTCGCGGAGTAAGGAGTTGATGATTTTCTCTCGGTTTCGAATCCAATGTGAGACAAGTCCTTCGAATGTGAACTCATGAAATGAGGTCCCGAGTCGCAGTAAGTATCGGCAAAAAAGATCCCTCACCGCTCAAAGGTCGTACAGGTCTAAACTTGCAACTCCCCACTAGCAAATGATGGCGTCTCAGTATGTTGGAAAGATACTCGAGGGACGTTAAAAACCTCCCTTGGCATGTTAAAGATCGTTTCTATGGTTTTCGCAATACATTAGGCTTAATGGGGGCGCCAGAAAATTTCCAAAACTTTCAAAACCGGCCATTTAACATTAAATTACGCCGCCAAAATATGGCTGAAAAATTAAAACCATTAAACAAAAACAATCAACCAATCAAAGGTCATCATTATAGTTAATATAGGGAAATTACAAATCTTAAATATGGCTATGTAATAGATAAAACATCAGTTATGCATTTTCTAGTGGAAAACTGATCCACACACATATTTTTATGATTAGAAAGACTATAGCCTAATAGGTATTCATGCATCTGACAAAAAATTTGAGTTTTTTTTTTAAATGCCTTTAGGTTTTATTTGTCCACTACCGCTAACATGGTATTATTCTGTAATATGTTGAGTAATTAGCTTGCAATACAATTAAAACATAGCACAGATCACTACCAATTTAATTTTATATAAATAAACACTTTTAGATAAAAATAGAAGTTTGAAGAAAAGTGATTTCTTTAGAGAAGTCATTTTTTGTACATTAATGGAAAGCGCATATCAAATATATACACTCCCATTTGAAAGTCTCTTAACTATCTTGGATCATATTTAGAAGCATATATTAACCATTATTGCTAGAAGAAATCACTTCCATGGCTCAGTTTGTACGAAGCCGTTAGAAGGCAAGATCCAAACAAAATTGATCTGCATCAATTAGATATTTTTGAACGAAATAGTTCTTAGGGACAAGTTTAATATTGTTATTTTCTTTGGACGAATTAGGTATTATTAATTAAGTAATTGTTTGTAGGAATTCGTTACTTTTGCGGATGATGTTGTTGATATTCTTTTTGAACGAAAGAGACATATGTTTGCACGAAATAAATATTTCTTCGAAAGATTTTTTTTTTGCACGAGGACGATTACATGTAAGATATTAGGTCGACCTGATTAGATATTCGTTTAGCCCAGTAGGATATTGAATTAGACAAATAAGGTATTTCTTCAGACGAATTACTTCTTCGGGCAAGTTAAAGTTTAGTTTAGAAGGAAAGATTTGTGTAGAGAATTAAGTCTTCGTTCGAACGAATTAGATATTTTTTAAACAAACTGATTAATATATGTTAAGAAGGATTGGATGTTTATTCGGACAAAAAAGATTTTTGTTCGGACTAATTTGAAATAATTCGATATTCGGTTGTACAAATTCGATATTTGTTTGGAAGAATAAATTTGTCGTTCGGACAAATTAGATATTAGTTTGGACGAAAAGGATATTCGTAAGAACGGATTAGATTTTTTAAGACCATTTAGAAAATAAGGCATTTCTAACAACAAATTACATCTTTGTTAAGACGAATTGTATGTTCATTAACACGGATAAGATTTTCCTTCGCACAAGTAAAATATTTGTTCCTTGAGAGAAAGTCTTTTTTGAGGACGAATATTTTTTTTCCACTAATTAGACATTTGTATAGGCGAATTAGATAACTGTTTTGACAAAATACTGTAGACTGGGAAATAATCACGATGGTTATAATTTCACTATGTTCGTGATTTTATCATTTATCTTCGAAATTAAACCCACCGTGAATGCTATGCTGAGTTTAAAAAAAACGTTTTATGGATATTTCAAATCATAGGCTTTTTAAACCACCACGTTTTACGGAAGATAATACTGCTCAAACAACCCGTTTGTTCCTTAAACTTCAATTTGCAAACAATGGAATCGGCGCAGTTAATATTAGTAATATTCTCAATCACAAAAGGGTCCTGTCTTATATTCCACCGTGTTTCAAGTTGAAGTCCACAACTTGTATTTCTTATAAATATACATCGACTATTGCATGTAAACTTTTTAATTACAAAAAAAAAAACAACTCTACAATGCCTAGATATCGAACATCTGATACATAATCCTCCTACGTGTTCATGTTCCTCTTCACCCTACAACTATAGTACTGCTGGACACGTCATTTCTGTTGATGTAAACATAGTTGATAATGAGGACCTTAAAATATTAAGTGATTTAAGTATTTAACGCAAGTCATCACGTTTATCATAAAGCTTTGTTGTTAGATTACCATTACCTTCATTTCTAATAAAATATCCAAATATGAAACAGATGTGTCAGACTTGTATCTTTAATCTCAAGCTCACCGTGATATATTCAACATAAGAATGGAAATAAGCATTGTTAATTGACAATACGTCATCGATATATCTGAATGTCGAGTTGAAGGCCACAGCAAGTGTTTTCTTCTTCTCATGTAGAATTTTTGAATAAATTCTGCTTCATATGAATGCAAAAATAGGTCTGCTAATAACGGGGCGCAAATGGTACCCATAGAAATTCCAATTCATTGTTGGAAGACCTGGTCTCCAAAAACCACATAGATATTGTCAGTCAGAAACTCGAGCATTTTTCTAATGTCAACTTCAGAGTATTTGTTTGTACAATCAGATTTTTTTTTACAAAGTAATTTTGCACATGACCAATGACAAGCACTGGGTGAAATAAGCAGTTTCCCGTCATGGGAAACTATATGGAAACCACATGGAAACCTCATGTTTACATCATGTTTCCTAGTGGTTTCCGCAGCGGATGCCAGGTTATTCCGTCAAGTTTCCGTACCATGGAAACTACTACGCTCCGATTCCATAAGGCATCCCGAACCACGGAAACCTCAGGAAACCTGAAGTTTCCTGAGCCTCCATGTAGTTTCCCGTAATGGGAAACCTGAAGATTCCATAATTAGGAAACTATGTGGAATTGGAACGTAGTGGTTTCCATGGAATGGAAACTCGATGGAATCCTCAGATTTCCCATGAACGGAAACTAGAGGAAACCTCGTGATTCCTCAAGTTTCCATGACTCAGGAAACTATATGGAATTGGAGCGTAGCGGTTTCCGTGTGATGGAAACTTGGTGGAATTATCTGGTGTCTCATAAAAGGAAATTACAGGGAAACTTCAAGATTCCCTTATTTTTCTGAGACGGGAAGCAATGTGTAATTGTGGTGTAATAGTTTCCATACCATGGAAACTACAGGGTAGGTTGAGCATTTCAATTTCGAAAAATGATTGACAAGCAACTGGAAGCTCAAGGATCCCTGTATTTTCCATGGTTAATCTTTCTTGTCTAGAATGTGAAAAGAGAACAGCAGGTTTAAATCAAAATATATATTATTAATTTCCTTGGTAAACTGTGTTTTCTTTTCAAAATCTATCAAGAAAATGTATAAAAAGGAAAAAGCATTATCAAATCATATGTTTAATAATTCATTTGATGTGCAAAAACATTATTTGAAAATGATATCAAAATAAATAAAATCATATATCTTGGTACACAATGAAGTAGTCTTTCACATCTAAGTCTATTCATAAAAACTTCTTTAAATACTCTATACTTCTTTCAACATCAGCTTCCGTTGTATTTTCTTCACATCATCTGCGTCAATCTGCAATATATTTTCATATAAAATTATTATTTGATGTAAGAATTGTATGCTTGAATATTATTTAGAAATCTTACAAGATCACTCAATGTCCTTTAATGTACCAATATCAGTGATTATAATTAGTTTCAGTCTTTAAATTTAATGACATGAAATCCGAATAATGAACATTACATAGTAAGGTTTTAAGCCAGATTAATATTAAAGCAGGGAAGATTGAGAATATGACCATCTCGTACATGTAGAACACTGCTTTTAGTTGAGTGAATTGGAGAGAAATGTGCTCTGGACAAGGATATTACGAATCTTTTTTTTTTTTTCTTATTGACATTTGACCTAGAAATTTTGTTAAAGATCACTAAAAACCCTTCATCCCATGGCACACAAGCAAGATCATACCAAGGGAGAAAAATTATGCTCTGGACAAGGACTTTAAATAAAGATATATAGTGTGTTTTGATACTGACCTTTGACCTTGATAATTGGTCCAAGGTCACTTTTTACCCTCCATCCACAGGCACTCTATGAGTTAAATTTGAGTGAGATTGGGCTAAGAGGAGAAAAAATGTACTCAGGACAAGTGATATCAGATGGACAGACAGATCATCTCATGGCATCTGCAGAAGAGGACCCTAAAAAAAACAATGCACATACATGTTAAGCTATATCCATACAAGTCAATATGAATTCATCATATGTTGCATTGCATACACATGTTTTAATCATGTTTAATACCTTATGAATAATTTCATATTGCATGTACACTCAGTTTACATACAAATAATCTAAATTTCATCAAAAACGACCAACATATCAGCCATTCAAGATTTAGCTAATCAACATTCAGTACAAGTTCTATATGCTATCATATGTACAGACACTTACTAGTATTATTTACCTGCATTCTAAATCTTGTTTTATGTCATTGAAAATTAAGGCGATAGCCATTACCGATAACCAGTTTTTACCCCCAATTTACATACACGAATATTGTAATGTTTATTCAAAACTTCTGATTTATAAATATTATCTTATAGTATATTTAGTTAACATATACCTACAGTTAAAGCTTCAAAGTGTTTCATTGAATATTTTAGAAATTACAGTCATCAAAATACTGACCAGCCAGGAATCAGTAAATTTTTATTTTTCATTTTTGTCTTGTTTCATTTAACATATTTCAATGTTAGAAAGTTTTAGTAAGTTATAATATTTACTACTTTAGCATAGCCATACAGTTGAACTTTGGCATCTTGAATACCACAGATATGTCGAAGTAATTGGAAGTATTCTTTAAATATTTTACTCCTGATATCTCGAATCCTCAAATACATGTATCACAAAATAATTTTAATTGAACTTTGAACCTTGACAAAAGGACTCTTAAACAAATATTCATTATTCTTAAATTAAAGTCTACAGGTTACAAAATTATAAGTTGCTCAACAATGATCATATCAATAATATCTGAAAGAGTTGATCATTTCCCCTTGGGGTGAAGGGGGGGGGGGGGGGGGAAATTCCTCTGTACAATTTAAAATATCCTTACTTTGTGTCAACCTTGGTTAAAATTAGTGGTTCTTGAGAAGAAGTTGAAAATGTGAAAAGCTCACTGATGGATCGACAGTTTGATGGACAAAAGACAAAACAAAAGGTATCAGAAAAGTTCACTCGAGTTTTTAGCTCAGGTGAACTAAAATCCTCACTGCATGGTGTATATTATGCTAGACATCATCCAGACAGAAAATTTTATAGAGAAGTGAAAAAGACTCCAAGCCATACAATTTCATAAGGCCAAACAAAAAAATATGTTTGTATACTGTTACATGCTGAAATAAAATAGGGTTGGTTGGTAGATTAAGATGCATGTAAAAGTTAAACTGACGAATGAGTGACTTATGGATTTTTATAACGAAAAAAAAATTGTGTTGGCTATTAGATATGGGGGGGGGGGGGGGGGGTAACCGTAAACAAACATTTTTTTTTTATTATGCCTAACCTGTTGTTGTTTGCAGCTGGTAGTTCAACATTCCAATTAAAATTGGAATCAAGTTCTTTTCTTTTAATGCAATTGTCATACATGCCTATTTCTGATTGAATTTATTACCACTTACCACATGATCACATCTTGATTCCTCATACATCTTTAGTTACTGGTTCTCCTTTAATGTTAATTTTCTTCTCTCTGAAAGAATATATTATGTACAGTTACTACACTGTATTGCATTCTGATTTCACTTATAAGACCAACAATAAACAAGAGTCCTCAGTGCCACTTTGCTCACCTGAGCACTTTGGATAGGAAAAAGCATAAATCAGTTCTGTATTTAAAAGTTTAAATATAAAAGTGGTTCAGAGGGGGGGGGGGGGTATGAATTCTATACTTTTGAAGGATGCTGTTGAATTAATATGATACATATTAGCATTGCTGTTCTTAAGAAGAAAATTTTTATTGATATATTCCTTTTCTTCCTTTTTACAGTAAAACTCGGTTTATGAAGCCACTGGGACCTGCTAAATTACTTCGCTATATCCTTAATTTGTTATATCCATATAAGGAATTAGTGAAATTTATTTAGCTGGGGATCCAAAAAAACTTCGCTATATCCGTGAATTCACAATATCCGTGTTCATACTAAATGAGTTTTACTGTATAACTATGATTCCCTGTTATGGCACCTTTATTCTCCTGGGGAGGGAGGGGGGAGTGTCATGATTTGAATAAATTGAATCTACATTACTTCAGGATGCTTTTATATTATTATGACTAATTTTGTCTATATTGGTCTTGAGAAGAATTTTAAAGATCTTTCCTATGTATCAGTATTGTTAGTAAAATGTTGATCGCCGATTGTGGCCCCATCCTACCCATGGGGGTCATGATTTGAACAAACTTGCATCTACACTACCTGAAGATGCTTCCATATAAATATGACAAATCATGGCTTTGCTGTTCTTGAATAGAAGAAATTTCTAAGATTTTTCCTATGTACTTTGATCCTTCATTGTAGCCCCATCCTACCCCGGGGGTCATGATTTGAACGAACTTGAATTTACACTAGCTGAGGATGTTTCAACATAAGTTTCATCTTTCCTGATACAGTGGTTCTAGTGAAGAAGATTTTCAAAGATTTTATCCTATGTATTCCTACGTAAAACTTGATCATCAATACGTTTTATTTCCATCAGTGAACTCTTCAAAATTAGAGGCGCGTTTGGCCGTCTGACTGGGACAGCATGGCGTTGCGGATAATACAAACCTGCCAATCTCAATCCAGTTTTAAATGTTAAATGTATTTGTCATTCCAATTAAAGAATAGAAGAACTAAAAGACATATGTGAGAGAGCGAGAACCCTAAATTTTGTGTACCGGTATTGTATTTAGAGGTACCATACGATAAATAGATACTGTATCATACATACGATCAACAATAGACATAAATTGATATCGTTGTCATTCCTACTCTTGATGTATATAAAGTTCACAACAATAAAATATTTCATTTGCATTTTCTTAGGATTTGTTCATTGACATTCAACATATTGTTTACCATGTTTACATGTTTATGTTAGTTTGTCCCAGAAATCCCGCGAGATTTGTACATTTTCCGACTTTTTCACAAAAGAGTAGCACTGTGCACTAAGAAGTATAACTCTTCCATAGTGGAAATAGAATGTATTGTGGCCCCACCCTACACCCGGGGGTCATGATTTAAACAAATTTGAATCTACACTTCCTGAGGATGCTTCCAAATAAGTTTAATTTTTCCTGGCCCAGTGGTTCCAGAAAAGAAGATTTTAAATGATGCCATTAATTTTTCATTTATTTGTAATTATCTCCCCTTAGAAGAAGATATGGTCCTTCATTTAAATAAAGTTGAATCCCCTTTACCCAAGGATACTTTGTAGCAAGTTTGATTGAAATTGGCCCTGTGGTTCTTGAGAAGATTCAAATGTGAAAAGTTTAAGACAATGACAGCGACAGACAAATTTTGATCAGAAAAGCTCAATTGGCTCAGGTGAGCTATGACTGATTTGTTTGATGTACTCCAAAAGATCCATCAAAATCACCCCTACCCAATCATTTTTTAAGTATTTTAATTTTACTTCATTTTTTTTTTTTTTGGGGGGGGGGGTTCCAGGGAAATAAAGTTTGTTTCATTATAAAGTTGAGGTTTATAATTTCTCCAAGACACTTGTTTTAACGAGAGCAATAAATATTAAACCTGTCTAGCTGTCCAGTGTGTAAAGAAACATCAATAAATTTCTAATTCTGTGTTTTTGTATGACAAAAAATCAATTTGTAAGATACTGCCAAAAAAAATCTACCTACCTACTTATCTATTTTACAAAATTTGGGTCGAAGTACACAGGGTTGTCCCTAAGAATTGAAATAGAAGGGGACATTTAAAACGTAGAAGGGGAACTGGCGTTCCTCCCTTACTAGGGAGTTTAGGAGGAATATCGAAATAACCGGGGGATTATTTACATCATTATAGTTGGGGAAATTCCTCGGCCCCCAGGTCTTAGAGACAACCCTGAGTACATCTGATCAAACAAAAGTATTTTTAATAATGGCCAAAACTTCAACAACTACCAGGGAGGAATAAAATAAACAAACAAAAATTTATCGTTATCATACAACATATATCAAACAAAAAATTCAAACAAATAACGATTCACTTATTTTTACCATTAGACTTCTATGGTGTTGCGACCACCATCAATAACTGATGATTGTTACTCAGATGATTCATTTGCATTACTTGAAATACTATCAAAAATGATCAATATTTGTACATCTTGTAGGCTTATTATTTTTAACATTTTCAGTAAATCTCTCAGCAGGTCACACATGAGAAATTTTGTCTTTTGAACAGTAAACTATTTCAGTTTACAATCTATCACTAGATTGTTAAACAGTTGTTATATTATTATAGACAGTACTTACAAACCAATACATTTTCCCTATACATATCATCATTATGCATATGAATAAGGGTTGTGTTATGACTTTGTAAGATGTATATGTACTCTAGTTACAGACAATCTATTTAAATTGTTCTAATGATTCTTCATAATTTCTAATATTATCTGCCAAATAAAGGCGGCTTACAATAGTCAGAACTCTCTCTTTTAACAGGTTGGGAACAATTCCCCTGTAGAGAGATCATCTCGCTACAGCGCGATTATCCCTCTATAGAGGTATAATAAACATTACCATAAACAGGTGTTTTGTTGTTTTGATTACAAAATAATCAAAAATCTCGTGCTTTTTAAAAATCCGGGAGATCGCTGCATTGAAGCTTGAATTTCCTACATGAAACTGATAACCTGGGCTAGAAATTTAAGACAATCACTGCTGCATGTGAGAATAGGAGGCGAAAATCAAGTGTAAATCGTGCATTTTTTTGCAACGGTTTTAAAATTTACAGTTATATATGTTTATGAAGCAATATAAAATATGAATAGATATCCAAATTATATTCGTTAAGGTTTTAGCTTTCCCTTCGTGCACAGAAGGTAATAATTACGTTCTCCAGAAACCCATGACCATTGCTTAAATATTTGATCTTTGGTGGACTACAAGAAGTACGGAAGCGCAACAGGGTTGTAACATTTGTTTAAAAGTCATGATTAAAAAAAAAACAACTATCAATGACATATATACAAGCTGGATACCCCATTAAATAATTAAATATAATTGAAAACAAATCAATTTAAAAAAGTTTAAATTAAGTCTAACCGATATTGACATAGTACAAAATGTTGATATATAGTAACTCTTGGACTTGCAGTAAGCATGATATTCTCGACGCATAATAACCGTCAAATGGTGATCTAGATTTTCATTGGTTGTCTTAGCTCATCAATATTCATAGGAACATAGTCAAGCATAACTGATAAACGGCACAAAACAGTTAAGTATGAATTATTTTTTTATAACACAGAGAAAACAAAAATGCGAAATTGTTGAGTGATCACTGCTTTCCACGTGTTGTGTTAGTTTGAAGAAGTATAGGCCCTAAGTGTTCGTACATGTACTTCAATGACAAATTCTGAACGTTTTTTTCCGGTGGCAATGAACAGTTCCACGTTTGAGGACACTTGCGCGGGAATCATGTTGGGATCCTGCATAACAAATGTAAATTTTAATAGTGCATCAGATACTTTCCAATACAGAGATTGCATAGGAGAACCCTGGCCCGTAGATTTTTTTTTTTCAAAAAGGAGGGTGGGGGGGGGGCTTCCAAAAAATTTGACCAAAATAATAAATAAAAAGTGCCCAAGGGAATAAATGATTTTAAAGGTACGCATTTATTTAGAAAGAAGATTTACTAACACTATGTGAAATACTTCGTAATTAACATTTTATTATTCCTACAATGAAAATTATTATATTTTTATTGAGTTAACAAGGGGGGCCGTCACGTATAAGCGATGATTTGCAGGTTATATGGCTTCCTGTAAGTCGAGTCATACTTGAAGGTCACCCATAAGACTTTAAATTAAATTGGCTGTGAATTGAAAATGGTTAATGTTGATAGCTTTTACCATGCATCTGTTTTTGAACTTCGGTATAAATCTAAAGAAATCTAGTCACATAACCTACCTACTGTATTTGTTCCTTGCAATTGTTGCCCCCCCCCCCTCCCCTCGCCGCCGAAAATTTGTATTTTTTTCAAAATAACATGTACAGTTATATTTTGAGAGCAATACAATAGTATGGTCTAATGTTTTTTTTTTTTTCTTTTTTTTTTAATTGAGTTATTAATGTAGGACGAGAAACTGAAAATTACACTGATGGTTTTTTTTTCATTCACGGGTAAAATATACAAAAGAATAAATATATAGAAGATCCTGCAAACATTGACGAGTGTAACAATGAGCTCATGAAATGAAACTCCTGCTCCCACATGTGTATAATGATTAAGTCCATTTGTTGCAATGGGAAAGTCCAATATCTGTGCGATAAAAAGATAAATTAGGAGGTCACAATTTAAAAGTATCATTACATTTTATTTAGTGGTATGAGGAGTTGCTGATAAGAGATGGGTACCCCAAATCGTAATGGACGGACGGACAGCTTTATAGACAGACTAACTGACGGACACCTGATCACTATATATCCCCCGCTTTTCAAACGGGGTTATTAAAAAATAAGGCGAAAGATATACGTACATCTGCAATAAGCAAGTTTACTCGTACTGATATTTATCACTTGTGGTCCTCCGTAGAAAGTCTATACAATTGTGCAAGATCTTATTCAAATTTCCAAGGTATGCAGCAGTAGAGGCAATATTTTAAAGCAAATATATTGAGATGAGACAATAAATATTTAACAAATGGGTTGACATGCTTCCGGATTTTCCTTTTACGGTAGTTAACACGTTTACAGATGGAATCGGAATATAAATCTCGGGTTTCCGAGATGTATTTTCTCCCGCTAGAGAGGGATGATCGCGCTGTAGCGAGATGATCTCTCTACAGGGGAATTGTTCCCAACCTGTTTAACTGTTTAAATTTCCATCGATGATGATGTCCTTCGTGAATAATCTGATAAGTTGAGATTGCGGACACTTTTTGTTTAAATATTGATGACTTAATCGTAATTTAGTAGGAGAAATAATTCATTTTTACCTTGTCGTTACATCATAAAAAGTTCCAGAAGTCCAAAAGTACAACAAGTTGCATTCCGATAACACATGTATTCAAACCGGATATATGTTTGTCTGTATTAACAAAGAAACCATATTCGGTACAAACATTATTATCCGATTTAACAACGAAAAAAAATTTCATACACTTTTCATTTATTTATAGAGAGAGAGAACTATTATAGTAAGCATTCATTTTCATTAAAAAAAATCTACAAAGGCGAAACGTTAACATACAACATACAGCATGGAAAAAGACAAATGTGGTGCCATAGGGCCTAACTATACAAAGTCTACTATCTATACATCTATGATTGAACGTAAAACACTAAATATTGTATAATTCAAGTTTCTCTTTCCGTTTTTTCAATGTGTAAACTAACTTATTTAAAACTTTGATATCAAACTTTTCAAAATAGCGTCAAAACGAATGTGGTCTTCGATGGGAAAGATTTGTTCTGCCCAATATTAATATTATTTACCGTAAAAAGTATATAAAAATATACGTACACTAATCCTTGGTTGTTGATCATTGCATTTTTCATAGTTTTAAAGACACTGGGTGGCGAAAACAACGTTAACTTTTCACATTTGCACCTTACACCCGAGTCCATCTCCGTCTTGCTCAACTCCAAAAATGGCGCCTCGTGAAAATTGACCAATGAAATTAAAGCCTCTGCAGAGCGATGCATTATGGGAAACGGAACCTGTTTACGTTTATTATGTTAGAGGGTAATAAAAGTTTTTACATATAATGTAATTTCCCTATTACAGTGATTATGAGTTCATATCCTTAGTGAAGTTCTTCACTAATCATAGAAAGGGGGTGTTCCTCAATAAATTTGCTGATAATTAGTATACTATAGAAAACAAAGAGGTTTTCTGAGAGTGACCAGAGACATTTTTAAGCGCTAAGCGCAGCGCAAAGCGCTTACTGTCATCTTAATACTACTTCCGTTCGCGATCCAGCGCCACTTAGCAAGTAAGATAACTCCACCGAGTCTTCTAAAAATATGCAACTGGAAATCCCCAACTCGCTTTCGGCTATTTTAGAATAATACTGTGTTACGCACAGGTCTAATAATAGGTGTCAATTAGTGAGGTAGATAGTATACATTGTACGAAAATCTGCTGTTAGTGGATAAAGGCGGTTCTTATCTCTATACACTGTAGTTTATTAAAAAATCATGTCGGCACTGTGTATAACATGTAGCTAACTGCAGTGATAATACATGTATCGAAGAAGTATTAAAAAAGCCATCAATGATGCAAATACCTTAAAAACGGTTTATTATATGTCATGTATATAGTGATTGTTTAAAACTCATATGGGATTTTAATAAGTATTTAAAACTCAAACTAGAAATAAGTTATTTAATAGAAAATTTCTCATAAAATTGATATACAATGTTCTTATGATCTTTATAATTTATATCCATATTAACTAACTTTTTTTTCTCCTAGACCCTTATTTCAGACAATGTAACTAAAAACAAGTCTTTCTATTATCACCCTTGCACCATGCAGAGAGCTATCAATGATGTTAATTTTCGCGTCTCAGTATCAATTATTAACAGACGTAAATGCATTCATGAACTGTCTATATTCGTTTAATCCAGCCTTGTTTCGCAAGGAAAGGCAGTTTACGGCTGCACGTACATGTAGGACACGTAGTGGCTGAATCCACTTAGAGAGGAAAAACTAATTTCTCGGAAATATTGATGACAAATATGGCGCTTTGTGTGTGCTGTGCGCAAGATATGTCGAAAAATGTAAAACCTTACTTAAACGTTCTCAGTAACGGGACAGGTATGTTTGAGTTGCCGATTTGTCTGCTTAGCAACTTTATGAGCACTAAATAAAAACAGAATGAAACAATGTTGTATATCTTCATGAAAATCAGAAAATAGGGTTTCATATTTGTTCATACTTGAGATTAATATACTATCTTTTCTTTTTTGGGTTGTTGAATTATTTATCATGGAACTAGCACAAAAATTACTGGTCAATTATTTTCAGGATTTCTTTTCAAGGAACACACCAGTGCTGTGGATATTTTATTTTATTCCTATCAGCATGTTTTGAGTGGTAGTTGATATCATACCTAAACAAGTTAAGATTAAGCTAAAGCATCAATGTCCGTAAAAAAAATTTCCGATTCATTTTAAAGTATTTTAACAAGAAAGAGTTTTAAAAAAAATACTCGAGTTTTTAATGACATATTTTTATTCCGAAGAAAAAAGTATAAAATTTTTATTTAAAAATGTGATATTTACAAATCAGCTACACATATTGCGAGATCAACAGAAAAGACTAATTTTCGACGCAAATACATTATAAATCATGTATATGAAAGTCAAAGATTAAAGAATAGCACTGAATGTTTTTTCATCAAACGAAGAAGACAAATATAATATACTTATACTCAAATTGTATATATACCTATTATCTCTGACAAAACTACGAAAACTCTTCAGGTGCTAATTTCCTAGATTTTGTCACTTGTTGATGCCGATATGTTGCACAGCGCGATGAATGTGAAGTGTTGAAAATGTGTAATGCACAGCTGTAGCATATTCAAAACAAAATGTAATAGTCTAAGTCTTATTTATCATTAATTAATACCGGCGATTGTGTAAATATCTTACACACTCCATTTTGTATAATTGCAATTTTGCACAAATAGACAGTTTTTCCATAACTGTGGTATTGCTCTTTCTTGCCATAAATAAATTAAACTTCAAAAACAAAAAAAAATTAACCGAGTTGCTTTAATCGAATTTGCTGAGAGATAGTAAATTTGACGCTCAGGCAAAAAACTGTGTGAATTTTATCTTGACTTTTTAAATATATATTCATTTTTTGGCAAATTCTGTTGAGTGAACATGTAAAATTTGTTCCAAAAATATTAATGCGTTCTATTTCCACTATTGAAGAGTTATACTTCTTAGTGCGCTCTTTTGTGAAAAAGTCGGAAAATGTACAAATCTCGCGGGATTTCTGGGACAAACGTAACATAAACATGTAAACAATATGTTGAATGTCGATGAACAAATCCTAACAAAATGTAGATGAAAAATTGTATTGTTGTGGACTTTATATACATTAAGAGTAGAAATGACAATGATATCAATTTATATCTATTGTTGATCGTATGTATCTATTTATCGAATGGTACATTTAAATACAATACACATGCCTCGGAAATGCGTATTTTTAATTAATGGGTGATAAATTTAGGGTTCTCGCTCTCTTACATATGTCTTTTAGTTCGTCTATTCTTTAATTGGAATGAAAAATACATTTAACATTTAAAATTGGATTGAGGTTGGCATGTTTTGTATTATCCGCAACGCCATGCTGTCCCAGTCAGACAACCAAACGCGCCTCTAATTTTGAAGAGTTCACTAATGGAAATCAAACGTATTGACACCCGCATTTCAATTTCCTAGCGTATGATAACGGGGAAAATACTCCGAGTAAAAATATGTAGGGCTAACATTCCAAGATATTAGATTGTGTACATTTGTAGAACTTTCTATTAAATATCTTTCCACCACAAGAAACAGTCCCCCATAAATCTTGTTCTTTATGATTTTATGGCCAGTTTTTAAATTGAATGTTTTTTATAATTTGTATAATTCAAATATGTTATAGAAAATGAAATCGTAATAAACAGTTTTGAAGTGAGAGGTTATTACTGAACTTTTCTTAAAAGCTAACGAGTGACATACTTTAAATAGCAACGTATATACGACGTCATGGGATGTCACAGTCTCGAATCTTCAAATATATCCGTGCGATTTAAGTAAATGTGTGTCAAACAACTGTGCTCGCCCCTAGCGTTTGCACTGTCAACATATTACTTATTCCAATACAATAGGCAATTTAAATTCAAAATAATTCTGATGAATGTCAAATTGCAAACATTGCTTAGCGCTTCCCAGTACTTTCAGTACTTTGATATGTTTCTGGTGTGACCCCTCAAATTATTTGACTTGGGGGGGGGGGGGGGGGGGGTACGTTGTGCCTATCCAAACAGAAAATGTCCGGATACCCCCCCCCCCCTACTTTTTCATTAAATTATTCATTACTCTGATTAATGTATAATGTCACAACGAAAGATGTTAAACCTTTATACATGTATACATGTTTTAGAATTTGAAGCGTCAGAAAATGAATATTAGTTGAGGACCGTAGAAAATTAGGGGGGGGGGGGCATAGTGGACATGCCATACGTCCCTAAACATATGTTTTACAGTATAGAAAACAAAGCTTATTTCCTGTTGCGCCCCTCAAAATAAACGTTTGATGACTCTTTATCGGCTGTTTTTTATTTTGTGACAAGAATGTTGTCCTTTGAACTGTTGAAGTCTGCCGTAAATTTCGATCTGCATTTGGCATGCAAATGAACTACATGACATGTATACAGAACAGTATATTTTATTTTTAGTGATGATGGAAAAGTTCGGTGTCAACAATTGCTAGTTAGTAGAGGGAATCAGGGTATGTTAGACTAGTATACACTAGTGAAAATCAAGACAAAATAATTTAATTACCAGCAAGGACGGTTCAAGAATAATAAAGATTTGATAATTTTTTTCTCTTGTTCGGCTTTAGATACTATTTTGAACCCCCTCCTTTTTTGGTTTCGATTTTAGCCTGATATCAATAATAATCAGTGGACGAAATTGCTGGACTTTTTTCTATTTGCTATATTTTACTTCAAACATCTTTGCCTTTAGTTAAGATAATTCTCACCGTTATAATTTATCAGAATTTTTCACATTAAGTTTGAAAATTGATTTATAAAAAAAGAGAGTAAACACAAGGTGGAAAAAAACGAATCAATATCTAAGCAAAGGTAGGGAAAACAGTATTTTAATTTGGAAAACACCGGCCCGTAGAATGCGGGGGGGGGGGGGGGGGACAGGGGGTGAAAGTAAATGGTTATGCTCTTCTTATTTTTTTTTTTTGTTGGCTTGTCAGATTTTATGGAAGCCCCCCCCCCCCCACTTTTGAAACTGTTGCTACTGACCTGAAACACATAATTAAAATAAGCTCAGAATTATTGTAGGTAACCTACAATCATGTCCATTGCGTTCAGAATTTTAGTCGTAACTGGTAACAATTTGTCAATATTTGATCATCTGATTTGTTGGAAAATAATGCCCGGTGTATACTCGTTGATGTGCAGGGCTGTATATATATACATGTACGTGGCTTTAGCCGTTCAGTCAGTACCACCCTGTATCTTTCATATATAACTTTTTTCTGGTAATTTCTGGTAAAGTTTGCTAGTTAAGAACGTATTAACTTTCTGGTAAAGTTTGTGCCCCAAACTGAAATTATACAGGCCTATGGTTTGAGTAGACAGTTTTCAGTGCAGTTTTTTTTTTAAATAAGTAATGGTGCATGTAGGGGTATAAAAATCAAGAAATGGACGGCATGTATAAAGAAATGTTTGTACATGTAGAAGTATTGACAATCACCACATCAGTACATTATACCTAAATATCGAAAGAAACTATTTTCTCTCCATTTTTTGAAGGAGGGGAGGGGGCTTAAATTTGAAAGGGGTAACCTTCCGTTTAACATAATACACGATTTAAAAATATTAAGTTTTCGCTAAGCATCTACGTGTAAAACAATTAATATTTTTTTTTTCTTCAATGAATTGCCTTAGCATGCAGTTCTTCAGAAGACGTTGTTCTTAAGGAAAAGAAAATCATGTTATATAAATATCATAGACTTTTCTTTATTTAGAGCCAGCATTGGTCTTTGTGTACAAAATGGCTAAATTAAATATACGTGCATGTATGCATTTAAGACCAACATTATTGTAATTCCCTGCGAAAAATGAAGACATATCAGGGTCTGTGTACAGATATATATAAAAAATAAGTTATTTAGTTAACACTCATTAATTTTGTATATGAATATTATTCTGCTGTGTTATCTTATCAATGTCTTTGTAGAGGACTATATACGAAGTTCACACAAAACATTAGTAATTTAGTTCTTATGTTGTATAATAGATCCACCTGCATCCTTTCTCATAAACAATTTGCGAATTAAGCAGGCAACAAAGTTGATAATTAACAATTCTTTCTATGTTTTCAATATTCAAAGTTTACATTGATGTCAAACAAGGACGATTCGTTATTTACAGATTAAGAAATTTTATTTCATTTATCTATGCACTTACAAATTTGTTTGAAAAAGAATTATGATTTAACACATAACGAGAATTTAGATTTATTCTAGACCGATAGAAAAGTATATTTAATTTTTAAACAGTTAGGAAATTTTGTTTTGTAATCAGTAATGAAAAAATAAAATACAATTCTTTTTTTTTTCATTCTCTCATTGAACATCTTAAAATTAATGTAGCTTATTTTATCAATATTCTGTGGTCTTATTGATAATTTAAATTATTTTTTTTTAAATCAAATCAATGGCCAGCAGTTATCACCTAAATTTAAACTGAGTTTGTGGAGACTATGTGTATGTACATGCTTGACCACAGCCCATTGTTCCCCTTAGGGAGAAAACCCTCTCAAATCACATAGAATATACAAAAAATACACAGTCGCAGGTGTCTTCGCGACACGTGTCTCCACCTGTGGCACGTGAGAACAGGTGCCCGCGATTACAAGGGTTAGCGCAATGATTGAATTTTATCTGAACAGTTTACACTGATTTTTCTAAAATTAAAAGTTGTATTAAATCTTCTCTTACTACTAATTCCAATTCACGTGTCTTCATGAGTTTTACCGAGACTAAAATGTTAAAAAAATCTTTTATTTGTCACAGAATGTTCAATTTTATTACACAGAATACGTGTTTTCCATATCTGGAAAACATGCAGGAAACTACAGGTTGATTGCTTCCATATCAGGAATATACGTGGAAACAACTACTGCATGTTTCCGCGGTTTCCCATATTGAGAAACTTACGGGAAACCACAGGTTGGTTGTTTCTATATCGGGAATCTACGTGGAAACCACTACTGCATGTTTCCACGGTTTCCCATATTGGGAAACTTATGGGAAACCACAGGTTGATTGTTTCCATATCGGGAATCAACGTGGAAACCACTATGTGGTTTCCATAAAATGGAAACTATATGGAAACTACTGATGTCACGATTCCCATATGTTTCCATCGGGTTTCCAAATTTGGGAAACCTGGCTTTTCATCCTGTGAAGGTAAGTAAATTTACGAGTTCCATTTTTATTGAAAAAGCAGCTGTCAACAATTTCAGAAAGTCTGGACTTTTATTTATCGTTGGGAATAGTTGTATATAAAGTTGAAAAGTCGTAAGCTTTTATGTTGTTAATTTTGGTAAAATTTTGTGATTTCAAATGTTCCAAAAGCTCCTAAGAATTTTTTATTATCCACATCTGATTTACAGCACTTCTCGAATATATTGTTGCACAGTACTCATGAAGTTTCTCCTTCACTGCTAATAATATCTTAGTGAGTAGTTAGGAAAGAGGCTTAGTAGAACATTTACTGGAACCCGCTATGTATCTTTGTTTGTAAGGATTTTTATGAAGTTTCGGAATCCAATATAGATATAATAACTCAAATTCATTTTAACTGTTGGGAATATTAAAACTATTCAAAACTGACATATGATTTTGAAAAATTTCCTCCTTAGAAAGGGAGCTATGGGTATAAGTTGGATTACCACTTGTAGAATTAAATCCCAGTTCCTCTAAAATACAATTTATATAATTTATATAATGAGCCTTACAAACAAAGACAACGTTGTTACCTGCTTTGTTAGCAGGGACAAGTGCGAACTGATCGAATATAAATCAATGTGAATTTTTTTAGCTATATAATAAAAGAGTTGTTGAATTAATATTGGTGACTTTTGGTATGAGTTGACTGTGCAAATGCATAATTACCAATATTCGATTAACTAATTATTAAATTAATAATTCTGTGTGAAAAACCCAAAAATACTTTTAGTAATTTTAGTATATTTTATTACTTTTTTAATTATAGACTACTTACAAGCTTACATGTTTCTTTTAAAAAGATAGTTGAGCTAACGCTCCAGCCATCACAGAGAGGTAGATATCTGAACCACTGCTTTAATTTGAGTCGATTACGTTTTAATAGGAAGACACAGTGGTGCCTTTGGGGTGGTGGTGGAGGATCTTAGACGAGGGGTCTCAAATTCAGAATGGTTAAAGTAGAGTGGGCTTCACGTTGAAAATGCCACAACTCATTAACTTTCCCTAAAGATTCTGTTGTCGACTGTAATTTCAATTTTGAGATGAAAAATGCAATTATTCAAGACATCAGTAGAGCCAATGAGTAACTGATTTAAAATATTCCAGTGTGATCCGGCTTTGTAGCAATCGCATCTTCTCGGGCCTTTCTGGCTGGCTCTGGAAACATATCCAAGGTAATCTTCCGAGCTTCCGGGAAAAATCTGGGAAGGTAGTTTAAAAAACTGGGGTTTTTATTAATATTTTCTGCAGATTTGGCATTATAAGACCTACGTTACTGTTACTTTATGTACCTTTATGTAAGGGCTAGAGGACAATACGGGAAACTTTATATCATATGAATACGAAATTTACATGGTACAGTTTATCTACAGTACTTTTCCCAGAACACCCTATAGTGACAAAGTTGCGAGCCCTCAAGAGAGCTAACAATTATCTATATACATGTAATATCGCAAACATTTTTCCCGTGTGCATGCTATACAACATCATGTTCAGCATCAGCAATTAACTACGGTATAATTTGGTTCAATATCTTAAATATTTGAATGGTTTAGTTTGTCAAAATCAAACTTAATTCAAAATAATTAATTCAAAATAATTTTTATTAGTTTGAAAATACCAATTTTTTAAAAAAAATTTAAAACTTTTTATGCCCCCGTAATCGAAGATCCGGGGACATATAGTTTTTTTGGCCCTGTCTGTCTATCTGTCAAAAACTTTAACTTTGCCCATAACTATTGATTGATTGGAGATATTGCCTTCATATTTCACATGGATATTCCTTGTGACAATATATTTTGACTAGTTGACATTGGAGTTTGAACTACTTTGCTAAATTTTACCAAACCTTAGCCTTGGCCATGATTTTTGAATGATTGGTGCTAGGGGGTTCATATTTCACATGTGTATTCTATGTGAGATGACCTTTCCTTGGGTACAAATATTGTTGACCTTCTGACTTTGACCTTTGAGTGACCCGCTTTAAAAAAAAAAATCTTGGCCATAAATTTTGAGCGGCGAGTGCTAGGCTTTAATAATTTTCAGGTGTTTTTACTTGTGACAAGACCTTCCCTTTGGCACCATTAATTTTGACCTTGATATTTGACCCACATTTAAAAAACTTTACCTTCTCAATAATTTTTTTTCGGTGCTAGGGTTTTCATATTTCACACTTACATGCCTTGAAACAAGGCCTTTCTTTAGGTACCAACATTTTTGATCTTTTGACCTTAACCTGTGCGTTTAACTTTCATTTGTGAAACCTTAATTTCGCCATGAGTTGCCAAACGGGGCATCAGTGTTTCACAAACACGTCTTGCTAAATTATTTTTTATGTACATTGTTTAAATTTTTGGGCGTGTTTGACCTGATCACGCTTCACACATAGGTAAATTTTTACTCTAAATTTATCTAACAAAAGTTTTAATTGGCTTTTTTTTAAATTTTAATTTAATAACATAATAACATTGATAATATTATGAAAAGATTTACAAAAAAAATGACATTTTAACTAAATTTAGTCCATTTGATGTTTTTTTAAGATGCAAGAAAGGAGAGTAGATAGAATGTTCTATTTGTCTTTGATTAACATTATTATTATTATTATTTGAAAAAGTACTCACTAAAACTCTCGTGTCTGCAACATACGCTTTGTTCTTCGTCTATACAGGATTTATAAAGGTTAATAGAGGAATATTTCGGAAAACCTCTTCTGTAATCAATTCAGATGTTAATGATGCCGAATCTTTGTTTTGTGTCTTTGTTTAAATTTCCCTTTACGCTTATTGAGACGCACCAATTCACGGTGGAGAAGACGTGAGTCAGATTTCCAATTCCCTATCAAATGTTCATTAATTATTGAATTAATCTCTATATTTTCAGATAACAACACTTTTGTAAAGATATATTGAAAAAAAAAATATTTTGATTTTGTTCTAAAAAAATTAGTACAAAATAAAGATTTTGACTTAAGCTTAAGAGGTTTTATGATCCCGGGGCCTGTATTCAACCATTACGGCCTAAGAACAGCGAGGGATCTGCTTCGTGCCAGCAACTTCTGCGACACAAGACTTCGGTTTATATGGTCTCATCCGAAAAAAAGGTCGCCACCTTGCACAGTGGATTGGAACCCTTGCCATAAAGATTATGCCTCGGCTCTAGAGCATACGCTCTAACCAATGCGCCAAGCGGGCGACATAACGCAGAGTCAACTAACAGTGATAGAGAGGGTGATTAAGATTAATATATTTCGAGTTTATCAGAGAAAGATCTTGAGAAATTAGTTACAGGATGCCCTTGTTCCAAAAAATGTCTTTAAATTGTTAAAACAGAAAGAAAAATGGTGATAGAACATACTCAGAATGTCAGGGAACTATTTAAGTCGGGAGAGGCATGTATATTATGAGAACCATCAAGGTCCGTAGATCAACGATAAAAAAAAAGGATATCAAGCGTCAGCGCTTTTGTTATTCTTTCAATGGCGCTGACATTTGTGTTGCTTCCTTCCGAATAATTTACCGGTATAATATTGCCAAAGATATGCCCAAAAATAAGTAACTAAAAGCATTACACCTGCATTGGAATACTGGTAGAAAGGGCCCAAAATGCATTTGAATTTGAAGAATATAAACGGATAAAACCATTTATTGTTACGTATGCAGATAACTATAGTTATATAATGTATATCTATGGGAGAAACTGCTACCACACATAAGAATCAGCATTTCGAAACATGGCATTTGCTTTAAATAATGCGAGTCAAAAAAGAAAGCTGTGGAAGATACAAAATCAGTGGAGGAGAAATTCGAGGCAACAAGACATACTGCATGAACTACAATGTGTAATCAACATATAGAAATTAAAAAAATGTACATAATCTGTCATTTACGATTGAGTTTTGGAGTATACAGTCATAAAATATCGGTAGTCCTCTTTGGCTACACGGGCGATTTCTTCTGATGTAAAGATTGTAAAGAGGAAAAATCTTAAATTTTCCTTTACCGTCACACAGCAAAATGTTCTGAACATGGAGTGCATATGACAGTTTCGTCCCTTATATGTTATTTGTGAACTCTCACTCGTGCATTGAGTCGATTTGTCTGTCCATATAATATTCACCACATGTAGGACATATTCCACAGTATATCAGATTTGAAGAAATATTCTTAGAAATATTCTACCCGTTTTGATGATGAGTATATCAAGAAAAGGAAGTGTATCACGATTCATGAGTTTTGTGAAATTAATTGAATCGTGTAAATCTTCCATGACCGAATGGAATTTTATAAGATCTTTCTTTGTCCAAAAGATGAAGCAATCATCTAAGAGAGAGAGATAGAGAGAGAATTTAGTGGTAAAAATGGTCCTTGACATAAAAATAAGTTTTATTCGTTGTCGTCGTTGTCGTACATGTACCAATAATACCATACCATACAGGTATATACATGTATCTTCATGTACGCTGGTGTGTAGTTCTGACCCTTAACAAATGGAAACTAACATGATACAAACCTTAAATGAATGGATATTCTTGATAGTCAGATTTGTGTACTTTGTCTTCGACAATCACCACAGGATTTCTGGCCTTAGTTCATTTACAAATTGTTATCTGTTTCAAATTTTAAGTTTCATTGCTTATAGCTCACACTTGAAAATCTAAATACTAAATTTTTATTTTTTTTTCAAATGTTCTTACTTATTATTGAAAGGGTTAATTTGCCTATTCTAACCAATTCCATTACAAAATAATCTGGTTACCGGTTAATTGCATTGTGCTGTTAGAATTATATCTGGATAATTATTGTTCTTGAAATTAAACCCCTTCCTTTTTATCCAGCATTTGTATCTGTACACAGATTCCCATCTTGATTTATAATAATAACTCTGTACTTTTATTCTACTGTTATATTACTCCTGACATTCGTTATACCAAGGATTTTTAAGAAGTTTATTTTAGTACTGTACTCAAACAGAATAACTCAACAACTGAGGAAAAAAATGTGGTCAGTGTGTGCATATCACCGAGCAACAGTACAATATACCTTGACAAATGCAAACTAAAACTGACATTTTTGTTTTTATATTAATAAACTTAACCTCTATAATTTTTTTTGAAAGTTGGGGCCAGTGATGTACATTTCGAGATATGGGTCACATTATGCAAATTTTAGGCTAAAAGAAAGTTAATTTTACGTTGAATTGTTCAATATATCTGCAATTCTCAGCAAAGTATTTTGAAAAAAAAATGTCAAATTTGTTCTTAAAAAGTCAATTAAACAAACATTGAATATTCCTAGAATATGATAACGTGAAAATTTGTATGAGTAAAAATAGGTACGACCAGTTCTAACATAATTTGAGAATTTTCTTTTTAATATACGCCCAGCGTAGTCCCCTATAAATCTTTTTTTATTGCCGATATTGAGAATGGTTTATTAATTGAATATTGTACAATTAACATTTGTTACAAAAATCAAATTGTAATTGATTATATTGAAATCAGATATTTTACCCAAACTTTTCTCAAAATTTGACGAGTGACATACCTCAATAAGTCCAGTGTCGCTCCTGAATACTGAGTATATTCCAAGGTTGAGTTGTCAAATTAGTCCGTCCTAAGCCGAACATGTTTACAAACCACGACATCCCTTGCAGTTTTTCAACAGGAGTTGTCTTTTTTATACAAATACATACATCCTTATCCCCTAACCATTTGATGTATTTTCTCTGTAAGTGATGAAGAGGGTAAGAAAACAGGGCTTTTTTTATGGGAACCTTTTACAGAAATAAAAATATAATTCCTAGTCATTATTTATCCCGATTAAGGAATTTAGAATTATTTTCAAAACTGATACATAATTTGATTCGATAAAAAGACATAAGACGTAAGTAAATTAGTCATATGTTTTTGTAATCAAGGAAATGCATGATTGAAGGATGGGAATCCCAAGCCTACAAGAGCGGATTCTTATGGCTACATAGTGATCTTTTCCAAGCTAGCAATGTCTTACATTGTATGCACTTCTAAAGTTTCCTTCGGTTTGAATTGTTTTTTTTTTAGTGAAATGATGCATAGGTATTCTCTGTACAATATAGTTCTTAATTTGATTCGTGTGTGATGCATGGTCTGTCGACAAAAAAACCCTGATAGGATTCAAGTGTGTCCGCTACCCCTTCTTAAATTGTTCAGACAAAGATTGAAATGAAACTGACATCATATCTTTGGCTCACAATCTGATACATTAAAATATTTTTTTTCCCGATATGCTACCTTTATTCTCAGAAAAAATGGCTCTTCCAAGGTCAGTGTGTACTCAAAATAATAATAAATAATATTTATAAACATGATCACATAGAAATACACGTAAATGATTTTTTTTTAAAGTATGGTTGGCATTCTGTTAAGCTTAAAATCAATGTATAAACAATCTAAATCCTCAATTTTAGAGTTAATGTAACCGGTTCTTGTAGAAATTAAAAATAACTGCAAGATGGTATATAGGGTTGGATTCTTAAGATTTATTCCGTGGAGACATATAGTTGATTTCAAGATGAAATAAATGTTTTGAATCAACCCTAAAATAACAATAACAACATATAAATACATAGACAACATATAAACCAGCACATTCACTTTACAACACAAAAACGATCACAATTTAAACACATAAAACATTCATTTAGGCCATTACTTTACACTTCATACAAACGCATTATTAGAAACAGGATCTACAGTATCAACTATTTGTCAGTCATTTTACCAACAACATCTGAAGGACATCGAAATGCAAGATATTAAAGATGCATTCCAACTACAGTGTGCTGATTGTAGTAGTTTGCCCTACAAAAGATCTGTGGAGTTAGAGATTTCATAAAAAGGTCTAGGAGATAGTAAACAACACAGATGCTTATTCCTAGTTGTTGATGATACAAACTACATGTGCCATAGGACTGTACCCATACTTTTAGGAACTAATGTACTGAGAGTCATGATGGAAGATACCAAGGACAATTATGGAGATAGATTCTTACAGAAGGCTAATCTACATACACCCTGGTATTTGACATTTCGATGTTTATCATTACGTGAACGAGACTTGATATAGAACAATTATAGATTAGGATTGATCAAGTCAGCAGAAAGAGAACCTATCATTATTCCACCAAATGGAGAAGTTCTTATCCAAGGTTTTGTCGACAGAATGATCCCTTATCAACAGACGATAGCTCTCATACAACCAACATTCAAATCATCTATTCCAAAGGATTTAGACACCATCCCAAACCTTATAGACTACAACTATCAAGTACAGGAACCAGTAATAGTTACAGTTAGCAATGTTACTACTAGAACAGTAAAGGTTCCACCCAGAGCTCTTATTGAATTAATGATGTAAATTATATTTCTCTATACTGAAATATTTACTACTATAAAAAATGAGTTTAACATACCAGTGTATGGAACTGAATGATTCATCTCTTGATCAGGATGACTTTAAGAGTTATTACATAATGACCTAATGGATTAATAAATTATAAAATCATAATAATTCAAACCCAGATCTTAATTCCAAAGATCTACATGAATTAGATTAAAACATAACTTGCTCTTACTTTACAATATCAATCTTAACTTTAATAACTTTAGAACTTTCACTCTAGCACATTCATACTCACTTAGCAAGTTTATATTAAAATACTTTATTATTTCATTCATTACCTTTAATTTTAGTTTATGATCATTTAATTAGTTTAAGAAAAGGATTTACTTACTATTTATGGATGTTTAATATACTCCAATGTATATATAAATCAAATTATAACAGACAACCAGATCTCTAAACCTTTCTCAGACAAAAATCTCTGAAAAGAATAATAAAACAAAGGTTTCCCGCCTGAACGGACAACTCTGACCAAACAATACCAACTGACCAATAGAATGTTTTAAAACAGACCATACCCTTATTTATAAATGGACTAATCCATATATCTTCCTTAGCCCATAGTCTTAGGGTTAAACCATTATTTAAATAGGGATGTTTATGACTTAAACATATAAATAATATATTAGTAATGCAGGCGCAGCGTTTGTATAGATGTATGGATGAATGAATGAATGAAATTCCTGAAATAAAATATATAGCATTAATTAATATAAAATCAAACTAAGTACAATTACCACAAACTCCCCCCAGTTGAGAAATGACGTCCCTGTCATTTACTATACAGCAAAGCATAAAATGTAGTTGTATTTAATCTTTATTAACGAAAATGATGATGCTCTTCAATAAAAGTGTTCTTTCTTCTGGAACATCTGTCATAAAATACATCTGTATGGGCATATCTAATTTTCTGTGTTTGGTATCACTACTGTCTTTGATCTGGTAAACTTTACAATCTTCAAGATGTTTCGGTGGTTTACGTTGTATTGCAGATCTTCTTGCCGACATTTGTGCTTCATCTCCTGAACCTAAGCCACCACCCTCCTCTGTCTGGGGTGCAGGGATTTCCCGGGCTTCCCTGACTTGCTCTGGTCTGGCTTCTTCTGTTCTCTCCTCAGCTCTCTTTTCCCTAATACTGTGTTCAGTATCTTCTGGAGCATTACTCTTCCTTGGTACCGGTACCTGCAAATAATATTCATCATCAGAATCGCTAAGATCTGCATTCTCCTCTGCTTCTGTAACAGTTTCTTTGTTGTGTTCTTCCTTCTCCTGTGTTGGTTGTGCTTTCTTTAATCTTGATTTGGGCTTTGGCTTTTCTGGAACAATCTGCTGTTGGTCTGGGTCAATGCATCCTATTGGCAACAGAAGATTTCGATGTAGTGTTCTTGTTCTTCCAAGGCCATCTTCTCTTTGTTTTTATATACTGGAATGTCAGGGTTTGGTTGTTTGATGATTATGTATGCCTCTTCCTCCCATCTATCCGCAATTTTATGTTTACCATCAAAGGCTACATTTTCACTAAAACTCTATCACCTACTTGTAAATTAACACCTCTTACCTTCTGATCGTAATACCTACCTTGTTTTGTTCTTGCTTTTTCTGCTGCTTTTAGTGCCAACTCATACGCGGAATTCATTCTTGTTCTTAGATCTTCTACATATTTTGTCATCGTTTTTTCTCTGTGTTGTTGATTCCGAAGGCTAGATCAATAGGTAACCTCGGATCTCTCCCAAACATCAGCAGGTATGGTGATTGCCCTGTACTCTTGTGCCTAGTGCTGTTATAAGCATGTACCAATGGTGGGATGTAAGCTTTCCAGTTGGACTTCTGTGATAGGTTGAGTGTTCCGAGCATGTCCATTAGCGTTCTATTAAACCTTTCACACATGGCATTGCCCCATGGGATGATAAGGGGTTGTTCTTGATTTCTTCATCCCTGTAATATTGCACAGTTCTTTTGTGATGTTACCGTCAAAGTTGGCTCCTTGGTCACTGTGTATCCTAGTTGGAAAGCCATACTTGGTCATAAAATTTGTATAGAGGGATTCAGCTGTTGTTCTTGCTGTCTGATTTTTTGTTGGGATGGCCTGGGCAAATCTTGTAAAATGGTCAGTTATTATCAGGATATGATGGTAATCTCCTTTAGATGGCTCCAAGGTCAAGAAGTCCATGCACACTAATTCGAGTGGATATGATGTTCTTATTGGCATTAGTGGTGCACGTTGATTGGTTGGTACTTTTCTTCTTAAACATCTTGGACATCCTTTCACCCAGTTATCTATGTCATTGTTCATGCCATTCCAGCAGAAACGGTCCTTTACTAAAGAAATCAATAGGTCTCGTCCTGGGTGTCCAAAGTCATTGTGCAGGCTTTTCAAAATGACTGGCACTACGTCTTTTGGAACTACCAACTGTTTCCTCTCTTTGTCATCTATCTTTCTTTTCCTGAATAAAATACCATCTACCAAGTCAAGAGAATGGAAGTTTCTTATCAGAGCCAATGAATGGTGGGATGGTGGTAGATCTTGCATTCTTGGTTTCTTCCCTGACTTTACATGATAGATCCAATTTCTGAGAACAGCATCCTCTTTCTGTGCTTCTACCCAATTGACCTGTTTAAACTGACATGGGGGTTGTGTGTTCAACTGGTTTACAATTTCTGAATCAAAAGATAAATTTTCTACATTTGAAATATCTAACCGAATTGAATTACAAATAGCCTTGAAACAATCATCTGAAATATAACAAGATCAGTTGTCTGTCCTGTTAGTCTAGAGAGTCCGTCAGCATGTGAGTTTTTCTTACATGGTCGATATTGAATTTTCAAGTCAACATTGGCAAGAGCTGCCAACCACCAATGTCCTGTCGAATCTTATTTAGCTGTTTTGAGGTCATAGGTGAGTGGGTTATTGTGCGTCAGTACTCTCATTAAATCTGTGTAAAGTCAATAAAAAAAATAAATTTTTCTAACTTTTCTAAAGTTATTAATTAATTATGAATTGTGTAATTTCTTAAGTTTGTCTAAGCTCTATAATTGTGATCGGGTTTAGAAGTCATCGTTCGTTTGTAATTTTGCATATTTTGAACATTGCTTACATTCCTCCAAAACAGTTTTGTTTTTCAACTGTTATTAGATTTTTTTCGTCAAAAAATAACCACATATTGAAATGTGATGTGGTCTATGGGTTTGCACAATCTTGTTATGCATACTGTATGTGAAGAACATACAGGATATTTTATGACCCACTTTATCCATTGCTTTAAATTAAATTTTTTCAAAAATTTTATTATTTTCTTATATTTGGGATCTACATCAAAATTCTTTTTAAATATACGTTTGTGCTATATGAATAGTTGATTTCTGGCACAAAGAATCGGGACCGATTTTTAAACGTCAAAATAGCGTCATAAACGCTTTAAGTTGACGTCCTAGTGTTGGAATATACAGTGAAACTTGCCTAATCCGGATGTTGTATTATTCAAAATCTTGGCTAATACGATGTACAGTTGAAGTCCTTTTCAGTAAATTCATTTGTTCAAGTGTTGTCTAATCCGGAATGCTGTCTAATCCGGCCAATTTCTTTGGAACCAGTTATGTCCGGATTAGACAAGTTTTACTGTACATCACATCTTTCATGTTGCGAATACTTGGTTCCAAATTGCCCCGCTGAGCTTATTTCAAGTTCGATCAAGTCATCCAATTCTTCGATACCCTTTTCATCATGTTTCAATATGAGTGTAGAATGTTTTCTAATATTCGTTTTTAAAACTAAAACACCCCATTCATCAATGTTTACTTAATTTTACGAGAACCTTTCTTTATTGTCTTGTCTGCTTTCACCTTTTTTTCTATTTTTTTTATCTTCATTATTTTTTTCTTCTGGTGACAGGTTTGTTTTTCCCTTAAACATGGCACGAATGCAGAAAAATCAATCTTTGACGTTACTTCATACGTTGTCTAAGCGCAAAAACGTTAAAAATTGAATGCGTAACAAATTAGACTAGACATCCAATTTTTGTTCTAATTTATTTTAACAATGCTTAACTGATTCCTATTTTTTCATATAAGAGAGGGTGTTGCAAAAACTCCCGATTATTCCCTAAATCGAGAAGGTCATTTAAATACCCATGACGCATGAAGAGTTATATCTAAATATATATATAATGCTACGTAGACGACGGGTATGTCCAGCTTTTTATAACAAAACATTTCACATTTTACGTTTATTTCATGCATAGTTTTTCCTGTAAGTAAACCTTTTTTCACATCTATGGTCACCGTCGCCATATTGCAAGAGAAAAGTTAGAACGATAAAAAACACAATTAATGGCAAGTGCACCTTTTTGAACGATGCACTGTAGACAGCGTACGTTAATATTTTTTCAATATATAAAAATGTGTCCAATAATCACGCTGTCGATGCAATATCCAAGAAATTCCATTGAGTCATTTCAATTTAGTTGTTTCAAGTCAAATCTGAGCCACTAATTAACAGAATAATAGTGAAACATACTGCGTACGAAAAAAATTAAATTATTTAAAATAATAGTACTTTATTTTTAAGACATCGCCACGTAATAATAATAATAGCATTAAATATGTGTTTTATTAGTTTTAGATCACGATATCATGGAAAACAATTTAATTCTGCATGCATTTAAAATATTACCCATTAACTATCTCACATTCTCTCCCTCTGTCTTTCTCTCTCAAGAGAGATGTTACATTGTACTCCCATTATATAAGAAAAAATATGTATATATATATCAGCCATTCCAGGATTCGAACCCATTCTCAGGTAAAATAATTTTTGCATAGAGTCCACACGCTTTACCACTAGACCAGCTCCGACAGTGAAGTATCGTGTACTATTTTATGTGCACATTTTGCATTTCGGATTGATAATAATTTTTATTCAATTTTTGTGATTTTCAAATATGCCTCTTTGAAACAAAAATCGGAAATGGCAGTTCTGAAGAAAATTCTCTCTTTATGCGTATATCAAATTCATTCTGTTTCAAGGAGGCAATTTTGCAGAACAATGGGGATTCCCTATTTGAAAAACAGAAAACTTGACTTATTTTGCTATGTGACTAATTTACACTTCATTTAATGGCACATTGGAAGTCGATATGCAGTTTCTAAATATTGTGCTACATTTTGCTGTATATACCGTTGTATCTGAAAAGAAATGACCGTTTTCTGTTGCTTAATTTTTTTCTTTTAAACTGCTACAACTTTAGGGAAAATAACAAAAGAACTGCGACACCCTCTTTTATTTTTGTGCAAATACACTGACAATAGTTTTGCTTCGTTTGATACTGCAAAAACAAAATGAAGATAGTTTGAATTGAAAACTGTCATTTATTTTAATCTAAAAAATGACAAGACAAATCATGCAAAATACTAATTATACAAAAGACATGCATTACACAATCATAAAAATATGTGCATAAAATTAACAAATACATTTTGTTAAGCCAAATATCATAGGTGGGGCATAAAAAATCGCCACCTTATTGTGTTCATAATGAAACAATGAACGCAATAAACCCCACCCAAAACTATTGTCTTCATTAAATTCAATACATGGTAACATTCACATAATGAACCCAAATTGCATTATTACATAAGTGATAAAATGAACCTCTTTCCTTTTAAAGAACTGTCAGAGGCCCTTGTCCCCATGACCAGACTGTACATATTGATATAAAGTCAGAGGCCCTTGTCCCCATGACCAGACTGTTCATATTAATACACCCGTTCCCGATCGAAAAAGTAGACGTGGTATGATAACTGCTCTGGGTTTTTTTTTCAAAAAATTACATTCCTGGACTTTTTGAATGCAGAAGTACGAATATTTTGTGTAATTGATATGCAGTAAGTATTTTAACGGCTGTTGGAGTATTGCTTTATATAAAAACTGAAAAAACGCGTTATATTCCATGTGAGACCTGTCACCTTCCCCAACAATCATGGCGGACATGAGAAAATCGAAAACGCCAGCAAGGTATACTGATTGTTTCACAGGTGATGAGCTTGATTCTTTGGTAGAAAATGATACACAAGATATAAGTGTTAACCCAGAAAATATGAACACAAAGTTTGAAACACTAAAAACGCACACACAAATTGATGGCAAAACAAACAATGTGACCTTTACAACATCAAATGATCGTATCTCACTATGGAAACAAAGCATCCTGGAACACTTTGGTCCTTCACATGCATCAATTATGAAAGACGGTAAAGTAATCAAAGTGTTGTTTGAAGCAAATAAAGTCTCAAATACGATAAAAATTAACTTTTATGACACTGGTTCGGTTGTTATCCAAGGTGCGAAGAGCACTTTATTTTCCGAAACCTTCTTTCAAACCCTTAAAAAAGAGTTAATGAGAGAGATATCAGTAATGACATTATATCCCAGAATCAAAATGAAAGTCCAGATGTGGAGGAAACGGACCCAAAATCAATTGAAAGTAATACTTTTGATCCTGACAACACTCCAAAGAAACTTAGTCCAAAAGAAAAAGTCATGAGACACAGCAAAACTATGGAACACAAATTTGATGAAATCCATAATATCCTTTCTACAATAGACAACACACCGAAACAATTTGCTGATAAAATATCAGAACTTTACTGTATGAAGACCCAAATATTACAGTCTGTTCAATCTGTGATCTCGGATTCCATGAACACACACAGGAAAAAAGTGTAGGAACACCTAGATACTATTGAATCCAAAATCAAACATTTGAGCAGTTCCCTGGATTCGCTGCATGTGAAATCCAACATTTTTGATTCTCATGTAAAGCAACTTGTGGAAACACAAACTGATCAATCCACATTGATTTCCACACTTTCATCTAATCATACAGATCTAATTGATCGTGTAAACCAACTTGAGTCTACCTCATCATTCATTTCCTGTGACTTTCATGCACAGGATGAAAGTAATCGCCAACTCCATTTGCCACATCATGAAGAAAATCCAAAGGATACAAAAACTCAAACATCTAATTCTGACAAAGAAGAATCTCGACACTTAGAATGCACCAATAGTTTACCACTCAATTCATCCAAAATTAAATGTGATGTCCTAATTCTGAGTGACTCGATGCCGAAACGTAATCAACCACGGCGCTTCACTCCACGCTGTAAGACAATAGTCCGCTTCATAAGAGGAGGAGCCAATGCATGTTCCAATTTCGTGGAGAAAAACTGTCATAAATACAATCCAAAGGAGGTTCTTATTCATATTGGAACAAGGGACTTACCCAGCAGTGTAAAAAAAGAGGACTTTGTTCATCTACTAAATCTTTGTTCCGAATCATGGGAGAACTCTCAGATCCACATTTTGCCAGTAATCTACCGTAAAGACTTTGGAAATGAAATCATTGATAAAGCCATTACAGAAAACTATTTGGCATGCAAACAATTTCCAGAAGTACAAATTATAGATGAAGTTTTGCCCACAGAAAGCATGTATTATGATAAAATTCCTCTGAACATGAAGGTGGGTTTACCAGCTATAGTTATACACTTAAAGGAAGCCCTTGGCATAAAGACAGTATCCCAAGCTCCATCGGTAACTCTGAAATCTCTAACAAAGGGACAAACGGAAAGAATTTCTCCTGCTGTTCCCCATTTAGCACCATTCGGTCATCAGGCTACACCGCCTCCTTGGATCGGCCCACAATCAGTGCCCCCACCTCCGTGGTTATTCCCATTCATCAATTGGCGCAACCCATGGGCAATTCCTCCGCCTCCTCCACCCAAGTGTTACTAATTTTATACTAAATGCAGAGCCTTGTATGTTTTTCATTTCATACCTATTAAGGTGTTAATGTATTTCAGTACATGTGTATTAATTCAGATACAGTGTTAGATCACATTATGTACCGGTATATAATATGTATGATATTGATATTGTAGATATTCATGCAATAATAATCTCCATCAGCTCTTTTTGATAAAATTATATTTGTATTATGTGTAGAAAGCAGTTACATGTAGGGTATAATGAACATTTTTTGAAATTAGGTATGTGGAATGTTGAAGGCCTCACAGAAGACCTCTGACCCACAATTTCAAAATGTTTTTTCCAATTTTAGCATTATCAGTTTTGTAGAAACCTGGTTGGGTGATATTGATGTTAACACAGATATTACACTGAATAATTTTCAACTGTTCACTCCAGCAGTAGGAAAAAACAGAAAAAGGCTAGGCGACATTCAGGAGGAATATGTATTTTTGCAAAGAATTGTATTATAAAAGGAATAATTACACTGAAAAACAGTCATCCAGATATATTATGGATTAAACTTGACCGTAACTATTTTAAACTAAATAGAGGTATTTATTTAGCTGCAGTCTACATTTCACCAGAATACTCAGGTGGAAATTACACCGATCTAGAATCAATTTATTCATTTTTGCTTAATGACATTGAGAAATATAGTAGATTAGGAAATATAATTATTCAAGGTGACTTCAATGCATACACAAACACCCAACCAGACTTTATTTTGTTTGACATTGATTCTCATCGAGTTAATGATGATGACTTAAATTATCGATATGATAATACATTGTCAAGAAATAATCTTGACCACAAACACACTAACAATAGTGGCAAACTTCTTCTTAACATATGTAAACAATCTGGATTAAGAATCCTAAATGGTAGAACGATTGGTGATCTTACTGGTAAACACACCTGTTTCACATATAATGGGAGCAGTCTTGTTGGCTATACACTTTTCTCCCAAGACTTGATGAAGTCTGTGGGATATTTTGAAATCCCTGAATTTAATTTATTTTCAAACCACTGTCCAATCAGCTGTTCTTTGTTTGTCAGTGATTTTTCTGAACAAGAAATTAACAATGTATGTAAATTAGACCCTTTCCCAGGAAAATTTATTTGGACTAAAGAATCTGTTGAAGTGTATTCTAAAAATATCAAGAGTCCAACATTCAGAGCAAGATTTTCTGAATTTATTGATACTGATTATGAAAATAGTGACACAATTGTGAACTCATTTAACACTATATTGCAAGATTGTGCAAATATTTCAACAAAATATGTGGCAAAAATACCAAAATCTAAATCTCGTAGATGCAACAAAAAAACCATGGTTTACTGAGTCATGTACTGATCTTCGAAACACAGTGAAACAATATGAAAAGTTAGTAAATCAATATCCTTTTAATGGTCAATATGGAAAACTCTTTTGCACATACAGGTCTAAATACAGAAGGCTATGCAAACATGAAGAAAAATCATACAAACAAAAAATTTGTCATGAAATTAACAACAATCTTGATACCAATCCCAAAACATTTTGGAAAATGTTGCACAAACTAGATAAAAATGCAGAATATGCATAACAACTCTCCTGACCTTCCCTGTGATATATTTTATCAGTATTTCAAAACACTGAATACTGCGAATAGCAATCAGAATGATTTCCATAAATTCATTGTAGAAGTTTAATGTTTTAAAACAGAAACTAGAGAATGATGTTAGTCCCCCTATTACAACTCAAGAAATGATGAATGCCATAAAAAATCTAAAACAAGGTAAAAGTACATCCATGGATCTTATTTCAAATGAAATGTTAAAAAATGGAGGTAGTGTATTACTGAAGCCATCACAAAAACTGTTCAACTTTATTTTAAACTCAGGGCAATTTCCTACTTTATGGAATGAAAGTATTCTGGTACTCTTACATAAATCTGGTAACAAACTTGATCCTTGTAATTACAGAGGTATATCCATTACATCAAACCTAGGAAAACTTTTTAATAGGATTATTCATTTCAGATTGCTAGATTTTACCAAGGATGCATCACTAATTAGTGAAAATCAAATTGGTTTCAACGAAAAAAACAGAACATCAGATCATATTTTTACAATTAAGACTATAACAGATTATTATAAAAACAAAAAGCAAAAGGTTTATGCAGCTTTTATCGATCTCCGTAAAGCATTTGACACTATACGGAGGGTTGGACTTTATTATAAACTTTTGAAATCCATTATACACACCAATATGTTCAATATTATATTTTCTATGTATGAGAATACAAAAACAAAGATAAAGTTTGCTAATGGTCTCAGTAAATCATTCACATCTGAATGTGGTGTTAAGCAAGGTGATATCTTAAGCCCATCTCTCTTCAACATTTTTATTAATGGTATTGTTGATGAACTTAAAACAGGCAATTGTGATCCTGTTCAAATTGGTGAAATCTCTGTAAATTGTCTATTATATTTGCTGATGATATTATTTTATTATCTGAAAGTAAAACTGGGTTACAGAATTGTTTGAACATTCTTGAAACATACTGTTCTAATTGGAAACTACTGGTCAATGTTGAGAAGTCTAAAGTCCTTATTTTTAACTCAAATGGTAAATTTTGCATCAATGAGTTTACATATAATGGAAGTGTTCTTCAAACTTACCTTACAGTATATTCTCAAATTGAAGGCAAATATTAATAATCCTGCTTATGATTGTGTTTTTCATCCGCAGTACGAAAATTTATATGATAAAAGTAAAACATGTATAAAACCTATTGGTCTAAGATCTAGGAAACATATCAGGGATTGTGACTTACCTTTGGACATTATAAAACCTACAAGTTTCTCTGAAATACCGCCATGGAAATTAATTAAACCAAATGTAGACACATCTTTAACTGAATTTAAGAAATCAGAAACCAATTCTCTTGTTTTTAAACAAAAATTAGCCGAAATAAAACAATCTAAACATTCTACAGTCGAAATTTATACAGATGGTTCGAAAGACAAAAATAAAGTAGCAGCGGCTGCAGTGAATAAAAATAATGTTTTCTCTTTCAGGCTTCCAAATGAAGCTACAATATTTACAGCAGAGGCAAAAGCCATACAGCTTGCATTTGAATATATTAAATCTTCTAATGACAACTCTTTTACAATATTTTCGGACTCGCTTTCTTGCTTGCAATCTATACAAAATATGAATATCGATCAACCATACGTTTTAGATATATTAGTTCAGTTCTATCATTTCACTCAACAAGGTAAAGTAGTTGACTTTTGTTGGATTCCAAGTCATATTGGCATCATTGGAAACACTAAGGCTGATAGTGCTGCAAAATTGGCACTTCAGTACAAAATTACCATTTTTAAAATCCCTTATACTGACCTAAAATATATTGTGAAACTTTATGTAAATTCTCTTTGGCAGATATATTGGGAATTTTGTGATACAAGTAAACTATATGCAATAGAAAACAAAGTTAACATATCATCTAACTTCGGCCTGAAACGTCAGGACGAAGTGATTATTTCAAGAATACGTATAGGTCATTCTAAAATAACACATGCATACTTATTAAATCGAGAACTTCAGCCAGAATGTATATCCTGTGACTGTCCGCTTACTATAAATCATATTCTTTTAGAATGTTCTGATTTTTCGCCTATTCGAAGTAGACTTTTCAATAATGTACGAACGATGCATGAACTGTTTACAAATGTTAATGTTAATACAATTTTAGATTATTTACATGAAACTGATTTTTACAGTAAAATCTAAAGGTACACAATGTAATTATTTTTTGATAAACATAGAGAGAGTTTTATTTTTAACTTTTAAAATATTTTTAAATTTTTAAGTCCGTCGGATGGGACGTTAAATGGTGCCCCGTGTCAAGGATTGCAACCCCCTTGGCACGCAAAAGATCGTTTTTTCTGGTTTTCGGAAAAGAGTAGGCTCACTGGGGGCCGCCAGAGAAACCAAAAATCTTTCAAAACCGATCATACAGAATTAATTTTCCGCCGAAATATGGCTGAAATATTGCCGACTCGGCGTTAAACCCTAATCAATCAATCAATCAATCAAACAGTATCAAAATTTTGTTATCTTGGATTAACCTTGAAATGTAATGGAAATCTGAACTTAGCTATGTCAGTACTTATGGAAAAGGCCAGAAAAGCCTATTTTAAGATTAAGAAAACCATTGGTTTGGATAATCCATATAAACTTTTGGAAAAACTCTTTGACTCAATTATAACACCAGCTCTTCTTTATTGCTGTGAGATCTGGGGTATTTATAATAACATTGGTGAAAATTCTATAATTGAAAAATTTCACATGAAGTTTATTAAGGAAATTTTAGGAGTACATTGTTAAACTACTAATGCTCCCTGCAGAGCAGATTTAGGTAGACATCCCCTGTGGACAAGAAAACATTTTTCAAGTATAAAATTTTGCAACCATCTTATTACTTCCAAGAATACTTTACTATTTAAAATCTATAAAGCAACAGTCAAAACAAACTCATGGACTAAAAATATTTTTTCAATTTTCAATAAGTTAGAATTTTCATTCATTACCAAAAAAGAAAATTCAATAAAATCACTTCTGAGAAACATAAAACAAAAGATATCAGATCAATGCTTACAAGGGGAAAATGCAAAGATTCATAATTCATCAAAACTAAAATTTTATCAAGTTGTTTTTAACAATTTCAAACGCTGTGGATACACTGATATATTAAAAAAGAAAACAGAGAGATCAATTATTAGCAGGTTGAGACTTGGTGCACATAACCTTGCCATAGAAAAAGGGAGACATTTGTCTATACCCACAGATAAAAGATTTTGTAATATTTGCAACACAGGGGAGATTGAAGATGAATTTCATTTTCTATTCAGCTGCCATAAATAAAATTATCATAGGTTAACTTTTGAAAGGAACTTGATGATTTTTTTTTTTCAAGGAAAAATATCAAATATTTCTTATATACAAAAAGTTAAGCTTTGCTTTAATAGCCATTGTCCAGAAATACTGAAAATAACACACTCACTTATTAAAAAATGTCTTGTATCTAGAAATGATTGCATTACATAATTATTATATAAATGATGGTATGATTTATAATTATGTATAGCCTCACATTCTATACTAAAAATATTGTATATTTATGTATGAACAATTGATGATTCTTATAATGTGTTGTGCCTTTGCCAATTATTGTAATTGTGTTTGTGCCAATAATTTTTGTATTTGTATAAAGTCAGAGGCCCTTGTCCCCATGACCAGAGTGTCATATTGATATAAAGTCAGAGGGCCTTGTCCTCATGACCAGACTGTTCATATTGATATAAAGACATAGGCCTTTGTCCTTATGACTCGGTAATTATTCATGCAGGAAATAGTGACAAGCTCTCATGCAAAGCTACATTTGCCATTATGAAGTCAGAGGCCAATGTCCCCATGACCCTGCCAAGTGTTAAATGTCATTACACGAATCATCTATAGCAACATATGTTAAGCTTCATATAATATAGACAGATTAACTGAAAGAGAAATTCCTGTTCAAAAACCTGCTGACCTTCGCCTAAAAAGCTTTCAAAGAAGTAAAGAGGTGAACTACCAATTTGTGCTATTTGATCAGAGGCCCCTGACCCCATGATCAAATTGATCTACAATGAAGCACAGGAATTCTTATGTACTTCTTAAAAGCATCTGAATGCAATCTTCCCATTCGCTTGATTTTCTCCTCTGAAATCCCCATTGCTGCAGCACAGGTCGCAGCTCCTATTCGAAAACTGTGACCCTTATAATGACTCGTATTAAGCCCTGCCCATTTGAGTGACATTTGCAAACAATTTGTAAAATGCTGTCTTAGTAATCCATCGCCATTTGGATATGCAAACAAAGGACCTGGTGAAGAAATAGCTGAATAGCCTGAACAGGACAAAATTGATCATCAGATTCGTTTCTTTCAAGAATCAGTGTAGGGATGTGTTTGCCTGCACTATGCTTGAAATTATCCATTGTAATCTCGAGAGATTCACAAGAATTTAATTTTTTTTACATTAGCAAGAGTCAATACATGTACATTTTTACCGTCTGTAGAAGACGAGACTGTAATTTCCCCAACCCTTAAAAAGGCATGAAAAGCCAGCAAATACATTGCTCTTAACATACTACATTGATAGGCTGAAATGCCTAAGTTGTCCAGAGAAGTCACCAGCTGTTTCAGAATTGACGTTGTTATGGGCAATCTTGTGTCACTTCCTATAGCCTTTAGTTTTTGATATCCCTGCAGCATTTTGCGAATCACAAATTGTTGTGATGGATCTTCAAAACCTTAAGCTTTGAAATTATAACTAAGAGCCGAAATGTAAGTTTTCAAGGTTGATGCTGCGATATTACTTTGAAAACAAAAAGCAATAAAATGTGCCAAATGCTCAGTAGTAGGAGGCAGTAAAGAGACATTAGGAAAGTAGGTTGATATAAAGTCAGAATAAAAACCAAAAGTTTTTTCATAAGCTGCCCTTGAATTAGGAGCGAGGGAATTCTCCAGAATGGATGCTGCTATATCTGTCAGAGTGTTAGCATTGTTGGGTGAACTGCTGATGGCACTGGGTCCATATTTGTACATAGGTCCTGAAACTCTCGGACCTGCAAGCGAGAAAGGCGATCAGCAGCTACATTTAGTACACCTGGGATATGTGTTGCTTTAAAAAGAATATTGTATTTTAATGTTTTAACTATAAAACGCCGCATTAATTTCATAATTATTGGGTCTGCTGAAGTTTGTTTGTTAATGATGTATACTACTGCAATATTATCTGAATAAAAATTAATACAGGAGTTCCGTAATTCAGATCCCCATAGTTCTAAAGTTATAACAATTGGAAGCAATCCTCTGACTGTTATGTGATATTGACACCACTCTTGTGGCCATTCCCCGAAGAACCACTTTGTTTTAAATGTACCCCCAAACCCTAGGTCACTTGCATCCGTAAACATAGATAGAATTTCAGAGGTTTCCCATCTTTCATCTAATATCAAAGACCGACCATTAAATCTATTGATGGATATAGACAAAGCTTCAAGATCAGCCCTTGCTTCTTTGTTTAATCTCCGTTTGAAGTGGGGTAATTTTAAGCCTTTCGTAAGATCTATTAACCATCTTAGAAAAGTGCGACCCGGTAGGACAGCAGCACAAGCAAAGTTCAGTAACCCAATCAAAGATTGTAATTCTTTCAAACTTACTCGTTTTCTGTGCTTAAACGAATCTAATGTATCCTTTAGCTTATCAAGTTTATCCCTTGGTAACCTAACTTCCATAGCCAGGGAGTCAACCTCTAGACCTAAAAATGTTATTGTTGTTGTGGGATACACTGTTTTCTCATCCTTGATTTGGATGCCGATATCATTACATAATTTAAAGAAGTTCTCTAAGGATTTCAAATAATTGTCAGAATGAGCTGGTCCCATAAAAAGAAAGTCATCCAAAACATGAACACAGTTAGACTGGTAATAGTATTCCATTGCAGGTAGGTTAAGGCTTCCCGTAGAATATGACAGTGCACTCTGTGCCTTCACATCTCTGAACTACAAAAACATGACGTCATAATGGAAAATGACGTCAGGTCACTGCAAACTTGAGGTGTTATGACGGGGAGAGTGTCATGAACTTTACACTTTATTTCAAACTGCATGTAAAATGCTAGATAGCTATTGCAAAATTCACGGGTCGTTTAAGGTTTTTTAAGTCTTATATGTCCGAATATTTTAAAAATACACCGCTTACCTACCCTTGATTGAAATTCATCATGTTCAAAATGCTTATGAAAAATATACTTTTGAAATGTGGTTGGAGGTAGAATTTATTTTGTGTGTATAAAAGAGTCTGGCGCAGGTAATTAATGAGGATTAATCTGAGAATTTTTGTGGAAATCTGTAAGAAGAGGTTGTTCTCTAACTGAATCTTGCTTGGGAAAAATGTGTGTTGGCTTTGTTTTAATACAGATTACGATACTGTGTGGAAAATACCCTCAAATTTGTAGGTAAGTTGAATTTCTCAGGAAATATTTTGTACCCAAGCAATACTATGACTTTTCCCAAGCACATTTCGGATACACAAGGATATGATGAGTTTATTTATATAACAGAATGTTAATAATTATTGTGTTAATCAGCTGCGCCGAAGCGATTTATATGAAACACTTCAAAAAAATTATAAAGATCGTCACGTGATCAACAAAGTCATGTGATGTCATAACAAATATGCAAATATATAGCCGAGGAAACCCTTTATATAAATTGGAAGTAAAAAGTTTAATACTTATAAATTAAAACCGAAACCGACCTCGCAATGATATGTTTTGAGCGCATTTTAAAGCTTCGGGAAGCCTTAACATAGCTGCGATTATCCAAAGCAATGAAGAACTAAATCTTTCAAATAGGTTGCACGAGTAACTTAGGCCCATTGGTAAGGTCTTGTCAAAATAAAACAATCTTCCCACACTAAAGCCCAGTAATTCATGGTCTGACGGATGAACTGGAATGATTTGAAAAGCATTTTCAATATCTGTCTTTGCGAACAAAACTCCCCTACCAAGTTGTTTTAATAAATTAGTCGCATCATCGATGGTTTGATATTGTACCGAACAAATATCTTGCGGGATCCCATCATTGATAGATTGACCCTCAGGATAAGAAAAATGATGTATTACTCTAAATTCCCCTTCTTGTTTTTTGGGTACTAAACCTAATGATGAACACTGAAAGTTTTTGAATGGAGTATTTTTGAAAGGTCCAGCTGCTCGACCACAACCAACCTCTTTATTTATCTTATCTTGAAGAATTGATGAATTTTGATCAGCTGATTTTAAGTTTTTGCAAAACCTCTGCTTACGAACACCTTGAAAGGGAATTTTAAAACCCTCTGTAAAGCCATCAACTAAAAATTTTCTGTCACTATTATTGTATTCCGAGAGCCAATGTTGTAACCGTTGAGGATTCACAGGGGTAACTATATCAAAGTGTTTATTTTGTAAGTTTAAGGGCTGAGTGCTTAATTTCTGATGTTCCGGTTTGGGAGGTTGATTTTTGCTCATTTTTGTTTGGTGCAATGGGGAGTTTTGGGATTGATGGGCAAATTTTTCTAAGGTGATCTCCGCCACAGCGTTGGCATGTGTGGGAGAATCTACAGTCTTTTCTAGAACAAATTCCTTGTTCGGAGTTATTGTAGTTGTAACATACGAGTTTATTGCTACCCGCCTTCCCCTTGTTACCCTGGAAGGGACGAAAACTAGATTTTTGTGCTACTCCCTTTAACTTTGATTGCAAACCAGATGCCAATGCTTCCTGATACAATTCTAAGTTTAACTGGTCCCATGGGAGTTTAGCTGGAGACATCTCTCTCCATTGCCGAAACGTTTTATCGTACTGAATAGCTGCTAACGCAGTAGACTGGTCAGCAAGCTTTTGAACAGTCGTTCCGTATTTCATTAGTTTTGTGACATCATTTGTATGCCTCTCGCAGAAAATACCTACAAAATGTGGAAAGCTTTCAACCATTGAGAAATAGATTCAATTTTGAGAGGAGTTTTTTTTTCTTTAACAAATGTTAGCCCATTGTCACCTTCAATTGAAAATTTTACTTCTTTTTCGCTTGGTTTTAGTAAGGTACCAAAGTCGACGTATTCATTTGCCCATATTTTAGATTGAACTTTTGAATCAATTCCCAGGGCTAGAGGCTTTGTAATACTCTCGGGGACGTCAGGGGAGGTGCTGTTAAAATTACCCAAATTAACAGTAGGTTCCGCAGCATTGACATTGACAGCTTCCTTCTCTTGCGTTGGCGGATTTTGCGTTGTAGCGCTGCCCGTCTGTTGTTGTCTGGAAAGTTCATCAATCACTGCCTTTGTAATACTAGGAATAGCTGCTTGAATGACGCTTTGGATTTTATCCTCAAAGCATTCTTTGGACATTGCAGTTTGTTTTGGCGGAGGCTCAACTGACTCACTTCTGTTGTCCTCCGCTTTTTCTGCTTAGGAGGCATGTTCACTACCTTGAATAAAAATGCAATACTTAAGTCATATCATACGAATGACATGCTAGTTGTAAACTCAAACCAACTCCCACTCAGGATTCCTCGCCATATTACGATACGCTTATTATTGCACAATATCGATGTACCAAGCTCTCACGTTAACCTGGCGATTAATAATGCCTGATAAGAAGATGAATGAGTGTCACATACATGTCTATACTCATAGTCATAAGAGAAAGCATCTGTATTCCATTAAATTACAGCAGAGTTAACATATCACCACTCATTAAACATATGTACAAGTGCTTGAGTAACTCAATTCATATTTGTATCAGAACCAGCGTACATTTTCAATTCGCCCGAACATAACACATCATACACGCACAGTCATACAAATGCATACTTTATGTGCCATAGCACTTTCCAAAACGTACGTGCAACATCATACGAGATGCATTAGTGTCAGCTCACTGTGCAAACTCATGCCTTCGGAAATGTACGTTTACAACTGTGCCAGCTCACAGTCAACTGGAACTGATACTAAATCACATTTTACCACTTGTAACAGTACAGGGTTTAATTAAACATATATTTCGCATGCAATGTTTTATGACATTTCGTAGAAGTGATATCTCAAGTACAGTATACAATCATTTAACGCAGTCATACTTGTTGTCATTCATGATTTAAAAAACCAGTGTCGGTTAACCGTATAGATAGATTTAAGCATTACATACTATAATTCATAATTTTTGTATGAGATCATGGAGATATTAAATAAACTTATCTTCTTGTAGTTGGAAATGAACCTGAACGAAAATGTGCTGCTAAAGTTGACATAGATTTCCATTTTACCCAATCCTTAATATTGACGAGCATATTTTAAACATTGGATTATCGCCCCACGTAAGTTTCTGTAGTAAATTGGCATGCCCCATTCATTGTTCAGATGGACTCCATCACAAACGACTGTACGCTCGCTGTTTTTGACACCTGATAGATTCCAATACCGCAAAAAGTCTTTTCCCACCAGCTCCCTCTTCAAGGCTTTATTAAATTTTATGACTAATTCATTATAAATAGTTATATCTAAAAACCGTGTTCGATATCTCGGCATCAGCTGGCAAATAACAGTCTTTTTAATTTTAAATCGACTGGTAAATGTTTCCGCAATACAACAAAGACGTAAACATAATTCGTAAGCGTATGTCTCATCTGCTGTTGCTGTGTCCAAATCGTTGCCGCCTAAATGTAAAATGAGAAAATCTGGAGAAACGTGCCTAAGTTTTTGTTCTAAAGCTGCCAAGTGACAATTTTTTGTAAGCTTTCCTCCGCTCACACCATAAAATGTAACACAAACATTTGGATTTAAATGTAAGTTCCGAAATTCTTGCTTTTGATTCACAAACTGCTCAAATCTTTTAACATGTGAACTTCCAGCAATCAAAACTGACGCCATTTTGAATGTTTACCGCAATGCATTTTGGATGCTGGGAAATATATAAATAGCCACAAAGTTCACTGGGTAACTCATGGTTTTAGACCGGCAAACTGGCGCGAAGCAAAACAAAGGAATTCAAGTCAACATACGTGCGCATTAACACATTTCCTTCAACTTCAGCTCCATTGTGATTTCCATGATATTCGCATGAAAAATAGGTGTTCATAGCAATGTATTTACGTTTTTCGCCAGTCAAACACAAAAAGCATACACAGAAGCAGCCTAAAGAATCTCATCAAGGCACATATAAAGGATAATCCAACAAAATAACATAAATAAGAAATTCGTTGTACAGATTTGAGCTTTGTACCTGCGATAATAAGGGGTTGAATATCCCACAATAAAAACAAATCAAGATGACTGGCGAATGTATGTTGACGAGGCAATTAAGGAATGTTTTTAAGTTTTGTGTGAGTTATTGGTGTGTAAATCACACAGACTTGTCACATAGGCATATTTCATGAAGCGCGAGTTTCACCGTGTATATTTACACAAAAATGACTTTCAAATCAATTTCACAGTTGGCTTAGTAGAAAAACACAGCAAATGTAAATATTGTACGCTGGAAGAATGAAGGCGTGCGCAAAATTAGAGCATCTGGTCAGTTGCTAATAAGAAATTATCAGATTACAAGAAATTCAATGTAAATTGAACGAAGAAAGAAATCAGAGTTGTTCTTCTTGCCATGTCAGATGTTTTACATAAATTAATTTAATGCTGTAAATTAAGATTATTTGCACATTTAAAAAAAATAAGATTTTATCTATAATTATTTTTCAATTTAAAAAAGTAAAGAGTTTACATCATTGAAAATACGTCTCGTAAGATAGCATATGTAACAGGGGTATGAAACGAAACACAAAACTGCTGTCAGGGTTCTTCAAAGATTTATTGCACAGTGGAGTGATCGAGTTATATTGGAATCAAAATTATATGTAATATATAGCCCTGTAAACATAATAAAACAACAATAAATATAATGTAAATATATAACACACAATGTTCATTATTTTACATGAAGATAATTCAATTATCATCGTTTACATTTTGCACTTTTCATGAAAGAGAGATAACTCTCGAATATATAAATCTTTACATATTTCTCCCAAAATAATCATAAAAAATATTCAAGATTAAAAACATATCAATCTCAATCTCACCATTCTTTGGGAATAGGCTTTCCCACAAATTCTATAATGTACAAATGTCTATCTGGATGTTGATCTGTAATTTAATACAATGAAATTTAAAAATACTATCTCTTTAAAAATATATGAATTGCTCACTAGAGCAATATCCTCAAATATTTTTTTAATAAAAAAAAATATATTACTTACCAATAACAAGGACTGAAACTATATGTAATTGGAAAAAGATATATACATTTTTAATCCTGTAATGGACATTTAATGTACCATTTTAATAAATGTATTAAGTTCTTCATCGGATTTCATCACTCTTACCCAGGGACGAATCACTTTGTTTCATGAAATCGATTTTTCAAAACACTAGCAACTACCCAATCACATTTCTGTTATGACTTAAGGCTCTCATATTAATACTTGGCAGCTAAGAAATAAATTGGCAAAGTTTGAAAGGCACACAGTAAATTGTGTAACATATCACTTAGTGCAATATGAGCAGTCCTTGGGTTGTCTTTTTAATTGTTATATTCTTAACGGCGTCACAAGCTAACATCATTTCGCGGAGATATACCGCAAAACAGGAATTAGATAATAAAACGTCGAATAAAGAAGTATACGGAGAATACACAGCTCGATCGCTGAGTGCGTGCTCTGAAGTGTGTAAAAAGAATTGTACCTTCTTTGGATACAATGGTAAATTGAAGACGTGCCGTCTGCACAAGAACATCTTCGTGTCTGACATGTCTGACGAGGCGGGATGGAGATACTTTTCTCATCATCGTATGTTTTAATGTCATAAAACACTTAATAGGATATATCATTTATGATTATGAGGGATTTCTTTTTTATTTATTTTGTTTTTATTATGCCTGATTATGAAAACTGTCTCATCAGTAAATTTTTCCTGTTGATTTTATTCTAAACAGAATCGTATTTACAATATAAATATTACATTTTGTCTATCTATAATTTCTGTTGAATATGTCAAAATCTGAAGTTTAAATAAAGTTTTTATACGAAAGAATTGAAGGAGAGTATTGAATATTAAATTATAGCAAATTATAATATCACATTCTACATCGTTGCCCGCGTGATGTAGTGGTTAGAGCGTTCGCTCTAGAATCGCAGAGTAAGGAGTTGATCCTTACATCGCGGGTTCGAATCCGACTGTGGGACGTGGAAGACCGGTCCTTCGGATGAGACCGTATAAACTGAGGTCCCTCCAGTAAGTGCTGGCACGAAAAAAGATCCCTCACTGCTCAATAGGCCTGAGTGCAGAATATAGGTCAAAATTTGCAGCTCTCAAACGGCAAGTGGTGGCGTCTCCATATGAGTGAAAAATTCTCGAGAAGGACGTTAAACAATAAACAAACAAACAAACACATTCTAGATCACAATCAAACCATACTTACGGTGTATCTAACAAATACATTGTACCTCTTAAAATTGAAATACATTTTTATTTTCCCTTGGATTGGAATATCGCACCTCCATTGGTTTGAGCACGGAGCTATGATCATTGAGAAAGTAAATCACTTATTTTTGTTTTGTTACTGACTGTCTGCAGAAATATATTGGGTCGATCAATATCGTAGACGGCTCGCCTTACCTTCTATGAGATTGATCAACCAGACACATTACTTTAGACAGTCAGTAACAAACCTAATACTAGTAAGTAATAATATCTACCTGTCATTGTGTCGGTTTTAATCTTATGAAATCAAATCAGTTTAATATGTTTAATATTTTATTTTCTGTTTTAGCTCTTCCACAAGACTGTAAGGATTTTCTTGAAAATGGTCAGATTAATTCAGGAGTGTTCGAAATTTATCCGTATGGGACTGTGTCCAGTCCTGTCAAGGTTTACTGCGACATGGAAACAATGGACGGAGGATGGACGGTATTTACGATATTTATAAGCTTCAAATAATGGGAATGCTTTTGGTTATCTGGACGCATTTGAAAAGTGAAAATTTATGGAAGCAAAACAAGATATTTTAGCACTCTATCGATATATCAGGTTTTTATAATACGGTAAAAAGGAAACATTTTCCTGATACTGTTTTTTGATTTGCTTAAATATGCTTTAAAACATACACATTTTGAGTCAATTTTCAATACATTTATCTTACAACCGTTCATCACAGTAACGATTGAATGAAAATATATCTATCAAAGGTTATCCAAAAACGTGTTGATGGATCCCAGAGCTTTAATAAGAATTGGGCAGAATATAAGAATGGATTTGGTTCACCGGAACAGGATGTCTGGATAGGTAACTAAAAATATAGCGCGCTTCATGAAATATGCTTACGTGACAAGTCTGTGTGATGTACACACCAACGAATCACACAAAACTTAAAAACATTCCTTATATTTACATTTTACAAATTAAAAAGAACCAATGATGTACTCAATATTTAAATTTCTTGCTGCCCTATATCGTTACATTTTTATTAACGTCTCTGTAGCCTAATTGTGAGGTCACTTTAGCACGAGTTTCATTGTGTATATTTCTACGCGTGAGTATACACAAAAATGAATTTCAAATCAATTTCACAGTGGCTTAGTAGAAAAAAAACAGCAAACGTAAATATTACAGATTATTGACATTGGGGACCCGGTGTCCCATAACACTTGTACGGATACTTTATATTTTTCAGGCCACCTATTGTTGATGAAAGGCTGCAAAATGAGATCTGTACTCGGTTATATGGCTTTTGAGAGTGATCTTAAAAGAGTTTCTGTTTTTGTGCCAGCATGAATTATGTGGAAATAACGAACAGTATTCGAGCTCAAAAGTCCATTTAACATTACAAAATAAAAGTAGACCAAACACGGACCTCTAAAACTTCAGAGGTGGGATCAGGTGCCATAGAGGAGTGAGCATCCCCTACCGACCGGTCACACCCGCCGTGTGCTCCTTGTCATTATCGGGAAATAACGGAAAAATCCGTCGACAATTCAGTGTGTAAATAATGGCATAACAAATTATTTGAAAAAAAGTCAGTCAGCATTTGACTTAATGGTAGATTGTATTTGCTGACAAGGTTATTGTATCGACCATAGAACTTACAAAATGATGACTTTAAACGAGACTGTTGATATTCTTGGTACATCAACTTGTTTGTCAATAAATAACTTCGTTTTTGAAATTGTTCATATGTAGAACATGATCTGGCGTATCGAATCAACTGAGAGATATAAACCCCGTATGCAGGTGATATGGGTATATTGCTGCATAAGTAAGGGAAGTGCATCTATTGCGACACGTTTATAAGGTCTCATCTAAAGTATCGGTTTCCGTTTCGTACCTGCGTCATAAGGATCAATTCCCTACTCTGCAACTCTAGAACGAAATATTCTATTCTTGCCATGTTTAAGTCGGCACATTTTATTTTTAGCATTATTTTACTTTCTATAAAATTATTTAAAAATGACTTCACTTATACAAAGCGTGAAAGAGAGTAAACGAGTTTTTTTTTTTTTTTTTTTTTTTTTTTTTTTTTTTTTTTTTTTTATTTTGTAGTTGTTTCATTAACCTCCCTTTCGAGAATATCTTATTCTGTTTTCAAATTACCTTTGTAAAATAGAAACTAAATTATGATATTTAATTGAAATAAATATGGAAAATCTGGATTTTCGATAATTATTAAAACAAATTTAAAAAAAAAAAGGTTCACATTTAAAAATCGAGTTACATGGTTTTAAGAATTTTTTTAAGAACTTTTTTTAAGAATTTTTCGTAATTAATTGTGATTTTGATATTTTATAATTTTAACAGAAATCTGTATCTTTTTTTCCCTATGCACGGTTTTGTTTTGTTTTGTTTTTGGTTTTCTAGTTTTTGTTTGTTTGTTTTTTGTTTTGTTTTTTTTTTTTTTTTTTTGCTGGATTTATTTTTGCTTTATGTATTTGCTACATGCACGTATTTAAAAATTATTTCAAATATACCTTTATATAGGAAATGACGTCATAAATCAGCTTACAAAGGAAAACGACTCATCTCTATATGTTACCATTACACTAGAGAATGGTGAGACAAAGTATGAATTGTACGATCAGTTTTCTGTTTCGGATGAAGCCGAGAAGTATAAACTATTTTTGGCGGGAAATGCTACAGGAACCTTAGGTATGTTACACAAATTTATCTTTGTACAGGTGGCTGCGAATTAAAGCTACATAAGCTGAAAATATGTTAGAAATAGACAATGTTATTTATTGACAATGACTTTAGAGATAGCAATTGCTTTGCTGAAATATTCCATAATGGGCGCTAGCGCATTATGGAAAATAGGCAAGAAGAGCTATTGCTATTCATAAAGCCACATTCACTATGTTGTTATTACTTTGCATTCCATGATTTTGTCAAGAATAACGGAGGAAAGGCTGGCCAGTATTTAGAAAAACGGCGCTTGTCTTCATTAAAGAAAATAAGTAAAAAAAAAACAAGATGTGTTTGTTAAACACTGATCCCCCCGTATAGCAGCTTATGGCGAAGGTTTAAGTTGTCAAATGCAAGTCAGACTCAAGGTCAAAAGATTAAAATGTTGGTACCCAAAGCAAGGACTTGTCTCGAGGAATATACCTGCGAAATAAAGTTATTGCAAAGGTTGAGGTTTTTTAATAGTACGTAAAACGGCAAGGTCGAGGTCAAATGGTGCCCAAGGGAAGGTCTTGTCACAAGTGATACACATGATCGTAAAATGCGAAAGCCCTAGAACCAAAAGTTTTGGCCAAGGTTAAAGTTTTCAAAGTAGGTCAAACTCCAAGGTCAACGCCAAAATTGATGGTATCCAAAGGAAGGTATTGTCACAAGCACAATACATATTAAGTATGAAAGCCTGTAACACCAGCTATTGAAAAGTTATGACCAAGGTTAAAGTTTTTCAAAATAAGGTCAAACTCCAGGGTCTATGTCAAAGGGTCAATGTTGTTGGTATCCAAATAAAAGTCTTTTCACTGAGAATACACGTGAAGATTGAAAGCCCAAGCACCAACTGTTTAAATGTTATTACCACGGTTGTTGTCTCATAAAATTTTGCAAAAGTGGGTCTAACTTTAAGGACAAAAGGTCAAATATGATGGTAATCAAAAAATGATCTTGTCACAAGGAGTACACATGTGAAATATGAAAGCCATAGCTGCAACCAATCAAAAGTTATAGGCAAGATTAAAGTTTTTGCAGACAGACAGACGGACGGACTGCGCAAAAACTATATGGATAAAACCAATTTGATCTTGCATACCTCGTTAATATTCTGTAATCCCATAAGAATTGCACATAATATTTAAGAATACTTGCTTGTTAAAACCTGTTTTTGGTATCTGTTTACATTCCGTCTAGACCAAGTGATTTTTCGCTCGTTATGATGAGGATTAATGACGTCACCGTTCGAAAGAAGTTACCCCTGTGTAGCATTTTTATAATATTTTTTCATGGTTTTCATTTATTCGCCGGGTAAGTGTTGAAATAAATTTTCGTTTACAAATATTGGGGAAAAACATTGTTAAGTTCACTTCATACTGCTTACTGTAACGTCATAACGGATTCCAAATTTCCCTTACTCAGAATTATATCGATGTTCACAGTTATATTTCCCTTTGCATGAACAATACACATATAAATTATTTTGTTGTTGTTGGTTTTTGTGTGTGTGTGGGTGGGAGTTTTTGTTTGTTTTTTTTTTATTTATTTATTTATTTACTTTTTTGAGGCATGTCTTTAACACAATTTTTAACATTCTTTGAAATTAAATGTTGAAAAACGTCTGAAAATAATTTTATAATCAAACATATTTCTTTTTTACAAATTTTATTGTACTTTTTTTTCTTAGAATGTTTTCGTAAATGTACTCTAAAACATCTTTAAATCGTTTGGGAAGAGCATTTCTCAAAGCAAAGCTTGTAACACACTTTGGCTACAGTGAAGGCAGACGCAAAATGACTACATATCACAATGTTTTATAGATTTTTAACAATGTTTAGCTCTACCTTATTTGTATGAATAATACCCTGACAAACAAACTTTTACCTGTTCAAAACTTCACTTACCGACTTATCCCATGTACTAAACCATTAGAACATACAATATTGGTCATTTGCCTTTGAAATAAAGTATAAAGTCAAATAAAACTATGGTGCTAAGAAACCCACAGCCTATTTCACAGTAAAGATATCATTTATCAAAGCAGGATCCTTCAGGTCTTTTTTTTTTTGCTTCACCCCTGCCCATGACATATACATGTACGACTTCTACATATGACAGGTTATTAAATAAGGTCGCCATAAGGATCTGAAATTACTAGTTAACCGTTAAATAAATTCTAATTTAGACCTATACTCGGCAATCAGCGCCATGGACCAAATACGGTTCCTTAGTATTCAAACTCCTTTCAAACACGGTATTTGAGTATAAGGTCTCTTCAGAAGAATCGCAACTTCAAATTTCAAAGTGCTTAGCGAATAGTTCTAACTTTTTATATGGATTATGATTTGTCAGGGCTAGGGTTAAGGCTTGATACTTAACAATATAAATGTTATGATCTAGAAAAAGTTTGTTAAAACCTATGATTTTTTTATAATTCTCTAGGAGACAGGATGCGAAATCCTGGGGACCCTCCCCTTCATCTGCCTGGGATGTACTTCAGTACTCCAGACAGGGATAATGATCACGATGCAGGGAGCTGTGCTGCCGGACTTAAAGGGGGCTGGTGGTTTAACAGGTGCCATCAGGCCTTCCTTAATGGCCTGTGGGCCTCTGACGACTGGGCATTTCCTTGGTATCCTATTGATAAAGGGACACCTATAAGGAAAACCGTGATGATGGTCAAACGTCGTTAGGTAAATCATCCATTATTTATGTGCATTATATTTATGTAATATACATGTACAGTATTTATTTTTGATAGTCTTTTAAACATATTAAAAAGATATGATTTGTTATATATATTTAGAGATCAGTTTGATGACATTTCTGAAGGCTAAAAGGTTATATAAATATCTTTTACCCCTTTTATTACTTATAGATTAACAGATGAAAACTGTAAAAACAGGCAAAACCCTGAATTCACGATTCATTAAATGTTTTAAAGCACATTACGCTGATGGATCTATTTTGATAAAAAGACACTTTTAATATGCATTAATAATTGTAATTATTTTATTTTTACGACTGTTTTTCAAAACAAGGTGCTTCTTCAATAAAAACGGAACTCTTAAATTTACTTACCTTGTCATTAGTCATTTGCAAAATTATTTTGTTAAAAAACATTCTGATTGTAAACACAAGTACTTTGAAGTTGATATTAAAGTGATGCTTGAGTTTCTGATTGACAATATCTATGTTGGTTTGGTGACCAGGTCTTCCAACAATCTATTGGAAATCCCCTGGTTACCAATTGCGCCCCGTTATTAGCAGACCTTTTTTGTATTCAAATGAAGCAGAATTTGTTCAAAATCTTATACGTGAAAAGAAGAAAACACTTGATGTGGCCTTCAACTCGACAATTAGATATATGGACGACGTATTGCCAATTAATAATGGTTATTTCCATTATGTTGATACGATATACATGTATCCCGGTGAGCTTGAAATAAAGATACCACAGAGTCTGACACATCTGTTTCATATCTGGATATTTTACTAGAAAAAGATATTAGTGGTAATCTAACAACCAAGCTTTATGATAAAAGTGATGACTTTAACTTTTCAATCGTCAACTTCCCTTACTTATCCAGCAATATACCCTCATCACCTGCATACAGGGTTTATATCTCTCAGTTGATTTGATACGCAAGAGCATGTTCTACGTATGTACAATTTCTAAATCGAGGTAAGTTATTGACAAACAATATGATGAAAGAAGAATATCAGCAGTCTCGTTTAAAGTCGTCATTTCGTACGTTCTACGGTCGATACAATGACCTTGTCAGCAAATACAATTTATCATTAAGTCAAATGCTGACTGACGATTTTCATACTAATTGTTAGGCCATTATTTACAAATTGAAATGTCGACGGATATTTCCGTTATTTCCTGATAATGACAAGGAGCAAACAGCGGGTGTGACCGGTCGGCAGGGGATGCTCACTCCTCCATGATACCTGATCCCACCTCTGATGTTTTAGAGGTCTGTGTTTGCTCTGCTCCAAAATTTGCATTGTTTAATTGACTTTTGAACTTGAATACTGTTCAAAGTCCCCATATATGCCATACGGCTAATCATGGCTTTCCTATTCTGGAGGAAAAAAATTAAAGATTTTTCTATGTATCTCTATGTAAAACTTTGATTGCACATTGTGGTCCCATTCTAACCAAGGGAGCCGTGATTTGAACAAAATTGAATATACTTTACCTCTGGATTCTTCCATATAAATATTACTGCATTTCTTGAAAAATCTTTTTTCAAGATTTTTCCTTTGTATTCCTATATACAACTTTTATTACTCATTTACATACACTTATATCCCCTTCACGCAACGATTCTCTGTGTCAAGTGTGGTTGAAATTGACCCAGTGGTTGTGGAGAAGGTGAAATTGTAAAAAGTTTACCACAACGACAACAACTACGACGACAGACAGCGGACAAAGTTTGATCAGAAAAGCTTACTATAGCTTTACCTTAAGTGACGTAAAATATTTGATAGGATATATACATTATCGAAATATACATATAACAACAGTAATAAAAATATCTATAAACAAGAAAGACTAATTAAGATTTAGCTATTTAAACTTTAACTACTGAAATAAAGGTTAAATGACCTTTTTCGAAACCTAATTAAACAAGAGGTCCAATGACCATCTGAGTATAATACAACAATTGAGAGGATCCATAGAGTATAAAATAAGCTGATAAATGAATCTTTGTTGCTAAAAAGCAAGAGAAATAGGATGATCAGGATCAACGAAATAATTAGTCTAGTAATCAGTAACAACTTATAAATCAAGTTCTAATCTGTCTTCCATTTATCACTTTCACCAAGCAGACTATTATCAAACTGTTAGTGCATCTGTACTTCGACAACCGCATATTAAACCTGTCAAATTGGCCTCTCTAGCTCTCTGAAGAACATTTAATAAGATATGTTATTTTTGTCTCATTTTTTATTTATCTATTTTTTACAAGTCTACCTGATCATTAAACTATGAAAGTACTTTTTGTATTATACGATAAAAATTCTAGCATAATTCTTTATTCTATGAACCCCTTTAAATATTTTATTTACAGTGATTAATTATAAAAAATAAATGGCAAATGAAGATATTTACTCTCAGTAAAATACAAAACAGAGCCCTGGCCAGAACGAATGCTTGAATGGTCCAGATGTTCAAAATTCTGGTAAAAATGCCCTTGCTTATTCAAACTTTTAATCTGTTTGCCTTCGATATACCAAGGAGCAGGGAAGATTTTCAAAGAAATAATGCATTTCCACAATAGATTAAAATAGCCCTAATCTAAAACCAGAACACATGACCCAGGGTCATGAAATTCACAAATCTAAATAAGAAATGCAAGACGAACCTTTGGTTTTTGGTTCGGATCGGGTCCGCGATCGGTTAGATTGTGACTGGTCGGTACCCAGGAGCCTAAAACCAGGTATAATAAAACTCTTAAATTTTATAAAGGACTTCACACTGTATATCTCATATTTTTTTCATAATGCATCCCTCTAAAAAGGAAGAGATTTTTTAAGTATAAGTACATCTGTCCTAAATACCCTCTTTGGTCCCGAACTGAAGGCGGAACCCATCCTCTGACAAAAGGGTAATTAAAACATTGTTCTGGCATGGTATTATGTAACATGGCTGTATGCCAACAATCATTCCACTATATAGTAGTAAATGATGTACAAGTAAACAAGTGAAATAATTTAATTTAAATGAATTTAACAGCTAACATTTGGATAACTGTACATCTCCTTTGCTACATGTGTTTTCTTTTTCAAAAAAATAAATTGAACCCCAAGGGTTTGTATATTCAATGCAAGTGACATAGTGTGCAACTTTCATATTGTGTGTGTGGTAGTGGTGGTGGTGGTTGGAGTGGAGGGGGGTCAACGCTTGCAATGCATTAGAGTTTGTAACATTTGTACATGCATGTACACTCTTGGTTATTTCATATTGATGTTAACAATACTTGTAGTATGTCTATGAGGGGTGATCAAAAAGTTTGCGAACTATCTCTATATTTACACAACCACAATTCAGATCGGAATGAAATTTGGCAGACATATAGTCAAACACATGTTCTATAAATAGCAGATGTTATGTAATGTTTTACTCCATGTTTGTGACGTCACAATGTGAAAATGACGTCAATATGTAGGTGACTTGTGACAAAAAATGATTGACTCAGTCGTACTCGAGCAACGAACGGCTGTAAAGTTTAACGTGTATCTTGGAAATTCCTTTGCAGTAGCATATAATAATTTGTACAAGATTTATGAAGACAAAAGACTTGCCAGAAGTTCAATTATTAATTGGATTGATTGTTTTAGTGAAGGAAGGGAGATGGTTAAAAATGATATTTGTTCTTTTGCCCTGTGAAAGCAAGATGGGGAAGAGATGTGTCCTTAGTTGAGCAATCTGTTATGAAAGTTCGCCAAGTTACAGTTAGAAAAATAGTTGAATATCTTTTCAATAATATAATTATTAAATCCTTAAATTATCGTTTACTTTAGACTTTAAACATATAAGATATGATAAAAAGAAGGCGTCCGTACTTTATTTACATTGGATAAACGATGCTTCCAAGGCAGAGGACTCGGATTGTGATGGTCACCATGCTCATTCTAGGAAAGGATTTCCTTATCCACCCATCCTATTGTCGAGGTTAGGCCATTTCTGACAAATGGACTGTTATTGTTATAAAAAAAAAAGCTTGTATGGTAAGAAATATAAGACTAGGAAAAATCTTTTAGCTTCTGTGAACAGAACGCTACGGAGCATGTCACGTGATTCGCGCATGGGCAAAACGGTGGCAGATGTACATTCAAATCAGAGAGGACTACTTTAAAATAATGAACACTAAAACCTAATTTCATTTCTTTTATGGAAGTTATTCAATTAGTTCGAGAACTTTTTGATCACCCCTTAGATAATAGCACTATGCGTACACATGAAAACCTGAATGTGCATGGAAGGGAGGGGGTACACGCCATGATTTCCCTTAATATCTTCATCACCTCTTCCTATAAGAAATAAATAAAGCCTATCTACACTTATAAATTAATAAATTTTGCAAATAACCTCCGAAACGGGTGCACCAGAGTTCTTACTTACTTCTCTAACAATACATGTATACAAGATGATGTCCGTAAACTATATTTAGATTTCACTCGCATAGTCAATATCGTACATAAAATTAAAAGTCTACTTTTATTTTCTATAAACAGCCATGAAATAGCAAAAACGTGAGTACGGTGGCGTTTCCGGTTGGCGGATCTAAGATACAAGCAATTTTTAAAGAAACTGACAAGCAATCATTTATTTATTTAATTAAACGTCATCAACGAATTATTCAATCAAAACTTGATTTAAATGATATAAAAGAAATAAGTTGTGATAACCGATTAAAGAGGGAAATATGCATATCATTTTCGTCATTCACCGATCTTAATATTGACGGAAGCTTCTAGAACATCATATAGCATCGAGCCCGATGTTAAAAAGAAAAACGAGGCGATCAATTAATTAAAAAACAAAACAAAACTTTTGTATGAATGGTCATTGAAATAATGGTATATCATTGATAACACTATAAGTTTTGAATATATTTATATATCGAAAGACTATTTCATGTATGTAGTAGGTTTTTCTAATAAATTTATCGGTAAAATTATATATACATATATCCCTTACCGAGAGCATCGTGGCAACGAACCCGAAGTACAATATGTACTTCGTAGTAAACTTGCTAACATTAAAAGAGAAAATTAATGAATAAGGTATTGTTCAAATACAATTAAAGCTGTGAAAAATGTTGTGCTTTAATCAATACATTTCATTTTTTTCCTGATTACAGTCTTTTGTATCAAATACGAGTAAGGCTTATTCATAGGGCGTTAAAAACTACTTTTTACACAGACCCGGTACTTGGGTCTTGGTTTATAAATGTATGTATGTACCCTATTGATATATATAAAAAAGTAAACTACATTTTTTTAGGTATAAATAAGGTACATACATATTTATAAACCAAGACCCAAGTATTTGTGAATTGCCCCCCCCCCCCTCGAAAAAAAAATCATGCAGTTTATCAGTAAAATATGCATATTCGCTGCTTTTATCCTTGACGGAAATGAAATAAGAGCATCTGAAGTACAATATATAGCATAACATAGTATATAACAGGTTTCACAATAAAGGCCAATTAACGAAATTGTTATTTTTCAAGTTTTTACAGAAAAGGGTGGGGTAGGGGCGAGGGGGGCGGGGGGGGGGGTGGAGACATTCATCTACTTTATGCGGGATTTTGAACAAAGTATTTCCTCCTGCTATAAGCCTGTAGGCTGTCAGTAAAAACTACAATTATATATTTTCTGTCGTTAGTGGTATAAATTCAATTCCCCGCGCTTGCGCGGGATTTCATCTAGTGTCTTTTATATTAACTCTGTCTCGCCTATCTATTACATTTTTCACTGCACAACTCAGCAGCTGGCGCCAAATGTAAACGACATTCTTTGTCATGGAGTGCAAGCGCACAGTAAAAAGCGAATTTTATTTGGCGTTTTGTTTTATAAAAGAAAAATAACTACAGTACTGTTTATTTATTTGTTTTAATACCGACTTTCCTTATTTATTTATTTTTATGCAATTACTTAAATATCTATTTCTAGCTCTATTTCCTAATTTAGATCTATAAGGGCGGAGCAACAGTTACTGCGTCACACCTCATTATGACCTCATTACCATATCATTTTCAATCGGTAGCCTCAATTGTACAGCGTAGGTTTGCTCAACAATGAAAGATTTTACATCATTTTCATAATTAATGGAAATCAAATTTACCGGAATTTGTGATAATTTTAGTAAATAAATCAGAAGATAGTTGTGGTTTAACCTAGAAAAGTCCGATTTTCAATTGCAGTTTATCTGAAATGCCGAAGATTGATTTCCTTTAAAAAGGAATTAATATTGCAGCATTGTATTGGCGTTTGTTTTAATTAAGTTTCAAAATCTCTCTAAAATTTCGTGCACAAATTTCATTGCATCCGCCTTTAAAAGCAAAAACCTTTTTAACATTTCACATTTCCATCAAATCATACTCTCTTTTATTTTCATGCAAATATACAAATTAGAAGTTAGACAAGATTAAAGAAATAGGAGGAATATGTGGATTCAGACCATTGAGTGTAAAAGAGAAAACACAAAATAATTCTCATCTTCTATTGTCGATACGATAAAAAAAATAATAAGTCAAGCCGAAACCCGAATAAAGATTTACTTAAAAATAAAAGCCTCCAAGTAATACATTTCATATAATGAATATGTTGAAATATATGGATTCTGAATACGGATATTGAAATAATGGATATCAAACTGTAAGTGATTAATTTTTTTTAAAGAATTTGCTTTTGAAGTCTGCTTTTTTGGAATTGTTCAAAAACTCTTCATAGATCATAAAATAACATATTACGATTTGCATTTTTTTAGTCTTGAGGGTGCAACTTCAACGATTTTCAACTCTCAGCGAGATTAATGCTTTAATCATGTAATTGCAAATGTACTGCATACTTCATCGATGATCAAACCATGATTTTTTCCCCATTTTCTAAATAAATTAAAAACTTTTTTAGAAAAACAAATTGTGGTATCAAAAACACAGGTCTTATATAAAAATTCAAAAAACTACACGGTGAACGGGTGCTTGTATGCAGAAAATCGTATATCTTCAATGGCAATACAACGGTCACTTTTATATCTCTATCCTTTGCTTGCTCCAATTCGTGCAAACAATTCGATTTTTATAGTTCGTTCCGATTAGGAAACATGTGCAAAAAAATTATACGAGAAATTACTTTGATTCAAATTTCATATACTTACAACTGGTACTTAATCATAAGTTCTTTTATAATTAATCTAAATATACGTATGCTACTTCAATTTTTGGCTCTCAATCATTATCACAAAAGAGAGATAATGTGTTGATTTTGAAAATAAATCATAATTATACTAAACTAAGGAGTATAAACGGTGCTAAAAATAAATCGTGAATAATTTTTGATAGATAAATAAAAGGTTTGTTCTATAACATTTGATAGCACTGGAAATAAATTATATTTAACATTAATTTACAAATTGCCGCAACTTATGAGATATTGCGAGAGTTGCCTATTCCTTTACAATAGATATTCCTGTCATAAATGATAAAAATAAACAATTTGATAATTAAGCGAAAAAAAATTTAGGAAAATAACATAACATATTTGGATTCTTTTAAATCTTTAAATATCATTAAAACTATTTAATTTAATAATGAGAATAATAAAAATTAATAAAAGTAATCAATAACAAAAGAGTAATTTAATAGTTTATAATGTGGATTAATTTACAGTTTACAATATTTTGAAAGATAAAGTCTTGTCATGATAAAATAATTGAAGAAGCAAAGTTTATTTATAATTACTAACAATGCTAAGTATATTTATGTAAATATAAAGGAGAATTTTTTTAATCTCAGAATACTAAGGATTGAATTGGAGAAAAATATCTGCAATACCTTGTCATGTAATGAATATTCAATATACAAAAATCATGTAGAGTCCTATATTGATCGAATGTTGTTTTATGTCTCTTTCGATAATTTTTCACTCATATATAGACGTCCTCATATACCGGGGAAGGGCTTCACATTTAGACCTTTACTCGGCACTCACGGCCATTGAGCAGTGGCGGATCTTTATCGTGCCAACGCCTGCCGTGGTTTTTAAGGTCTCATCTGAAGGACTCGCAACTTTCACTCAAAGTGCCGAGAGCTTAGCTATAGAGCTCTATAAATGAATCAAGTTTCATCATATTACCAAAGGACCAATCACTTTTCGCTCAGCATCGATATTTTAGCGATAGTAATTCATATTACGAAACAGGTGTCCAATCAATTTTCAGTTATGAATTAAAACTCTGATATTTATACTTTGCAGCTAAAAGATGTTTTTACAAATTCTTGCAGCAACACTTCAGTGTGTGTTACTCCAAAAATAGAAGATGAACATTCTTCGGCTTATTTATTCAATCAATGCCTTCATTACCTTGTCTCAAGCTAATGTTATCTCAAGGCTATATACCGCAAAACCGGAATTAAACAATAGAATCTTTAATAACGAGGTTTTAGGAGAATACAAAGCTAGATCTGTGTGTGAATGTTCTTTGATGTGTCATAAAAATTGTGGCTTCTTCGGGTACAATGGTAAACAGAAGAAGTGTCGTACCCACTATAAGATCTTCACGTCTGAAATATCTCATGAGGCCGGTTGGAAAAACTATTCTCCTTATCGTATGTAGTAATGTCATGTATTTATTATGTTCCCCAAACGAAGTTTGGGAACATATTGTTTTTACTCTGTTTCTTCTTATTATTATTATTAAGGTCTTCCGTTTTCACGGAAGACCTTATAGTGATTCTACTGTTTCTTATTATTAAGGTCTTCCGTCTTCACGGAAGACCTTATAGTGATTCTACTGTTTCTTATTATTATTATTATTATTAAGGTCTTCCGTTTCCAACGGAAGACCTTCTTGTTTTCGTTCGGTTTCTTTTTCCCTATTATTATTATTATTATTAAGGTCTTCCGTTTCAGACGGAAGACCTTATAGTGATTCTATTGTTTATTATTATTATTATTTTTTTCCCGTTTTTTTCTCCAAGCGATTTCTCAAAGATGGCTCAATGGATTTTCTTGAAACTTTCAGGGATTATGACAAATAAAATAATCTAAAAACATTTTTAAGGATTTTGCAAAATTCACTTCCGGTCATCAAATATGTCCAATTTCCGTTTTTTCAAAAGAGATCATGTCCGGACGATATCTCAGAAACGGTAAAAGATTAAGACCTCAAACTTTCAGGGATTATAGATCATGACAAGTATGTTTGCAGAATATGTTTATATCCGTTAGCCATCACTTCCGGTCGTCACAGGAAGAGATTGAAGAAATCGAAATTTTCAACTTTCCTTTTTTGATTTTTTTCTTTCATCACATTGTTGCATCTTATTTGTAGATTCAAAATATGTTGTCCCCACCGGAAACAAAAACGTCAACTTCCGGCTATAAGCGAAAAACTGCATAATTTGATTATTTTACTTTCCCATAAATATTTTATATATATAAGGTATTTGAACTGATTTTTGAATATGTTATTAAAACTGCAAATGTCTAGAGTAACGTCAAATATCTTTGTAAAATTCACTTCCGGTCGCGCGATTAAATGTCCGCAAAATGAGAACTTGTCCGAGTGAGATCTCAGAAACTGTAAGAGATTTAGACACCAAACTTATTAGGAGTATTAGACCTTGAGGAGTAGACAAAACCATTTGGGGTAAGAGCATCAGTCGTCACTTCCGGTCGTCACAGGAAGTGATCAAAGAAATTAAAAATTTCAAATTTTCTCTTTTGGAATAAGACTTGCATCATATAATTGTATCTTTTTCACAGTTACGATATGTGTTAGTCCCACTGGAAACAAAAAACGACAACTTCCGGTTATGAGAGAAAAACTACATAATAGGGGTTTTGAATTTTCCCCAACATATCGCTTATAGATAGAGATCTTTAAATGATTTTTATATATGTTATTGAGACTGCAGATGTCTAGAGTGACGTGAAATATCTTAGTAAAGTTCACTTCCGGTCTCGTGTTTTCTTGTCCTCAAAATGAAAAGTTATTTCAGCTAGATCTCGGAAACGGCATGAAAGTAAGACACCAAACTGATAGGAATAATAAAACTTGGTGAGAAGGCAAAACACATAGGGTTAAAAGCGTCAGCCGTCACTTCCGGGCATCACAGGAAGTGATCGAAGAAATCGAAAATTTCAACTTTTCTTTTTAAAATTAAAACTTTCCTCGCATTCTTGCTTCCCTTTCGCTGTTTTGAAATATGTTAGATTCCACCGGAAAAAAAACTTTAAACTTCCGGTTTTAAGAGAAAAACTACGTTATTTCGTGGTTTAACTTTCTCATCAATATCACTTATAGTTACGAGTAAGTATTTGAAATGTTTTTTACATATGCTGTAGATACTGCAAAAGTCAAGAGAAAATTCAGAGATTTTTATACAGTTCACTTCCGGTCGTGTGTTTTCCTGTCCTCAAAATTAGAATTTTTTCTCACAATTGTTCGGCAACAGTAAAAGACTGAAGTCTAAAACATTCAGGACTTATAGTCAGTTATCAGTTCATTTGCTTCGTGTAAAAATCGTGTGTCGTCATTACTTCCGGTCGTGACAGGAAACGAAGCAAAAAAGTATTTTTTTAAGTTATTTTTTTTTACATAAGTTTTAGGCTAATACCGACGTTGGAAAAGACATGTTCATGCAAACAGGAAGTAGTATAACGGAAGACCTTCTCATTACTAGTAATGAGTTTCTAGTTATTATTATTATTATTCTTACCGATTTTGTGCACGCAAGTTCTCGGTAACGTCTTGGCCGATTTTCATGAAACTTTTAGATCTGATAGGTATTGATCTGAACCTTATTGGAAATTTTTTTCGTTGATGACGTCACTTTCCATCTCGAGATATTTAGGATTTTCTGATTTTCAGTGGGTCGGCCTGTCCTGGAAACTCCTCCGAAACGACTTAAGATATTGAGTCAAGATTTTCAGTGAAGGTAGGAGAAAGTTTGTAGATTTGCAGGCAGGTGTCCAAATCTCTCTAGCGCAAAAGGCGCCGAAGCTCGGTAGGGCTCAAAAAATGTCTCAGAAACATCTCACAAAATTTTACACCTTTTCTTTTGTATCTTCATACATGTTAAGAATTTGTTAAAACATATAGAAGAAAAGTTGTGCAGAATGATACGACCTTTCATTTGATATCAAGAAAAAGGGGCTGACCCCTCAAATTAGGGTCTCAGAGGGGCCAAAAGTCTTCAACCTATAACTCTTTAACGATCAATAATTTGTAATACATTATTGAGACAAAGATGGTTATCTTAACGATTTACATCAATATATGATAAGATTTTGATCATATGTTACATAATAAGGGGTCACAAGGGGCCAGAATACTAAATCTTTGACGCTTTATATCTCGAAAAGGGGGAATATTTTGATAAGCAATACTGAACAAAAGATGGTCAGAATAATGTTCTAAACAATATGCACCCTTTCAATTTTTGTCAAACGGCCCCATTAAGGACTTGGAGGGGTGGCCCCTAAATATTTCCACTCAGCATATCTCCACAACGAAAAGAAATCTCTGAATAGTTGTTGAACAAAAAGTCTTCAAAATCACAAGACCTTTCATTTGATATCAAGAAAAAGGGGCTGGCCCCTCAAATTAGGGACTCAGAGGGGCCAATAGTCTTTCACCTATAACTCTTTAACGATCAATAATTTGTAATACATTACTGAAGCAAAGATGCTTATCTTAACAATTTACGACAATATATGATAAGATTCTGATTATATGTTATGTAATAAGGGGTCACAAGGGGCCAGAATGCTAAATCTTTGACGCTTTATATCTCGAAAAGGGGGAATATTTTGATAAGCAATACTGAACAAAATATGGTCAGAATAATGTTCTAAACAATATGCACCCTTTCAATTTTTGTCAAACGGCCCCATTAAGGACTTGGAGGGGTGGCCCCTAAATATTTCCATTCAGCATATCTCCATAACGAAAAGAAATCTCTGAATAGTTGTTGAACAAAAAGTCTAAAAATCACAAGATCTTTCATTTGATATCAAGAAAAAGGGGCTGACCCCTTAAATTAGGGGCTCATAGGGGCCAAAAGTCTTCAACCTATAACTCTTTAACGATCAATAATTTGTAATACATTATTGAAGCAAAGATGCTTATCTTAACGATTTACAACAATATATGATAAGATTCTGATAATATGTTACGTAATAAGGGGTCAGAAGGGGCAAGAATACTAGATCTTTGACGCTTTATATCTCGAAAAGGGGGAATATTTTGATAAGCAATACTGAACAAAATATGGTCAGAATAATGTTCTAAACAATATGCACCCTTTCAATTTTTGTCAAACGGCCCCATTAAGGACTTGGAGGGGTGGCCCCTAAATATTTCCATTCAGCATATCTCCATAACGAAAAGAAATCTCTGAATAGTTGTTGAACAAAAAGTCTAAAAATCACAAGATCTTTCATTTGATATCAAGAAAAAGGGGCTGACCCCTTAAATTAGGGGCTCATAGGGGCCAAAAGTCTTCAACCTATAACTCTTTAACGATCAATAATTTGTAATACATTATTGAAGCAAAGATGCTTATCTTAACGATTTACAACAATATATGATAAGATTCTGATAATATGTTACGTAATAAGGGGTCAGAAGGGGCAAGAATACTAGATCTTTGACGCTTTATATCTCGAAAAGGGGGAATATTTTGATAAGCAATACTGAACAAAAGATGGTCAGAATAATGTTCTAAACAATATGCACCCTTTCAATTTTTGTCAAACGGCCCCATTAAGGACTTGAAGGGGTGGCCCCTAAATATTTCCACTCAGCATATCTCCACAACGAAAAGAAATCTCTGAATAGTTGTTGAACAAAAAGTCTTCAAAATCACAAGACCTTTCATTTGATATCAAGAAAAAGGGGCTGGCCCCTCAAATTAGGGACTCAGAGGGGCCAATAGTCTTCAACCTATAACTCTTTAACGATCAATAATTTGTAATACATTACTGAAGCAAAGATGCTTATCTTAACAATTTACGACAATATCTGATAAGATTCTGATCATATTTTATGTAATAAGGGGTCACAAGGGGTCAGAATACTAAATTTTTGATGTTTTATATCTCGAAAAGGGGGAATATTTTGAAAAGCAATACTGAACAAAAGATGGTCAGAATAATGTTCTAAACAATATGCACCCTTTCAATTTCTGTCAAACGGCCCCATTAACGACTTGGAGGGGTGGCCCCTAAATATTTCCATTCAGCATATTTCCACAACGAAAAGAAATCTCTGAATAGTTGTTGAACAAAACGTTTTCAAAATCACAAGACCTTTCAATTGATATGAAGAAAAAGGGGCTGACCCCTCAAACTAGGGGTTCAGAGGGGCCAAAAGCAATTCATCGATAGCTCTTTGATAATGTTTATAAATCCAAGGATTGAAATATAATTAGGGAAGTCTTTATATATTATTATCTTTTAACAAAGATCATACTCAAAATCATATCTCATCTTATCGAAAAATCGGACGGAAGACCTACTCGTTGCTCGCAACGAGATCTCATCTAGTTATTATTATTATTCTTTTTTTTGACAAAATTTTGTGCACGCGATTTCTCGAAAATTATTCAGTCGTTTTCAATGAAACTTTCAGGAAAAATTAGTCATTGTATGAACTTTGTTCATCACAAGGAAAATTTGGAAAATTCCATTTTGGTTCCAAGTTACGGGCAATTTCCTGATTTTAAAATGAAGTTTTGTCGCCCCTTTTTCTCAAGAATGGCTAAAGATATGAACTGGAGACTTATTGGAGAGCATAGAACGTGACTTCTAAATTTGCAGAATCGCCTTTTCGTTCGTCGTCTGCACTTCCGGTCGTTTACGGAAGTGATCAAAGAAATCGTAAAATTTCAACTTTCTTTTTTTAAATCAATACTTACATCACATTATTGCATCTCTTTTGTAGTTTCGAAACATGTTGGTCCCACCGGAAACAAAAACGTCAACTTCCGGTTATAAGAGAAAAACTACATAATTTGAGTATTTTCTTTCCCATTAATATCCTTTGTAGATAAAGTATTTGAAATGAATTTTAAATATGTTATTTAGACTGCAAATATCTATAGTAACCTCAAATATCTTTGTAAAATTCACTTCCGGTCGCGTGTTTTCCTGTCCTCAAAATGAGAAGTTGTCTGAGCAAGATCTCGGAAACGGTGAGAGATTAAGACACCAAAGTTATATGAGCAACAGACACTAAGATGTAAGTAAAACCACTTGGGTTCAGAGCGTCAGCCGTCACTTCCGGTCGTCACAGGAAGTGATCAAAGAAATCGAAAATTTCAACAATTCTTTTTTTAATTAAAAATTGCATCACTTTATTGCATCTTTTTCTCAGATTCGAAAGATGTTGGTCCCACTGGAAATAAAAACGACAACTTCCGGTTATAAGAGAAAAACTACATAATTTGAGTATTTTTCTTTCCCATTAATATCTTCTGTAGATAAAGTATTTGAAATGAATTTTAAATATGTTATTCAGACTAAAAATGTCTAGAGTAACGTCAAATATCTTTGTAAAATTCACTTCCGGTCGCTTGTTTTCCTGTCCTCAAAATGAGAAGTTGTGTGAGCAAGATCTCAGAAACGGTAAGAGATTAAGACACCAAACTTTTATGAACAACAGACCTTAAGATGTAGGCAAAACCATTTGGGTTAAGAGCGTCAGTCGTCACTTCTGGTCGTCACAGGAAGTGATCAAAGAAAACGAAAATTTCAACTTTTCTTTTTTTAATTATAAATTCCATCACTTTATTGCATCTTTTTCGTAGATTCGAAAGATGTTCGTCCCACCGGAAACAAATACGACAACTTCCGGTTAGAAGAGAAAAACTAAATAATTTGAGTTTTTTAATTTCCAGTAAATATTCTATATAGATAAAGTATTTGAAATGAATTTCAAATGTGCTATTCAGAGTGCAAATGTCTAGAGTAATCTTAATTATTTTTTCAAAAATTCACTTCCGGTCGCGTGTTTTCCTGTCCTCAAAATGAGAAGTTGTCTGAGCGAGATCTCAAAAACAGGTAAAAGATTAAAACACCAAAATTTTAAGAGTAATGGACGTTGAGGGGTAGGTGAAACCATTTGGGTTAAACGCGTCAGTCGTCACTTCCGCTTGTCACAGGAAGTGATCAAAGATAACAAAAATTTTAACTTTTCTTTTTAAAATTAAAACTTACATGACTTTATTGCATCTCTTTTGCTGTTTTGAAATATGTTAGATTCCACAGGAAACAAAAACGTCAACTTCCGGTTTTAGGAGATAAACTACGTTATTCTTATATTTAACTTTCTCATAAATATCCCGTATCAATGAAGTACCTGAAATGATTTCATGCATGTTGTAGATACTGCAAATGTCTAGAGACCAGTCAGAGATTTTTATAAAATTCACTTCCGGTTGTGTGTTTACCTGTTCTCAGAATTAGAATTTAGTCCCACAATATTGTTCGGCAACAGTAAACGACTGAGGACTAAAACTTTCAGGACTGATATTCAGTCATCAGTTTATATAAATCGTGAGAAAATCTTGCATCACCGTTACTTCCGGTCGTGAAAGGAAGTGATGTAAGAAAGTGAATGGTTAATGGTTAGCACGTTGGATTTTCATGCTAACGATTAAGGTTAAATCTCCAGAGTGTCTGAATTTCTTTTATCACTTTTTCAGCTTGACTTTTCTTTTTTATTTTCAGAATCACACGGAAGACCTCTCATTGCTCGCAATGAGTTTCTAGTTATTATTCTTTTTTTTTTTATCAAATTTTGTGCAGGCGATTTCTCGAAAACTATTCAGTAGTTTTCTATGAAACTTTCACAAAAAATGAGTTATAATATGAACTTTGTTTATCACAAGTAAAATATGGAAAATTCACTTCCGGTTCCAAATTATGGGCAAATTCCTGATTTTCAAATGGAATTTTGTCCGCGGCGTATCTAAAGGACAACTAAAGGTATGAACTGGAGACTTATTAGAGATTATGGAACATGTCTTCTAAATTACCAGAATCCCCATTTCGTGCGTCGTCAGTACTTCCGGTCGCTACCGGAAGCGAATTAAAACAGTTGAATTTTTCAACTTTTTTGTTTTTCAATGTATTTCGATGATATTAGTACGGTTAATAGAGACTCTTTTCAGAATGCATAATATATAATTTGTTTGAAAATTGATAATAAATATTATAATTATTTTTAATATTTTTTAGACAAATATCATGCACGCAATATCTCGAAACTATTCAGTGGTTTTTCGTCAAACTTTCAGGGATAATGCGTTTTAGAAAGCCATTGTTACATTTGAAAGAATTTTGGAATAATTCACTTCCGGTTCCATGTTACAGGCAATTTCCTGATTTTTTAATGGAATTTTGTCCGCGGCGTATCTAAAGAACAACTAAAGATATGAACTGGAGACTTGTTAGAGATTATAGAACATGTCTTCTAGATTACCAAAATTGCCATTTCGTGCGTCGTCACTACTTCCGGTCGCTACCGGAAGCGAATTAAAAAAGTCGAATTTTTCAATTTTTTTGTTTTTCAATATATTTCGATGATATTAGTACGGTTAATAGAGACTCTTTTCAGAATGCATAATATATAATTTGTTTGAAAATTGATAATAAATATAATTATTTTTAATATTTTTTAGACAAATATTATGTACCCAATATCTCAAGAACTATTCAGTGTTTTTTTCCATCAAACTTTCAGGGAAAATGCGTTTTAAAAGCCATTGTTACATTTGAAAGAATTTTGGAAAAATTCACTTCCGGTTCCATGTTACGGGCAATTTCCTGATTTTTTAAATGGAATTTTTTCCACTGCAGATCTAAAGAGAGTCTAAAGATATGAACTGGAGACTTATTGGAGAGCATAAAACATGACTTCCAGATTTGCGTATTTGTCTTTTTGTGCGTCGTCAATGGTTCCAGTCGCTACCAGAAGCGAATTGATAAAGTTGAATTTTTCAACTTTTTTGTCTCTCAATATTTTAATGATTTTATTAGGGATAATAGAGACTCTTATAAGAAATGGTACCACAAGCGAAGTGGTTAGCGTGTTCAATTTTTACGCGGGCGACCTGGACTCAATCCTCAGAATGTCTGGATTTTGTGCACCTTTTTTTCAGCATAATATTGGCTACCGGAAGCCAATTTAAAAAATTGATTTTTTCTACTTCAATACTTTTCTGTAATATTTGTAGGGTTAAGAGAGCCTCTTTTCAAAATACTAAATATATAATTTGTTTTCGTAATGATAAATCCAAACTCTAGATATTCATCATTTTCACTTTGAAGCGGGAGTCCAAATGGCGTAATGGTTAGCGTAATTGGATTTTCACGCTGACGACAAGGGTTAAATCTCCAGAGTGTCTGAATTTTTTTTTGTCCCCAGCTTTCACTGAAAGTGGGGGATATTAATTTGGTTCTGTCTGTCCGTCCGTCCGTCCTTCCGTCCATCTGTATTTCTGTCTGTCTGTAACACTTTCTTTTCCGCGCGATATCTCTGGCTTAGCACGTGAGAGGTGCCGGGTTCAAATCACGGACGATCCCTTTTTTTAGGGATTTTTTTTTTTTTTTGGATTCACTAAATGATAGTATTCAGCATGTGAAATGAAAAAGTTATGACGTCTGGCTTGTTCAAACTCATAAAATCATTATTACAGTCACTGTGTGATAAATATTCTATATAAAAAGAATCTTCTATACACACATTAAAGAATAAGCAATCAAATCTTTATATCTTTATATCTATATTGGCATTTTTTATTTCCTTCAAAATACATGTATACATTTAATAACTCTTCAAATCCAGGGGGGTCCGACACCCCCCCAACTGCGCATGATCTTCTTTTTTCCCTAAGTGGGGGACACGAATTCTCTGCATTAGCTTGTTTTATCACCTTTTTAGCTTGGATTTAAGTTTTCATTTTCAAAAGCGGACGGAAGACCTCTCATTGCTCGCAATGAGTTTCTAGTTAAGTCTTCCGTTCACAACGGAAGACTTATAGTGATTGTATTGTTTCTTTTTATTATTATTAAGTCTTCCGTTCACAACGGAAGACTTATAGTGATTGTATTGTTTCTTTTTATTATTATTATTATTATTCCTCCCAAATTTTGTGAGCGCGATTACTCAGAGATGGTTGGATAGATTTTCACAATTTTTCACATGATAGTAGGCTGATATATGAAGTTTATATAAAATTCCGTTTTTTGAAAAATTCACTTCCGGTCCGAAGTTACGGCCGAATTTCCAATTTTTAAATGGACTTTTGTCCGGAATTTTTCTCGGAAACGGTGTGAGGTTAAGATGTGAAATTTACAGGGGTATTAGATCATGACATTCTCTTTGTTTCGAAGTTGTTTTCGTGTGTTTCCGGTACTTCCTGTCCGAACCGGAAGTGAACATGTGTTTGGTCAATTTTCAAGTTTTTTGTTTTTTAATATTTTTTCAAGATATTATTATGTATAACAGAGGTTATTCTACAAATACTTAATATATAATTTGTTTTGAAATCAGATTCCACATTTTGCAGATTTTCGGTACCCTCCTTTTCCCTATTTACCTAGTGTGTAGACAATGGGCAAAGAAAGATAACTCTGACTTGTAAGTGAGAATAGAACTTTCGAGATAAAGGCGGAAATAGACATATACACTCTCCATATCAAAATATTTAGACGTTCTATATTCACTCTTCAAAATTTAAGAGTACGTTGGTTACCGCTTCCAGTGCATGTAAAGTTTGAAGTTGCCAGTGTAGTGTAGGTCTGTATTGACAATTAATTGATTTACACATGAATATATCTAAAAAAAAAAATTAATATATATATGCTAGGTAGCTAATTCAAGTAAATATATTATAAGCACTGAATATACATTTATAGTGATGGACAGGCATACAGTTTTATCTATTTCGTATATTAAGTTCAGAATACGATAATTATAAGCCCTCTATAATGCAGACGATTTATTATTCTCTATGATTTGAATGCGAAATTATCCCGATTTCCGAGTTTTACTTTCGATATTAAAATATATTACATACACTCAAAAAAGGAATTAAGCGATAGAAAATTGTAATACAGTACTGTTTTAAAGCCTTTATAAATAAATTGATATCTGCCACTGAAAAGAAAGAAAATCAATCTATAGATTAGATTTGGTTATTACATATATATTTGATAAAAGGTTAAATTATTTATGATACATGATCTATACTCTATATACCCAAGGAATTATAAAAGATGTGAAAAAGCGATTCTTGGATTCTTGTGAAATACTCAAAGAGTTAAAGAGTGTGTGAAATAATGGTACGCTATATGTTTCTTTTGAAAAAAAAAAACATGATAAAAAAAATTGTACAGGTCTGTTGATATGTGGGATAAGTATATCTGAATGAACACAATTTTATGCAATGATATATAATCATGTACATGCAACTGACATCCGTACATGTACATTTCCTTATAATTCATAAAACATAAAATTATCTAATTCCTTTGAAGCCCCCCCCCCCCCCCCGTCTTGATTAATATTTGGAGACGTTCGTGCAGCTAGGCATTTGAATTATATATTCGTTTTAGATATAAATCTGGAACATGTGAATAACATTACCATTTACATGTATACAGAATTTCATATTTTATCATTATGAAATGTTCAATTTACATGTCTGAGAGAGAGAGAGAGAGAGGAGAGATTCCCTCTTAATCCCGATCCAGACCAAAAATTAGTTCTATATCGGTCACACCCATTCTTTATTAGATGTTTTCTGATTTCATAGTCAGTCATGGTCACATCCTGTATATTTTTCAGCTTAAAAAGTATCACACGAAGTGCACGTGTGTTGACCTGTCAATCAAAATCACTTGACGCTGTATGCACTGCAATTAAGTAGCCTGAGTTCGAAATGATCTTGAAGTATGATCTTTAAGTAAATTTGATGCAATAAACTTGTGAAAGAATAGAATAAAATAAAAAATAAAATATCTCGGTATTATGAACTTCGATTGTGGGACGTGGAGACCGGTCCTTTGGATGAGATCGTATAAATCGAGCTCCCTTGTCGCAGAAGGTGCTGGCATAAAAAAGATTCCTCACTGCTCAATTGCGATAAGTGCCAAAGTATAGGACAAAAATTTGCAGTCTCCACCGGCGAGTGGTGGCATCTCCATGTGAGTGAAAAATTCTGGAGAGAGACGTTAAACAACATACGTATAATCAATCAATCAATCGATTGCTGATGAATAATCTGTCTTATAGGTATGCTGTCAAAACTTGATATTATAACTTTACAAAACTCAGTGACTTTACGTTTAATGTGATACTAAGTTAATTCATTATATTTTTTTTTATAACACCATCACAATTATGCCAGAACATATACACAGTGAAGTTTATGATAGTACGGTGTTCGTTCGTCTGTTTGTTTGTCTTAGAAATGATTGCAAACAAATTAAAAATTGCAAATGATATACGTATATCTCTTATAGGTTCAAAATGTATTATACAAGATTGATAATGAAAATCAAAGTACCTTAAGTAATGAAAGGACTTTTTTCCAGTTTTTTTTTCTTTCACAGTAAATATCATATGTATGTTTTTTACACAGAAAAAAAGCAAATTCTTACAGATTTAGAAGAACGGAAGACTTTTTTGTTGCCATGGCAACAAGAGTCTAGTTATTATTATTATTATTATTCCTCCCAAATTTTGTGAGCGCGATTACTCAGATTTGGTTGGATAGATTTTCACAATTTTTCACATGATAGTAGGCTGATATATGAAGTTTATATAAAATTCCGTTTTTTGAAAAATTCACTTCCGGTCCGAAGTTACGGCCGAATTTCCAATTTTTAAATGGACTTTTGTCCGGAATTTTTCTCGGAAACGGTTTGAGGTAAAGATGTGAAATTTACAGGGATATTAGATCATGACATTCTCTTTGTTTCGAAGTTGTTTTCGTGTGTTTCCGGTACTTCCTGTCCGAACCGGAAGTGAACTTGTGTTTGGTCAATTTTCAACTTTCTTGTTTTTTAATATTTTTTCAAGATATCATTATGTATAACAGAGGTTATTCTACAAATACTAAATATATAATTTGTTTTGAAATCAGATTCCACATTTTGCAGATTTTCGGTACCCTCATTTTCCCTATTTACCTAGTGTGTAGACAATGGGCAAAGAAAGATAACTCTGACTTGTAAGTGAGAATAGAACTTTCGAGATAAAGGCGGAAATAGTATCGATGATGTCAGAGATATATACACTCTCCATATCAAAATATTTAGACGTTCTATATTCACTCTTCAAAATTTAAGAGTACGTTGGTTACCGCTTCCAGTGCATGTAAAGTTTGAAGTTGCCAGTGTAGTGTAAGTCTGTATTGACAGTTAATTGATTTACACATGAATATATCTAAAAAAATTAATATATATGCTAGGTAGCTAATTCAAGTAAATATATTATAAGCACTGAATATACATTTATAGTGATGGACAGGCATGCAATTTTATCTATCTCGTATAGTAAGTTCAGAATACGATAGTTATAAGCCTTCTATAATGTAGACGATTTATTATTCTCTATGATTTGAATGCGAAATTATCCCGATTTCCGAGTTTTAATTTCGATATTAAAAAATATTACATACACTCAAAAAGGAATTGGGCGATAGGAAATTGTAATATGATCTATACTCTATATACCCAAGAAATTATAAAAGATGTGAAAAGACGATTCTTGGATTCTTGTGAAATACTCAAAGAGTTAAAAAAAAATATGTGAAAACGCGATTCTGTGTGAAATAATGCTACGCTATATGTTTCTTTTGAAAAAAAACCATGATAAAAAAAATTGCACAGGTCTCTTGATATGTGGGATAAGTATACCTGAATGAACACAATTTTATGTAATGATATATAATTATGTACATGCAACTGACGTCCGTACTTTTCCTTATAATTCATAAAACATAAAACTATCTAATTCCTTTGAAGCCTCCTCCCCCTCCCCCCCCCCCCCCCCGTCTTGATTAATATTTGGAGACGTTCGTACAGCTAGGCATTTGAATTATATATTCGGTTTAGATTTAAATCTGGAACATGTGAATATAATTACCATTTACATGTATACAGAATTTCATATTCTATAATGGTAGATTTGTCATTATGAAATGTTCAATTTACGTCTGAGAGAGAGAGAGAGAGAGAGAGGAGAGAGAGATTCCCTCTTAATCCCGATCCTCCTATCCATTTACATAGACCAAAAATTAGTTCTATATCGGTCACACCCATTCTTTATTAAATGTTTTCTGATTTCATAGTCATGGTCACATTCTGTATATTTTTCAGCTTAAAAAGTATCACACGAAGTGCACCTGTGTTGACCTGTCAATCAAAATCACTTGACGCTGTATGCACTGCAATTAAGTAGCCTTTAGTTTGAAATGATCTTGAAGTATGATCTTTAAGTAAATCTGATGCAACAAACTTGTGAAAAAAATAGAATAAAATAAAAAATAAAATATCTCGGTATTATGAACTTCGATTGTGGGACGTGGAGACCGGTCCTTTGGATGAGATCGTATAAATCGAGCTCCCTTGTCGCAGAAGGTGCTGGCATAAAAAAGATTCCCCTCTGCTCAATTGCGATAAGTGCCAAAGTATAGGACAAAAATTTGCAGTCTCCACCGGAGAGTGGTGTCGTCTCCATGTAAGTGAAAAAATCTGGAGAGGGACGTTAAACAACATACGTATAATCAATCAATCGATTGCTGAAGAATTACTGTAATTGAATAATCTGTCTTATAGGTATGCTGTCAAATCTTGATATTATAACTTTACAAAACTCAGTGACTTTACGTTTAATGTGATACTAACTTAATTCATTATATTTTTTTATAACACCATACACAATTATGCCAAAACATACATGATGGTACGGTGTTCGTTCGTCTGTTTGTTTGTCTTAGAAATGATTGCAAACAATTTTTTTTTTAAATTGCTAATGATATACGTATATCTCTTATAGGTGCCAAATGTATTATACAAGATTGATAATGAAAATCAAGGTACCTTAAGTACTGAAAGGACTTTTTTTCCAGTTATTTTTTTCTTTCACAGTAAATATGATATGTATGTTTTTTACACAGAAAAAAAGCAAATTCTTACAGATTTAGAAGAACGGAAGACTTTTTTGTTGCCATGGCAACAAGAGTCTAGTTAAGGTCTTCCGTCTTCACGGAAGACCTTATAGTGATTCTACTGTTTCTTATTATTAAGGTCTTCCGTTCCAGACGGAAGACCTTATAGTGATTGTACTGTTTATTATTATTATTATTATTATTATTATTATTATTTTTTTCCCCTTTTTTTGTCGGCAGGATTTCTCAGAGATGACTGGATGGATTTTCCTGAAATTTTCAGGGTTGATAGAGAATGAAAATACCCCGAGGCGTTTTTTTCATTTTGTCAAAATTCACTTCCGGTCGTCAGATATGTCCGATTTCCGTTTTTTTCAAAAATATTTTTTCCGAGTGAGATCTCAGAAACGGTAAGAGATTAAGACACCAAACTTATACGAGTAATAGATCATGAGGAGTAGGCGAGCCCATTTGGGTTAAGCGTGTCAGCCGTCACTTCCGGTCGTCACAGGAAGTGATCAAAGAAATCGAAAATTTCAACTTTTCTTTTTTGAATTTTTTTTTGCATCACATTATTGCATCTTATGTGTAGTTTCGAAATATGTCAGTCCCACCGGAAACAAAAACGACAACTTCCGGTTATAAGAGGAAAACTACATAATTTGAGTAATTTACTTTCCCTTAAATATCTTTTGTAGATAAAGTATTTGAAAAGATTTTTAGATATGTTATTCAGACTGCAGATGTCTAGAGTAACGTCAAAAATCTTAGTAAAATTCACTTCCGGTCGCGTGTTTTTCCTGTCCTCAAAATGAAAAGTTATCTGAGCGAGATCTCGGAAACGGCATGAGATTAAGACACCAAACTTTAATAAGTAATAGACCTTGAAGAGTAGGCAAAACACATAGGGTTAGACGCGTCAGCCGTCACTTCCGGTCGTCACAGGAAGTGATCAAAAAATCGCAAATTTCAACTTTTCTTTATAAAATTATAACTTGCATCACTTTGTTGCATCTCTTTCGTGTTTTGAAATATGTTAGATTCCACCGGAAACAAAAACTGCAAACTTCCGGTTTAAAGAGATAAACTACGTTATTTCGATGTTTAGCTTTCTCATAAATATCACTTACAGATAAGTATCTGAAATGTTTTTTTAATACATATGCTGTAGATACTACAAATGTCATGAGAAAATTCAGAAATTTTTATTCAATTCACTTCCGGTCGTGTGTTTTCCTGTCCCAAAATTAGAATGTGTTCTCACAATTGCTCGGTAAGAGTAAAAGACTGAAGTCTAAAACTTTCAGGACTTATAGTCAGTCATCAGTTCATTTGCATCGTGTAAAAATCGTCTGTCGTCATTACTTCCGGTCGTGACAGGAAATGAAGAAAAAAGTAATTTTTTAAGTTATTTTGTTTCTACATCAGTTTTAGGCTTATACCGACGTTGGAAAAGACATGTTTATGCAAACAGGAAGTAGTATAACGGAAGACCTTCTCATTACTAGTAATGAGTTTCTAGTATTCTTAATATTATTGTATAGACGAAATTTTGTATAGGACTTTGTCCGTTCCATTTCTTTAGAACAGCTTAACATATGAAAGTTAACTCTGTCAGATATCATAGATAATGACTTGTAGATGTCACCATGAACATTTTTTCCGTCGTCATTACTTCCGGTCGTCACAGAAAGTGGATTAAAAAATCGATTTTTTCAATTTCTTCGTCTTTCTAACTTCTTTTTTCAGTAATATTCATAGGGTACGTAAAGTCCCCTCTTTGAAGCTTTTACGTATTACCAGTTTCTTGATAGGATTAAGAAGGAATTTAATATCTTTAAATACTTTAGAAATTCCGTAAACGTAGGACCAACGTTTCTTAAACACTTCGAAATATTGACTTTTTCCCGGTATATATTGTTTGCGGGGACTGCTCAGAGCTCATTCACGTAGGAGAAGGTGTAGAGGTAACACCTACCTGGTGATTGGGATAGGCCAGAAAAACCTTCCTGTTGCCATGGAAACGAGTTTATATTAAATAAAACTGGTTGTATATGATATATATCATGTGTGTGCATTTTATCTGCCCCATTGTCATCTTTACAGACCCCCCCCCCCTTCTCTTTTATTGTAATGAATGCAAATTTCGCTTTTATGTTTTGGATTCTAAATAAAATGACCTTGACCTTCATATCACAAGCAACTCTTCTTGAAGTTTTCAAAATGATAAGGCTTCATTCTTTGTACAAAATAAAGGGCATTTACATGTTTATGTTCAAGACCCCCCCCCCCCCTCGAAGTAGCCAGGTGGAATAGGCAGATATAAAATATACAACTTATAAGGAACTTCTTAAGAGGTTCATTAATAAAATTCAGTTCCCCTGATGTGATTTGATATTTTGCTACCATTCATTCTTCTTCTGTTTTGTCTATAGAATTTATAATTATTTTATTTAGAATTAATTTATCTTTGGAAAGTAGTGATTGTCAGCTGCATTCATTAGCCGTCTTCTTGTATATCTATTACTTGCATATTAATAATTTCATTAAATAATATTTAAAAGTATTAAAACTTCATTTCTATTAAATTTTATTCATTTGTAAATCCTTGGATCCGCTCCTACAGGTGCGCGAAAGCCTCATCACTACTGTAAACAAATTATTCATCACGCCGAAAATGTTCATGATTCCGCTAAACTAAGAAAGTTTACACATAGTTTATCATCTCATAAACAACCATCAGCCCTGTCCAACGCAGAAATGCTCGAATTGAAGGGGAAAATTCAGGAATTGTTTTGCGTCAGCCATGTTTTGACGTGAACCTTATACGGCTTTCTGTTATTAAGTTCTTCCGTTTCAGACGGAAGACCTTATAGTGATTCTACTGTTTCTTCTTTTTCTTTTTAAGGTCTTCCGTTTCAGACGGAAGACCTTATAGTGATTCTACTGTTTCTTCTTTTTAAGGTCTTCCGTTTCAGTCCGAAGACCTTATAGTGATTCTACTGTTTTTTTCTTTTTATTATTAAGGTCTTCCGTTTCAGACGGAAGACCTTATAGTGATTCTACTGTTTCTTTTTATTATTATTTTTTTTTTCCCCTTTTCTTGTCGGAGCGATTTCTCAGAGATGGCTGGACGGATTTTCTTGAAATTTTCAGGAATGATAGAGAATGAAAATACCCCCAGGCGTTTTTTTCATTTTTTCAAAATTCACTTCCGGTCGTCAGATATCTCCGATTTCCGTCTTTTTAAAAAATATTTTGTCCCAGTCATATCTCAAAAACGGTAAGAGATTAAGACACCAAACTCTAATGGTTAATAGATCTTGAGGAGTAGGCAAAACCATTTGGGATAAGAGCGTCAGCCGTCACTTCCGGTTGTCACAGGAAGTGATAATAGAAATCGAAAATTTCAACTTTTCTTTTTTGAATCTTTTTTTGCATCACGTTATTGCATTTCATTTGTAGTTTTGAAATATGTCAGTCCCACCGGAAACAAAAACGACAACTTCCGGTTATAAGAGAAAAACTACATAATTTGGGTATTTTTCTTTCCCATAAATATTTTTTATAGATGACGTATTTGAACTGATTTTTACTTATGTTATTAGGACTGCAAATGTCTAGAGTAACGTCAAAAATCTTTGTAAAATTCACTTCCGGTCGCGCGTTTAGGTGTCCGTAAAATGAGAAATTTTCGGAGTGAGACCTCAGAAACGGTAAGAGATTTTGACACCAAACTTTTATGAGTAATAGACCTTGAGGAGTAGACAAAATCATTTGGGTTAAGAGCGTCAATCGTCACTTCCGGTCGTCACAGGAAGTGATCAAAGAAATCGAAAATTTCAACTATTCTCTTTTGGAATAAGACTTGCATCATATAATTGTATCTTTTTCACAGTTTTGATATGTGTTGGTTCCACCCGAAACAAAAAAACAACAACTTCCGGTTATAAGAGAAAAACTACATTATAGGGTTTTTGGATTTTCCCATACATATCGCTTATATATAGAGTTCTTTAAATGATTTTTATATATGTTATTGAGACTGCAGATGTCTAAATTGACGTCAAACATCTTAGTATAATTCACTTCCGGTTGCGTATTTTCCTGCCCTCAAATTGAGATTTTATTCACCTAATTGCTCAGCACCAGTAAACGACTGAAGTCTAAAACTTTCAGGACTGATAGTCAGTCACCAGTTTTTCTACATCATGTGAAAATCGTACGTTGCCGTCAGTTTCCGTCGTGACCGGAAGCGATGCAAAAAAAGTGAATTTTCCAAGTTTTGTTTTCTTTTTACAGAAATGTTTGGCTAATGCAGATGTTAGATAGACTAAAACCATGCAAATCATTTTCACTGGGAGTGCCGGCCTAAAAACCGGACGTTGTTTCAAACATGAGTAGTTTTTCATGGAAACTTTTAGGGATGATCAGTTGTGAATAATTTAGGTGTAGAATGAACATTTTATTTGTTTGGAGTAATTTCAGTCTTGATGAAGTAAAAAAAAAAACATAGAAAGTAAATTTATTTCCGGGATTTTCTCATGACCTTGACCTTTGATCTTAACCTTTGATCTTGACCTTGAACTTCGATGACCTTGACTTTTGACCAAAAGGTCAGAATCAATAATAAATTTACTCCTCTTTCTCCCCTCCCCTTCCCCAAAAAAATCAAAAAAAAAAAAATCAGATTAATATCAGCCTAGAATATTTCTCTAGAACTCATACAACACCTCGAATCGACATAAAATTTCGGGGTTTTGCAGAAGATACCTGAAAGAAAGTTTCCTGAAAATTTGACAGTGAATCTCTGAAGTATATAGAAATTATGAATGTTAACGGCAAACACTACATCTTTTTTTCGTATCTGAAATTTAGGTGCTGATGAACATAAAAATTAATTAAAGCTTTTCTCGCTTATTTCTTCAGTTGTTATGAATAGCACTCGATTCTCTTGATATGATATGATATTTTAACACCAAGCATTCTTGCTTTCTCTAGTATGTGGAATTTATTTCAATTTTATTTAGAATTAATATTAATCGAATGAATGTCGAAAACAGCGATTTTTTCCCAGCAAATAAATTTTCACTCTCTCATTGGCACATTTTTCTTTCTAAAATGCATATCTGAAATTTTGATTCATGCTACTTACATTTAATTCAATCCACACAGAGATGCTTACCTATTATTTCAGGATATTCAGTCACATCCGAACCCGATCCGACATTTTCATATATTTGTAAACAAAGTCTCGACACTGCAGTTCTAATGCATCATAGGCTCTGAATGATTAATTCAATGCATTCCAAATATAGACCAACTCAAATAATTTTTTAAGCCGACAATCTGCATTTGCATTATACACCAATCGTGTTTCTCAATCTATTCAATACTGATCACTACATTCCATAACAAACAAAAGAACACGTGCTTTTATTCCTATTTATTCTTAAACAATTAATTTACTACCTCCATCTTCATCGGAATACGTGGTCTAGTGGTTAGCGCACAGGTCTTATAACCCGAAGGTTTTGAGTTCGATCCATGCTGGGAGAACTTTTTTTTTTTTTTTTTTTTTTTTGCATTTTCTGCTTTTTTTTCAGAACAGTTGACAAAAGAATCAAGAAAACGGAAGACCTGTTATTGCCTAGGCAATAAGTATCTAGTTATTATTATTATTATTATTTTTTTCCTTTTCTATTTTTCACGATTTCTCAGAGATGGCTGGACGGATTTTCTTGAAATTTTCAGGGATAATAGAGAATAAAAATACCTACAAACGTATCTTTGATTTTTTTCAAAATTCACTTCCGGTCGTCAGATATGTCCGATTTCCGTTTTTTTCAGAAATATTTTGTCCGAGTCATATCTCAGAAACGGTAAGATATTAAGACACCAAACTTACAGGAGTAATAGATCTTGAGGAGTAGGCAAATCCATTTGGGTTAAGAGCGTCAGTCGTCACTTCCGGTCGTCACAGGAAGTGATCAAAGAAATCGAAAATTTCAACTTTTCTTTTTTGAATTTTTTTTTGCATCACATTATTGCATCTTATTTGTAGTTTCGAAATATGTTGGTCCCACCGGAAACAAAAACGTCAACTTCCGGCTATAAGCGAAAACTGCATAATTTGAGTATTTTACTTTCCCATAAATATTTTTTATAGACAATGTATTTGAACTGATTTTTGAATATGTTATCAAGACTGCAAATGTCTAGAGTAACGTCAAATATCTTTGTAAAATTCACTTCCGGTCGCGCGTTTAAATGTCCACAAAATGAGAACTTGTCTCAGTGATATCTCAGAAACAGTAAGAGATTTAGACACCAAACTTATAGGAGTATTAGACCTTGAGGAGTAGACAAAACCATTTGGGTTAAGAGCGTCAGTCGTCACTTCCGGTCGTCACAGGAAGTGATCAAAGAAATCAAAAATTTCAACTTTTCTCTTTTGGAATAAGACTTGCATCATATAATTGTATCTTTTTCACAGTTACGATATGTGTTGGTCCCACTGGAAACAAAAAACGACAACTTCCGGTTATAAGAGAAAAACTACATAATAGGGTATTTAATTTTCCCCAACATATCGCCTATAGATAGAGTTCTTTAAATGATTTTTATGTATGTTATTGAGACTACAGATGTCTAGAGTGATGTGAAATATCTTAGTAAAACTCACTTCCGGTCGCGTGTTTTCTTGTCCTCAAAATGAAAAGTTATTTCAGCGAGATCTCGGAAACGGCATGAAAGTAAGACACCAAACTTATAGGAGTAATACAACTTGGTGAGAAGGCAAACCACATAGGGTTAAAAGCGTCAGTCGTCACTTCCGGTGATCACAGGAAGTGATCGAAGAAATCAAAAATTTCAACTTTTCTTTTTTAAAATTAAAACTTTCATCACTTTATTGCTTCCCTTTCGCTGTTTTGAAATATGTTAGTTTCCACCGGGAAAAAAACTTTAAACTTCCGGTTTTAAGAGATAAACTACTTTATTTCGTGGTTTAACTTTCTCATAAATATCACTTATAGATAAGTATTTGAAATGTTTTTTACATATGCTGTAGATACTGCAAAAGTCAAGAGAAAATTCAGAGATTTTTATTCAGTTCACTTCCGGTCGTGTGTTTTCCTGTCTTCACAATTAGAATTTGTTCTCACAATTGTTCGGCAACAGTAAAAGACTGAAGTCTAAAATTTTGAGTCAGTCATCAGTTCATTTGCTTCGTGTAAAAATCGTGTGTCGTCATAACTTCCGGTCGTGACAGGAAACGAAGCAAAAAAGTATTTTTTAACTTATTTTGTTTCTACATAAGTTATAGGCTAATACCGACGTTGGAAAAGACATGTTCATGCAAACAGGAAGTCGTATAACGGAAGACCTTCTCATTACTAGTAATGAGTTTCTAGTTATTATTATTATTATTATTATTATTATTATTATTTTTTAGACAAATTTTGTGCACGCAATATCTTGAGAACTATTCAGTAGTTTTTCAGCAAACTTTCAGGGATAATGCAATATAAAATGCCATTGTTACATTTGAAAGAGTTTTGGAGAAATTCGCTTCCGGTTCCAAGTTATGGGCATTTTTCTGATTTTAAAATGAAATTTTATCCACGCGAGATCTAAAGAATGGCTAAAGATATGAACTGGAGACTTGTTGGAGAACATAGAACATGACTTTTAGATATGCGGGTTTGCCTTTTCGTGCGTCGTGAGTACTTCCGGTCGCTACCGGAAGCGAATTAAAAAAATCAATTTTTTCAACTTTTACGTTTTTCAATATTTTTCTTTGATTTTAAGAGGGGTAATAGGGACTTTTATCCTAATGTTTAAAATATAATTTGTTTTTAAAACTATCCACCAGAAGATATTTTAAAAATAGATTTTTTAGACAAATCTTGTGCACGCAATATCTCGAGAATTATTCAGTGGTTTTTCATCAAACTTTCAGGGATAATGCGCTATAAAATGCCATTGTTACATTTGTAAGAATTTTGGAGAAATTCGCTTCCGGTTCCAAGTTATGGACATTTTTCTGATTTTGAAATGAAATTTTATCCTCGCGAGATCTACAGAACGGCTAAAGATATGAACTGGAGAATTGTTAGAGAGCATAGAACATGACTTCTAGATGTGCGGGTTTGCCTTTTTGTGCGTCGTGAGTACTTCCGGTCGCTACCGGAAGCGAATTAAAAAAGTCAATTTTTTTCAACTTTTACGTTTTTCAATATTTTTCTTTGATTTTAGTAGGGTAATATTTCTTTATAGATGCAATTTACTGAACATAATAGGAATCAGATTCCTTGATCGTCATATGGCGAGACTTGTATTGTTGCGAAACCTTCCAGTCTTTTCATTAATGTGTTACTAATTGGAATAGTCCACTTTGGGGGTAAAGAGGAATATAAAATGTGTAAGAAAACAGCGCTGTCTTTATATTACTTGCGCGTATACGATTTGTTGTATGTACAGTGTGATAAATAAACATTCTTAGGCTCGAAAATCAGGCTATAGCAACATATTTTTTTTAAAATTTCATTGAAGCTATCACGTTCACTTATTCAATTGAAGACACATTTCAAAGAAAAGGTGCGAAGATTTACTCGTGACGTCTGGCGCGAAATAATGTATCTTGACCCGTCTTTCACAAATGGTCTGATGTAGTAGTGTAGAAGGACAGAAAAAGATTACACGGACATGTCTGTATTTGGAATTGCATAGAATAGAAAGTTGAATGCATTAAGAATAAAGGAAGTAAACACAATAGTTTTTTAGCTTTTATCTCTAACAGATTATTTTCTCTGCCATCAGCTATTGTTAAAGTAACAAATTCGATGTAAATCTACTAGCACTTGCACAAAATTTAGCTGGCTAGTTTTCATCCTATAATTCCGCACTATAAGAAAAAAAAATAACCTGCCTGACACTCGTTACTTCAGGGAATGAGTGCAAGGTAAACATCGATGATGGCTGGTACATTGCGCTAGTGTAGTGGTTTCAATATTAAAGAACAAGGTTCACTTAGGGTCTTTTTTGGCCCTGTGAATTTCAGAAAAACTGAAACTGCTTGGTTTTAGTTGACAATGCATTAAATATCATTTAGACCTTTGATGACTGCGTATCTATAAAAAATAACGTAATTTTCTGGCTAGCCTATGCATTAAGACGTCATGAAATGCGTCATTTTCATCGTATCCTGAAAATTTCTACAAAACAGCCAATTTTCAAAGCTATTTTTCGATATTTAATATAGGACGTAACCTCTGATCTTAAATATGCAACTTTTAAATGATAGAACTATTTCTGAGGATTACAAAAACTGTTTTATTTTTTAGATCAGAGGATGCGCTCATATTATTTCTCTTCTTTCTTTTTTGAACTAAAACTTGCATCACTTTATTGCATCTCTTTCGCTGTTTTGAAATATGTTAGATTCCACCGGAAATAAAACGTCAACTTCCGGTCTATTTCTCGGCAACAGTAAACGACTGAAGTCTAAAACTTTCAGGACTGATAGTCAGTCATCAGTTTATTGAATCGTGACAAAATCTTGTATCGCCGTTACTTCCGGTCGTGACAGGAAGTGATGCAAAAAAGGGAATGGTTAATGGTTAGCACGTTGGATTTTCAGGCTGACGACCAGGGTTAAATCTCCAGAGTGTCTGAATTTCTTTTATCACTTTTTCAGCTTGAGTTTTCCTTTTTTCAGAATCGGACGGAAGACCTCCCATTGCTCGCAATGAGTTTCTAGTTATTATTATTATTCTTCTTTTTTTTCTACTTTCTTCTCCGGTACTTTTTTGTCCGGGAGTGTTCTCATAGAACCACTCGTCCGATTGACATGAAACCTTTTTAGGGTTAATAGGCATGTTGTGTAGGTGTTCGAAACGAAGGTCATTTTGCGCGCACATGCATGCACGTGCGCGCGCGTGCAATGGGTGAAATGACTGATATACTTGATGAAGCCGTAACTTTTATATTTTTTTATGAATTGCTTTGAAACTCAAAATATAAAGATATATTAGTAGTCTAGACAAGATAACATGGTCAAATTAGCGTGAACTCACGCGCATGCACGTGCGCTCTTCTCTGATTGGCTGATACAAAAATCTCAGTAATTTCCTTGTTTTTTGACAAAATACTTTGAAATTTAGAATATTAGTATATATTATAAGGTGCTACAACATGTTATATAGGAAATTTCTTGAAAACACGCGCATGCAGGTGTGCTGCAATCTGATTGGTTGAAACTTTAAATGTCTATAACTCCCTTGGTTTTCAACAAAACAGGATGAAATTTACGACATGGATAGGCACATAGAGCTCCTACATTATAATACTATCAACATTGAATGCTAGGCCATGCATGCGCGTATGCTGAATTCTGATTGGCTAATACTTAAAGGGTTACATCTCTCTTATTTTTCAATTAGATTCTTTAATATTTAACACAAATGTATGTATTGTGAGACACTATTAAGAAAATAAATGTGAAAAATGTAGAAAACATATGCAAGCACATGCGCTGAAATTTGATTGGCTAATACCCATATGGCTCTATCGGAGTAGTTTTCCAATGAAATACCCTTAAAAATAAAGCGTCCATCTATATTACAAAAGTATTGTCTAATTTATTGAAGCTTGTAGGGAATGGGGCATCATAAGGGATTGGGAAGCCGTTTGGGGAACATCTGTAACGGTTCCCGTTACAATTAGCACTAGTTTCTTTTCTTATAAGAAAAAAAGGCATCTAGGATAGATGAGATAAAAATGGATGTGGTTATTTTTGGTATATAAGAAGATGGGTGAACATGACGAGCGAAAAGCCTACAGTGTTACAAACATGAAAGTGAAAAATTAAATCTTAATTATATCATAATTTTCCTTGATATTTCATCTAACTTTAAAATATACTTTATGTAAAATCTCTAAAATTTGCAAAACTTCCTCAAATATTAGAATCATTTGCCTATGAAATATTACAAACACACTAAAGCGGGCAAAAAGAGTCATTTTCTCATACTATAACACGAATTTTCGACGTGAGTGGGTCTTCGCTCCACTTTTTTGAAAGTTAATCCTCACAGTTTGCATAAAAATATACATATTTTGGTTACCAAAAATATTGAGCAGAGACCCACTATGCCTTAAAAATATACTTTTATGACATAACAATAACATCTTTCCGAGAAATACTTAAGTCCGTTAAGTCAAGGGTCATATCACAAACATGATTTAAATGCCACTCTTTGTCAAGACTTGTGTTGTCGAGTGGTTAGCGTAGTAGTCTCCAAAGAAAATGATACTCAGGATTTTATTGCTGGGTTTGAACCCCACGAATACCACATTATATTTTTAATAAAAGAATAAATTTTGCCGAGAAAATTTTCCTCAGAAAAATTTTGTTTATCATAATTTCATAGATTTTAGAATGGGAACTTTACTCTTAATACTAAATTTACAAATTGAACATGATTTTTATATATCCGAAGCTATAGGCTTTCTGTACACTATGTTCGCCCATCTCCTTTAGGTCTTAATTTAGTTGTAAATGATTTAAAAACAAAATTAATAATACAGAAGAAATTTTGCACTTTCTTTGGTGTAAAAAAATCTTTTTTTTTTTCAAATACGTTATAAATCTTTATAAATTTTTATCACTGTATAGAACATTGTAAAACATTGAATGGAAAATATATATTTTTTAATAAAACCAACCCTAGCTTTTAGTCTAGATTCATCCTGCAAAAAAAAAAACCTTTTCTTAATATCTACCGATTTATGCGCTTGTTTTTAACTTACCTTTATCCAAAAATTCTTCTATATACTGTATTTATTTCTTTCTATCATGTTTCAGCTGTTCCTACAGACTGTAAGGACTTTCTAGAAATCGGCTATAGTAATTCAGGTATCTATGAAATCTTTCCTTATGGGAACAGCTCCCGCCCTGTCAAGGTTTACTGTGATATGGACACATTGGATGGAGGATGGACGGTAATTAGTTCATTTATTAAGCTTCAAACTTGGTTAATTTCATGTAAAGTTTAATTTCTCGGGGAGATCTGTAGGAGACTATAAATATTCACTTTCTGAGTCAGTCTTCATTTCATGTTTTTCTTACAAATGATCTTTATAATAACAATTCAATAAAAATGTTTCTTTCTTAGGCCATTCAAAAACGAGTCGATGGATCCGTCAGCTTTGACAGGAATTGGGCAGAATATAAGAATGGTTTTGGTGAACCGGAACAGGAAGTATGGATAGGTAAAAATAAATAAGATTGAAATCGGATCTTTGATAGGTAATTCGTTGCTTTACGTCCCTTCGACGATTTTTCACTATAATGGGAAGTTAATCGGTTTACTGATTTTAATTTTAAAATCCGGCAGGAGGAGGAATAAAAAAGTTTCAAAAGCTTAAGTAATAAAAATTAAGAAGTTGATTTGAGTTCAATTTTTAATTATCAATTTATTTGACATTTAAATACCCCCCCCCTTTTTCAATGCATTCCTGTATGCTGCCTGCTTCCAAGCAGTGATGTATGAATCGCAAATTGGCCGGATAATTAAAAACTTTGATGCCAGCACAGTGAGGTGATCGTCGGTGGGTTTAGAAAGAACGCAAAAAAAGCAAATGGTGTATTTTTCTGAATTACACCTACAAAAGTCGTTTTAAATGTATTAGTAATATTATATCTTAAAAAAATTAAATATTCTTTTGGTCTGACTTCTATCGTCAAATATTGTATAAACTGCTATAAATTTCTTTTGCATACGAGTAGTAAGTGATTTCAATTGGAGTTCACAGTAACGGCATGGCTTTTTTATGTTCCTGGACAATATCGCCTATAGTCTGTCCATGATTCGATTAAACGATTGCAGTGAATGAATTTGATGGTTCGAGATTTTAGAGTAGAATATTAAAATTAATGTCACAATCTCATCCCTCTATCATTCCATGTGCTTCTAGTAATCAACGACTAAAAAGGTGCGCTTAAACTGTTATGCTTACGATGCAGAAATAAACGTCTCTGTGACGTCGGTGTTTAAGAATTAGGTACGTCGATCCCTACTTCCTTTTTGGGTGGACCCTGAGGTCCACGTAGAAAATATATAAACGGTCTTAAACCGGATGCCATGGGCTTACGTCAGGCTACGCATGCGCGAGATTGCTAGAGAGTTCGCCTCTAAGACAACTTGCCCTTAGAGCAATTCGCCCCTTTCGAATTAGAATATGTCAATCATTGTCGAACCTCGCTCTAAAATTTGTACATCGTATTTATGTATTCTTTGGCGTTACCAACATCCGAATTTTTCATTTATACATACATCCGTATACACAAACTAAATTCTCAGGTACAAGCATTTTAAGTAAGTAGGTAGAACAACTTTTATAGATAGCTTAACAGCTTGAACATGTTTAAAAACTTAATTCAACTACTAGGTTTTAAAGATAGTCTTTGCCATGTTTACCGGCATTAGTTTTGTGCATCAAGGTTCGCAAAATAATTTGATAGACAGCAATCCAAATATAGCTTGATAAAGGCCTGTAGCAACGTTTTCCCATGTGCGGGAGAGGGAGAAACATCAAAAAAAAAATTCTGCGTAATACAGATCTGTGCTACACGTGTATCATCTATCTTTCCAGTGATAGAATCTTCCGTGTAAATCTAGTACAGATGTCAAGTCCCAGCCGTTATGCATACATGTATCGAAATAGACCGATTTTTTTTAATGACAAAACTATCATAGGCACTCCCCAGCTTAATTGTTAAAAAAATATTACCACTTATACGAGCCTGGTCTCGGATAAGTGAGTTTATTTCAGTAACCCTAGTAATATTTATCTATTCCGTATAAGTTACGTACATTCGGATAAATATAGATTTTCACCCTTGGTCACTAGCTATCATTCCGGATAATTGAGGTCCATTCGTATATAGTCTAATAGTAAGTTCTCTTCTACCTCCTTTCTCAAAGAATCGATTAAACGGTAAGGTCATGGAAAATTTTTGGGAGTTAAATTGTGGCAATGTTTTAAATTTTTTATATCAAATAAGTTTGATTTTTAGTATAACTATTGAGGTTTGTAGTTTCAAAGCAAATTAGACGTATCGATGGCGAAGTTTGACTTTGGATTTGACCTGATTGGACTTTTTCGTAAATTGAATTGATTTTACGCGACATTGTAATGTGTGAGTTACAGATAAAAGGAATAAATTAAGATCAGTTTGGGGGTCAAAGGATTGTTTAGCTTGAGTTATTATTTTTAGGAGTGAAATGTTAAACTTCGAGTCCATTATAGCTATAACGGGGGGGGGGGGGGGTAATTTCATAAAACACGGAATATTCTAAGAAGCCGGGCTTATTAGACGGATTTTAGTTTGTTTTCTACATAGATTTATCGTGCTTGAAGGAGGTTTATTGATTCGCATTTTACAAAATGTAATCGTCGTTAAATCGGAGAAAGCATTCAAGAGTTTGTGCACTTTCACTTTTTGAAGTAATCAAAGTACTGTATGTACTGAGAGGAGATTTATTAAGTTGTAGTAGTGTTATGCTCTATTTGCAGACTTGTAACGTTTCATTTGTTTATTGGTCTTTTGAAAAAGTATGGAAGAGTACTGTTTGTTATCTTTTCCAATTTTTTATTTTTTTTTTTCATGTTATCCTGGCATTTACATAGAACATGTTACCAAGAAAACAAAAAGGTCTAAGGTTTTACAGGTGATATTGTATGAACTGATTTTCCTATTACATAATGGGAGGGGAGTTAATTTGTATATTATGTTACACAACATATGGGAACTCATGTGGTCCACATGGTCAATTACTGCATAAAAATCCAACTAATGAAAGCAAAATCACAGTTTAATGAAATAGGATGAAAACATTTCTTATTAATTTTGCAAGCATTTGTCTCACAGTGAGCAGTCAAACCGTAGCAAAGCTGTGGAAATGTATTCTTCATATGCTTTAGAATAGGTATGCAAATTTGCAGGGTTCAGGCACAAGCAAGGAGCGAATGATATTGGTACAAAAGGCAGTAAGTACAATAAAAAACCTTAAGTAAGTGATAGTGATTACAGATATATGTTACCATGATTAATTATTTTCACCTACATTACCAAAAACAGGTCAACATTTTTAATTTTTTTTTTAAGACAGCTTTATCAGTGAGTCAACAGCTGCAGTGGGAACAAGATTCCTTTCCATCAAAGCATGACCTTATCACTTCCCCAGTAATTCATTAGAACAGTAATTAAAGATTTGCAAAAAAGAAAAAGTAGGAAATGTTGCAGTTGTACTACAACTAGATATAAAAGTGGAATTGGCAAATGATATATTTATCTTAATCCAGCTACAATTAATTGCAACTATTAGATTACATAATGAGGGAAAGTATAATTTGGTTAAGCGGTCTTTGTGTGTGTGTGGGGGGGGGGGCATATTTCAAGTTAACTGGTAATTTTTTAAGTAGATGGTCAAAATCAAATTGGTTCCTCATCTCCTTCGGATCGATTGAGTTCTGATATTTAGTTAAGCTATTAGAGCACTGTGATAGGCAGATTAACAAAGTGATTGGTCAGGAGTCTCACTCGGATAAGCAGCACACACCACTTGCTCCGTATGTTGTTTATCAGGCTTTATTTGAATGGATAGTCTGCTAACGCGTGCAACGAGACGGGGAAACAAAGCTTGTCGAATAATCATTTAAATATAAATTACCGTATATATGAATCAACAATTATCTAAAGATTTAATAGGTTGATATGAAATTGCAATATTGAATATCAAATAGTATATTGAATTTTCTAGTATATAAGAAAGGTCAAAACCAAGGAGTTAATACTGTGTTGTCAAAACAATATTGATCCATTTATTTAAGGTACACTACGATATTCAATTTTAAGCTAATCTGGTAAGGGATATCCAAGATATGTCCAGAAGTATGCCTTATCAAGTAAACCAGTTTTGTCCAGCGCACATACCCGTGGACAAAGAGTTGCAACATACTCAAGATTATGTTTTCTCGGATATTTTATGGTGCTTGTTTATTTTATTACGCACCTATGTCAGTGTCTAATGGGGATTTAAGCCTTGAGACTAATTTTATCATTCTGTTTAATTATTACCAAATACATGTATAATTGTGTGTAATACACAATGGTCCACGCTTATACCTAAATTTCCCAGAGATAAAACTACTCTCTCGTAGACATTTTTTTGAATACTCAGAACGTTTAGTTTCGCAATTACCTCGAATTATATAACTTAATGCCTTTGTTTTGCGATAAAGTCAAGAAAGTTATAAATCTCCCTTCATTTTCGGGGCATAACATATTGTTTACATATATTGTTTACGCTAGCGACATTGGAATGATACGAACAATAAGTATGCCGAATGTACAATGTAATGCCGATGGTTGCACATCAGAAAGCAAGTCAAAGTATTCGGAGTTTTTAGATTTCCAAAATAACGTTTATCAGAAAGAAATGATTAAACTTATTATTAGAATAGTCTACTTAGAGGGAAATATCCACAAAAATTTTACACAAGAGAGCTAGCATTTTAATTTCAGCAGCGTGGTGCACCGAACATTTAGCAAGATATTTCATCAAGGCTTCTTTCTTATATGTCCCTTAAAAATCTGCAGTGATTAATCTCATAGTGTAGTCAATAGCTATAGCTCATTGTCCTCAGCTATTAATCAACGTATCCTACCTTCAACGCAAAAGAGTTTCATTACGTTAAGTAATAGCGATATAAAGTATTCTTTCTTTTGTTTAAAATAGGTTAAAGTACCCCTATGGCATGAGGTTATATAAAGCTAAAATTAGTCGTACTTTAAAACACTTAATAGGTGATGATTAAATTAATAAGCCTTGGTAGTTATTGGTAATTAAAAAAAAAAAGTTAACGGTTGGAATGCAGGCATATAAGGCGTTTATCATTTTTCAGGGAAACTGAGAGCAGGTTGAGTCAGTATTGGATACTGTTTATCATGCCGATATGTTTTTTTTTTGGAGAATACAAAATTTAAATCCCATTCACTACAATGAGGGAGCAACCGCTTAAGCACATTTGCCATCAAGATGCAACAGGGGAGGTTATTTTAGCTTTGAAAAGCTGGCTATAAAATGCACATGTTTATGCATCCATTAAGTAGTTGTTACAAGGCTCACATATTTTTACTTTCTTTCATTCCAATGATTTATTTTTTTTGAATTTTGCTATGGATTATAATTGTTTGATAAATTGCGAAGAGGGAATTCGATTTATGCAGCTGGGGAAATGAGAAGGGGGGGGGGTTAAGGACACATATAATTTTAAAAGTATTCTAAAAGTTGAGAGGTGACGTAAATTTCTCGATTTTGTTCAATATGGGTCTGATACACTCCAAACTTTTTAGTACACCTATAACCAATACTTGCAAGGATAATTTAATTTTTTTATAAAAACCATAAAAATGCGTAACAGGAGTAACAGACTAGTAGGTAAGTAAGACGATTAAAGAAACCAACGGGACGGGAAATACAGTGCAGGTAAGGATCCACAATTTTAGATTAAACGGGGAGTTGTTTTATACTCGCAAGTCCATAATTGCATTTCAACACATTTGTTAAAATAATTATAACGGAATGGGTGAATGACCGTTGGCGATTTAAATTCATATTTTGTTTTAATGCATTGAATAGTAAATTGACTAATAAGTCACTTGTTTTATAACTTGTATTGGTGAATGAGCAGGCCCTGGTCGACGGTGACCATTTGCGTTGAGGTACTGCCGCTGTCACCATGGTTCTTGGCACCCCCATTGGTGGCGGTTGCAGTTCCATGTTTACTCGTGGTAGACACGAGTGTTCATGGCCCTTGCAAGTGGCGTATTCCGTCGCACCTCAACGCAACTGGAGGAGTGCAACACATATTCTTACGCTCATTCCATTGTTTATCCTATTGCACATGTAAATTGAAATTCAGGATTTGAATTTGTGCATTGGCTTGTAATTGACAAGCAGTTGACTTGATTGATATTGAATTGATTGATTGATTGAATTTGATTGATTGATTGATTGAACTTGATTGATAATTGAATTGGTGACGTTCATGCACTTGTGACCTACCCAGTGCATGATCCGCCCGATTTGGGTCGTCACATTTGTTGTATTGATTGTTGATTGTGGGGCAGCCCTGTGGTAGCCCCAGCAAATTGATCACCGCGGCCAGAAGCGCCAAATTAAACAAGCAAAATAATATCTGTTGTTTGTTTGATTAATAGGGAATCTGCAATAATACCACTTATACGAGCCTGGTCTCGGATAAGTGAGTTTATTTCAGTAACCCTAGTAATATTTATCTATTCCGTATAAGTTACGTACATTCGGATAAATATAGATTTTCACCCTTAGTCACTAGCTATCATTCCGGATAATTGAGGTCCATTCGTATATAGTCTAATAGTAAGTTCTCTTCTACCTCCTTTCTCAAAGAATCGATTAAACGGTAAGGTCATGGAAAATTTTTGGGAGTTAAATTGTGGCAATGTTTTAAATTTTACCCACCCACCCTCCTCTTGTTTTTAGAACAAATACTGCTGCTTTTTGTTATGTCATTGTAGCTGAAGACTGCCTGCTTCGTCCAGCTTCCACAAAAGCCTATGTCGCGGTGGTGGATTATGTGTGTTCGCATATTCCGTAAGGACAGCTTGCTTGGTCCAGCACCTGCATCAGCCTACGTGGCGATGGTGAATTTTGTGTGTTTGCGTATTCCGTAAATACAGCCTGATTGATCCAGCGTCCACATCAGCCTATGTGAAGGTGGTGAAATCTGTGTGTTTGCGTATTCCGTGATGACTGCCTGCTGGGTACAGCGTCCACTTCAACCGATGTCGCGGTGGTAATTCTGTGTGTTTGCGTATTCCGTCGCACCTCAACGCAACTGGAGGAGTGCAACACATATTCTTACGCTCATTCCATTGTTTATCCTATTGCACATGTAAATTGAAATTCAGGATTTGAATTTGTGCATTGGCTTGTAATTGACAAGCAGTTGACTTGATTGATTGATTGAATTTGATTGATTGATTGATTGAACTTGATTGATGATTGAATTGGTGACGTTCATGCACTTGTGACCTACCCAGTGCATGATCCGCCCGATTTGGGTCGTCACATTTGTTGTATTGATTGTTGATTGTGGGGCAGCCCTGTGGTAGCCCCAGCAAATTGATCACCGCGGCCAGAAGCGCCAAATTAAACAAGCAAAATAATATCTGTTGTTTGTTTGATTAATAGGGAATCTGCAATAAATATCTACTATACTATAAACATAACTATAGGCCATACAATCGGGGATAAAATTTAGCAATATTGCTATGAAAGCACAGTCACTCAAAGTAGGTAGATCAATGTATAAACTGTTAACGAAAGGTTTAATAACCTGTGCCAATTTTCAGAGTAACCAATGAACTCGTCCATAGATGCATTGAAGGTCGTTGTAACAAGAATAGATATGGGTTACATTCGACTTTTAATTTACTCCAATTTTCATTAGAAAAAAAACTGCGCATGTTATGAAACTGATGTATAGTTCTTTATGTCCGTAGCAAATACTGTCCCCAGTCTAAGCGTCACTAGCAAACAGTGCACACACCTGTGCTTGCAAGACCAAATAGCCTAGGTCTACACTCGTGCGATGAGATGTCAATCGCATCTTCTCAGACCTTTCTGGTGAGCTCGGAAAAACACTTTGTTTTGTCTAAAAGTTACGATTGCAGGTAATTACACAAAAAATTGATCGAGTTAATCTAGCATCGCTTTAGATAACTCGAGACCCTCTATAGTGCTCCAGTACAGGGTCGGATCCAGCAGTTTTTGAAAGGGGGGTCTAGGTCTCACCGCTGGCACTTAAATCCAAACCCGTAGCAACGGCTTTCAAAGGGGGCAACCTCCAAAAATAGTTGACAGGCCACAAAAAAATTAAATAAATAAATTAAATAAAAATAACAACCTGTACACACACTGTAAAATCCTATTTCGGGGGGGGGGGGGGGGGGGGCTTCGTCTAACTTTTTTGATTTCTTTTAAATGTTTAATTTTTCCGTATTTTGAACCTTCTCGTTACAAAAAGTGCGGGGGAGCTTCCAATGCAGATCAAAACTCATATATTAAAATTATAACAAAAGATTTTTTAAAGAAAAAGTGAGCCCCTCTCCCCCACATTCTGCGGGGACAATTTGAATCTTTCTCTTCTTTGATTAAAATATCCCCATAATATAAGGAGATAAATATTCTCTTATGCATACTCCCTTTCATGACTTTTTATGCATACTTTTTAAAGTTGGTTACTTTAGAAGATGGTTCAAAAATGGCGTAGCCGTACGTTCGCCGGAATCTTCCGATGATATCAAAGTGAAATCTTTCATGTTACGTGTGGGTGGTAGAGGCCCGGGGCCGGGGTTGTGAAGGTACACGGAGGGAAGCCATAAGCAAAACTCTATCTAGAGAGCAGAAAGGGCAGAGATTGAAGTACTTATTTTATTGAAAATACTAGACGTAAAAATATCTATATTACAGGAAAAAAACACACTCTCTCTCTTCCTCTTTCTGCAAAAATAAAGGGGGTTCCAAGACCCGGAACCCCCTCCCTCTCCCCCCGGATCTGCCAATAGAGTTAAAATTCAACCATTACGATAACTGCACGCTTAAGCCTGTTTTAATTCTGTTATTAATTTTAAAGGCTACATTACAATTGTGATGGATACCTAGATCAACATTTCATATTCATATCATTTCAAGGTCATGATTTTTTTTATCGTTACAGCCTAATTAAGCAGACTTAAATAACGACGAAAATTACAAGATACATGTAAAAAAAAAATAGTTACACCTTTGTTAAATCACTAAATCTAGAAATTTTCTTTGAATTTCGTTTAGAAACACATGCATATGGTTCACGTATTGCAGTCCTTTTTTAAAGGACAGCAACTTGTTTATTTATTATCTTAAAAGGGGTTCAGGGAAACAACGTTTTATATCATGCTAATCTTAGAGGAATATCAGTCATTAGCGTTAATTACGCTTTGATTGAATTCACGGGGAAAATGCACTTCATTTGTTGGCATGAACTGTTCAGTGGTTTATTCAATTTCTACACATTTTTTTATTTCTACCGACACCTTAATTTAAGGTGGAATTTTAAGTAAAATGTTCACACAAGTTAAATAATAGCTGAGGAAAAGTGTAATGTTCCACTTTTTATTCTGTGACATTAATAAAACCAGGGATTTGATACTTCAGGTTTCCTTGAAAGCCAAACTTGTATTCATTAACTACATAATTCAGTTAAAAATATAGTATTTATACTATATCATAAAAGAAAGACAAGTGAGATTTGATCATCATTTTAGATGAAAGAACCAAAGCTAAATAAGTCTGCCATAGTGACATTTAACCGCAATAAATATTAATATATAATCGATCGTCATTCGGAATAAAATAACCCATGGATTTCTGATTAGGTCGATGATCGGAAAAACAGTTTTACTTAAGTATAAATTAAATATGAGATAGCCTCAAACTCTTTAGTGATGTTTATTTTTTTTTTTTAATTGAAACAAAATTTTATTTTGCTGTGCACTTATCTTTTCTTTTTTTGGTTACAGGGAATGACGTAATCCATCAGTTGACAAAGGGAAATAGCTCCTCCCTGTATGTTTCCATCACACTAGAGAATGGTACAACACTGTACGAGTTGTACGAACAGTTTTCTGTTTCGGATGAAGCAGAGAAATATAAACTTTTTCTGGCGGGAAATGCTACAGGAACCTTAGGTACCTGATACGTATTTATCAATACAAGGGACACAATGGATGTGAATAAATGAGTTAATAGATAATAGTTGATAAATGTTTACGAACTGTGCAATTAACCTACAAAATCAAGATTACTCTATTTATAGCTACTGTAAATCCCTAATATTTCGCAACAACTTTATTTTCACGAGATAGTTCCTTTTATTTATAGGCGAGACAAAATTTCGGTTATTTTCTATATAGTATTTAATGAAAAAATACATGCGAGCAGATCAATTTCGCGTATTTACGCGAAAATAATATCCCCGCAAATAAATGTTATTTACAGTATTGCGAAACTATTTTTAAAAAACTTCTAAGGAACATATTTTAAAGGAGCACACGGCGGGTTTGACTGGTTCGGCAGGGGATGCTCATTCCTCCATGGCACTTGATCCCACCTCCGATGCTTTGGAGGTCAGTGTTTGCCCTGCTCCCGATTTGTATTGTTTTAGTGGACTTTGAGCTTGAATACTGTTTGTTATCTCCATGTTTCATTTTACCTGTTCAAAAATTGGATTCCTGAGTTATCACACGCACTAAGAGTACTGGTCTTGAATTGCATTCATTAGCTTTCAATAGAGTGAAGGAGTCAATTATTCGACTACTGTCTGTCGTGAAGGTTCTGCATGGCTAAGCATCTGTACACATAATGATTATTGTTTTTTTAAACTCTATTTTTAAGCTTTATCTAAACTCAGGTTCGGCTTTGACTTCCTACATTTAAGTTTAATCTTTCGTTGCCCCACCCTACCCTCGAGGTTCATGATTCGAATTAACTTGTATCTACACTGCCTGAGGATGCTTTTTTGGATGGAAGTCTTTGCTGTTATTGAGGAGATTTTTCCTATGTATTCCTATGTAAAACTGAACATCAATCGTGGTATTATCCACCTAGAGGTCATGTATTGAACAAACGTGAGTCTAGCCTTCCTTTGAATTCTTCCATTTAAATAAGATAAAGCATAGTTCTGTTATTCTTGAGAAAAAATATTGATATGACCAATTATGACTTAAGATTTTTAGAGATTTTTCTCATATATACATGTATTTCTATTTATAACTTTGATCCCCTGTTTTGGCCCAACCCTACCCCGGGGTTATGATATAGAAAAAATGAATCCTCACTACCTGAGGATGCTTCTGTATTTAAATATAACAAATCATGGTTTTGCTGTTCTTGAGAAGATAAAAAAAAATTTCCATATATTTTTATGATAAAATTGATTCCCTACTGTGGATCCACTTTACCCTGGAGGTCATTATAAGAACAAATATGAATCTATACTATATAATAAAGCTTTCACATAAGATTCATCTTTTCTGGTATAGTGGTTCTTGAGAAGATTTTAAAAAGATTCCATTCATTTTGCACTAATTCTTAATTATCTCCATTTGAAAGAGGGCAAGGTCCTCAACTTGAACAAGCTTGAATATCCTTTGAGACAAAAACAGAAATACATGTAATCTGAAATAATTTATGTAAATTCTTTAATTCTACAGGAGATAGGATGTTAAATACTGGGGAAGCTGCCCGTGATCTGTCAGGGATGCCCTTCAGTGCCCCGGACACAGATAACGACAACAGTGGAGGGAGCTGTGCTGCCGACCTGAGCGGGGGCTGGTGGTTTAACAACTGTCACTCCGCGTACCTTAACGGTCCCTGGGCCCCGGCGTACTGGGGGTATCCCTGGTACCCCACGGTTGATTATGGAACGTCTATAAGAGGAACAATGATGCTTATCAAACATCACTAGGTACAGCAATTATTATTGAAAGATCTCCCTTATAACGATATCTCGATTATAAAAAAAAAATAGCACTCTGTACAGGTGCGTGTTACTCATATGAAAAATTTATGGCTTTTTAAATACTTTCTGAGGGATAGACGTTATAGGTATTTTTACCGGTTGTTTTTGGGTTGTTTTTTTTTAGATGATGATTTAAACAATTGCGAAAGCGTGGATTGACGATTCAATAGATATATAAAAGCACATCCCATTGATGAAACATTTCTGTCGTTTCACAGCTCTGTTAAGGCTGCATAAAGGGGGCAGGACCTAAATTATACGGGAAATGTTTACTGTGACATCACACAAAAATAGCAATTCCTCAGAACAACAGAAAATTAAATAATTTGCGATTTTAAACTGCATAAGAGTAATGAACTACATCAAAACTTACCACTATATTCATTTTTTGTCGCTAGTTAAATCCCACACAGCAAGATATAAACAAATCACTGATCGCAAAGCACTTGTCGACATGACGTCAACATGGTAAAATCTGACGCATTCTATGTGTAGTGAGAGGCGGATCAAGTATTTTTTTTTCACAGTGAAGATTGCATGCTATTACTAAACAGAATGTTATTTGTAAATGTTAGGTAGACCATCAATACAAATATGAAACCCTTCTTTAGTGCAATAATTTTAATACTATCGAGAGAATGTATTGAATTAATTCTAACGTGCTTTTTATACAGGAATTGCATGTTTCACGCCAAGTGCTTCATTAAATCGCTTTTTTGCAAGGGCATACACCTAATATATATTGTCCATTTTTTAAATATACATAACAGAAACATTCATTAACTTGAAAAATGCTGCTGCTTTCCTGAAATCGAGAACATTACATAATAAATACATAAAATACTTGGTAAAGGTCACACATATTTTCACTAGAGGTAAATAACTTGAAATTTATACTAATAAAATGCGAATTCTATTTAAAGCAGTAGCAGTTTCCATAAACTACAAGATATGTAGAAACAATTTTTGACTTAAATTTTTAATTTTAACTAGGGTATGCCCTTATGATATTGAAATATGTTCATGACCTACATACAGTACACATTACATACATTCATCACGTGAATCTCCAATAACGTGACCAAACCAAATTCAATACAGAGAAGGGTATAAAATGTTATTTCAATTAATATTAAAATAATTTGATAATATAGAAGCTTTACAAAAATAAATTCCTTGTGAATCCAATGAAAGGAGCGAGGGGAAGACCATCAAAAAGTGATGACAAGTTGGAGAATCGGGTTTTGGACGTTATCCGGGAAAAACGACGTTTAATTGTTCCTGAAGTCGGTGACATGATCGGAGTAAGGAAACCAATGATTCAAATTCTGTTCCAATTCGTTTACTGTTGTTAAATATGCATGCGTTGGCATGTAGGTTTAATTGGTGTTGCATGACATGATTGTCTATTTCAAAGACGATATTATTGTAATGTGTAAGCCTTATAATAAACAAAAGCACAAATACTTTATTTGTCATATTGATTTGTATATGCAAAGTAATTAATTGACATGGTTACCATGTTTGATTTTGACAAGTAGATATGAGTTAAATATTTTTTATTATGTTCTGATTCACCAGTTCAATCGAACATAAATTATTTATAAAATGAAACTCTAAACACTTTTATATAGGATGAGCTCGCATGCGCGAGTGCAACAGACGTCGACGATAAAGAAAGCATTGATGATATAAGAAACATAATTTTATTAAAACGTATATGACCCCACCCCTGGATATCAAGACCCTAGGTTATCCGATTATCAGGTTCTGAAAATCAGCCTTGAATAATTGAAAATTATCACAAAAAATGTCTGAATTCTCAAAGTGATGTGTATTCACCCACGGTTATTCTTTAAACTTCATAATGAGAGTTAGTCATATTATAAAGGAAAATTAATAAATCTAGAATAACTTAGCAGGAAATGCAAATAAAAATACCTAATATCCAAATAAAAATTTATCAACAAATATATCTAGGATAAAAAAAATTAAATTAGAGGTTTCCAAGCATTTGAAGAAAACTGCATGATTTTTGTACTTCTAGGGTACTTAAATTTCTTCTTTTTGCCGCAAGTTTATTATAATGCATAGTTTATAAAGTATTTCGTATCATTGCAAAATTTCATAAATCACTTATATATTTATTTCAAACTTATATGGATTGGTATCTAAGACTAAGATTAAGGAAATTCTACTGTTTCGTTAAATATGTTCAAAGAACTTTCAATTACATTAAGATACAAGAAATGCAAATTGTTGCATAAAAAGATTGCAATTTCAAGCTTCCTTTAGAGACTTTCAGTTTCTGAATTTTAAAAAAAATATATTAAAGAGTTATCCTACCTGGCTGAGAAGGGGAAACAAAATTCCTATTTTCTCTTTAACATAACGTTTTCAGCTGAACACAAGCGCCTTCTACACAGTTTTTGATCAGTTAATCATACACATCAGCATTTGCAGTTTTGATAGCACCCCAATTAGAAGACTATAAAGACTAAAATGACTTAAAATTTTGCAAACATTCAGGAAGAAGTCCGTCTCTAAAGATATCTGAAAAAAAAAAAACTTTCGATCAAAAAGATTTCAATATCAGATTGCGATTTAAAACTACTTTATTATTCCCAAAACACCTTCTAAACACTTAGAATCCCACAGAGCTTGTGCCTATAAAAAGCACTATTACAATTTAGTCTCATATGCAGAATAATCAAGACAATGCTATATTAGTAGTTAATCAATTAAATATAAACACATACGTACAGTAATTTCGCTCTGGAAAAGGCTTTGTCTGCATAAGACAACACCTCACCACCTTCACCAAGATAATTACAGATCTTGCAACTGTAAAGGGGTTTATTTGAATGTATAAGATCCCAGACCATGCCAACGTAATCAAGATATTTGCAGATCTTGAATAGGCCATGTGTCAGATATGTCAGATCCCACCAGCTTCATTAAAGTACTGACAAATCTCGAAAAGGGCATTGTCTGCATAATACTACATCTCGGACCTTTCCAGCTTCATCAAGATACATACAAATCTTGAAAAGGACTTTGTCTAAATATACATTCAAAAATGCACCTGGACAACATTACTAACATCTGAAATACTACAACAGAAAATAAAAGTTCTATTATTAAAAATTTTGATTCATTTTCATCAAGATTTATGCTCAGAAACTGTAGAACTCTAGAACTGTTCGAACCATATCATGAAATACAAATGCATTTAATTGTTTCCAATGAACGCATCTCTCTAAATAAAATACATGTGTCTCGTAACTATTAATAAAGAAAGCATATTTTATTTTCAAGACCACACAAGGGGTAGGTATGTCCTGTAACTCAGAATCATATTCACGCATGAATGAACATAGGATCCGAGGGAGCATTCCCGGGGCAAGGCTCAACTTTGACGCTTGTCCGATTGCCCGTGTCCGACTAAGTGAATCTCCAGACACTCTTGCCCCGATCAAACAAGTAAACGTTTCGTACAATATTGAATATTCTGAAAATAATTTTAAAAATAACAAAATTCATTTTATACTTTGATATTTTTTTTCAAAATTGCAAATCAAATATGCTAGTGTTCAGTTACACCTCAACCAATATTGCCTATGGAAAGGATGTGATCGACACTATGCTTCAGACACTGTTTCTCTATTTAAGATAACTAATACATGTAGTTTTGTTTCCTTGAATAGAAAAATCTTTATAATTATTATTATAATTGATCATAATTATAATTATACGTCCATGTACTTCATTCTTGAGAGTTGTACAATTTCTTTTAATCTCTGTTCAGAGTTCAACAGATAAACAACGAATTCGGACAAGTTACATTTGTTGGCAACTTGTTTGATAGACAAGTGGATATTGTATTTACTGTGTGAGCCCTGTCTACAGGGACTGCTAGGTTTCTTTAAAGATCAGTCCAAAAGCAGTACCTTAGCAATGCCGGAGCAGGTCTATGGTAGTCCGCGGGCAATCTCATTGCAATCCTAACTTTCGGGAAAGCAGTCGAGGATCAGTTCCTGGAACTGCTTCAGTGTCGTATTAGGTCTTTCTTGTATGAAATATATGGAGATAACGAACAGTATTCAAGCTCAAAAGTCCATTAAACAATACAAAATAGGAGCAGAGCAAACACGGACCTCCAAACATCAGAGGTGGGATCAGGTGCCATGGAGGAGTGAGCATCCCCTGCCGACCGGTCACACCCGCCGTGTGCTCCTTGTCATGATCGGGAAATAACGGAAAAAATCCGTCGACAATTCAGTGTGTAAATAATGGCCTAACAATTAGTATGAAAAACGTCAGTCAGCATTTGACTCAATGATAAATTGTATTTGCTGACAAGGTCATTGTATCGACTATAGAACTTACGAAATGATGACTTTAAACGAGACAGCTGATATTCTTGTTTCATCAACTTATTTGTCAATAATTTACCTCGTTTTAGAAATTGTTCATACGTAGAGCATGCTCTTGCGTATCGAATCACTTGAGAGATATATACCCCGTATGCAGGTGATGAAGGTATATTGCTGCATAAGTAAGGGAAGTTGACGATTGAAAAGTTAAAGTCATCACGTTTATCATAAAGCTTGGTTGTTAGATTACCATTAACGTCTTTTTCAAGTAAAATATCCAAATATGAAACAGATGTGTCGGACTCTGTGGTATCTTTTATCTCAAGTTCACCAGGAACTGAACTTTCTCCAAAGCAATAATTTAATTCTTTACTTATGGTTACCTATGTACAATAAATAAAATAATCAGGATTTGTTCTTTACAAATACCTTTCTCATAATCAATATATATTTAAATTAGTTTGATTACCAAAATATTCACATCAAAATATTTTTAGGTATATATACAAATTGATTTACTGAAGGACTACATCAGATTTATCTACATCTGAATATACTGCAGACAGATAATTCAATATGTTAACATTTAAAAGTAAAATATTCTGTTTTCCACTTTATAACACAATATTATGGAAAACATATCTTAAGGCATAAAAAGGTAAAAACTTACATTTTCAGGAACTGTCTTAGGTCTTCAAATAAATTTTAAATCAGCAGCTTAAACTGTATGTCTTACACCATGAAATCTTGAGCTAAATCTGAATAAAACTCAGTACCCCACAAAGACCAAACTTTCAACCAATGAAATCTATCCATTTCAGATATGTGTGTGGTCATGTAAAAGTATATGTACAGGTGTGGATCCAAAGGGGGTGTATAGCTATGTCACTAAATACCCATGTTAGTAAAGAATGAACAGAATGAAACTTTAATAGAAAACTTATCATTTATGCATTTATAACATATGTAATAGTTTATTTAGTTTATTTAATTTATATTTAATATTTATTTCATTTAAAATCATTTCAACTTTTATTATTTTTAATTAAAGTACCTCTACTACACTAACAGACATACATTTTTCAATATTGTGTTTCATTTTCATATAACTTAGTAACCAATACGGAAAAAAGGGCAAAAAGGGACAACAAATTACATGTACTAACAAACCACTGTGATTTGAAAGTAGTTTAATAGTATAGCAAATCACATGCAAATGAGCTAACAAACTACTATAACAAACCATGAACAAACCACATCAACAAACTACTAACAAACCACATCAACAAACTTCTACCAAACCACTTCAACAAACTACTACCAAAACAAAACAAACTACATGTACTAACAAACCACTCAAAGAAACTACTGACAAATCATCTCAACAAACTACTAACAAACCATTCTAACAAACTACTAATAAATCACTGGTAACGAATTATTATTCTTTTGAGACCGATCACTATTCGTTATTATCAACATCCCCCCCCCCCCCCCAGTGAACACCAGACTAATGGTTTTCATTGTAGTCAAACCAGACAGGACTCTAGTGCAATCCGAACCTATGATAAAAATATTTAAAAATATTACAGAATGTGTGGCTGATCTTTTGTGATTTTAATGATTCACTACAAATCGAAGAAGCAATGGTAAATCCAGCTTTTTCGTTATTCTAATGAATATGAATACATGATTTCATTTTAAGTAAAGGAATTATGAATCATAAGCTAATTTTAGTATATATGTATGAAACGAACAAAACAAAACAGTTTAGGAGAATCAGGTGTGACTGTGAATCATATTCTTTTAGAATGTACTGATTTTTCGCCTATTCGAAATAGACTTTTTAAAAATGCACGAACGATGTATGAACTTTTTACAAATGTTACTGTTGGAATAATTTTATAATACTTACATGAAACTGATTTGTACAGTAAAATTTAGAAGTCAACAATTTTAGCATTTTTGTTGAGAAATACTTGGAGAAATATATATTTTGATTGTTTAGATATTTCAGATTTTTAAGTCCGTCGGATGGGACGTAAAATGGTGCCCCGTGTCAAGGATTACAACCCCTTTGGCACGCAAAAGATCGTTTCTCTGGTGTTCGAAAAAGAGTAGGCTCATTGGGGGCCGCCAGAGAAACCCAAACCTTTCAAAAACCGATTTAACTGATTATACCGCCGAAATATGGCTGAAAGATTGCCGACTCGGCGTTAAACAATATTTAATCAATCAATCAATCATTGCACCCGGCATAGGATTGAGTTATCAAATGACCACAGTGTGTCACTGAAAAGGGGATTCGATGGTCTTCATAAAGGCATCTCTTTTCACTATAAAAAGTAAGCAATATTTTTTGTAATATCTTTGATATTGCAAGATTTCCTTTAAAAAGCAGAAGCTTTGTATAGGAGAACACAATATAAAATATATTTAGATGAGATTAAAATCATCGTTTGATCACCCATGGAGAAACTGTCTAGACAGAAAACACATTGTCATTTAAATGATTAAAGCTTTAACATATAGATCTAATTCGTTACTTCACCGAGAGCTACATGTAAGAATCCCTCCAGACACGAAAGAAATGCAAAAGATGAACCTTCATTTTATGATCAAAATAGAGTTACTGAACATGTTCATAAACGACTAAAAACAGAATCTAAAAGCATATACCAACTTCCCCAATAACTTAAGCACCTGCAAAATAACATTAAGTTTCTCAACTGGAACGTGCTTAGAACCAAGTAGTGAAAATTTTCAACTAAGAGGGATAGATTTTACTAATATATATTGTGTTGGATTGAGTTTAGAAGATGAGTTTTCCATTTGATCTGTTCCTACACCTTAATGATATGAATCTTCTTCTTACATTTATTTCTTTAATCTAGTCCACCTTCTAATTTGTGTTATAACATGAAAATAAAAGTGAATTAACTTGATGACATTGTGAAATGTTAAGATTTTGTACTTTGATTTTGAAGACCTTTTGCTTGGAGTTCGCTCGATTTCCTTTTGGATTGACCCCAAGTGCAACCTGGGCTAATGCAGAACGAACACCGTTAGCGAATCCTCATTGCGGAAGCGGATCTTGAAGTAAAAACTGTCAACTTATTTCATAGAATTGAAAAATAACGCCTTTTCAAATGCAAAATCTTGACATTTTACCATACCATCTAAACAAATTCACTTTTACTTTTATGCAAAAAATGTAAAAGTTGGACCAGACAAAAAAAAGAAAAAAAATAGATTCAGATAATATTGATGGAGAATAGAACAGAGATTTAATCCACCAATAAGAATTAGTAAAGTGTATCCCTCTTGATTTTTTTTTTTGTATTAAACAAAAGCTTAGAAATAAAATCCTAGATATACATGCAATTATGCATTATTCCTGAATGGGCACCAATTTTGAAAATTAAATGCTCCATTAATTATTACATGATTTATTTTTTCTTTTCTCTGAAGATAACATATTTTTTAAAATGATGTCATCGTCTTTTTTGGAAATGTTCAGAAACTCTTCTTAGATCATGACATGTCGATTCATAATTTGCTTTTTGTGTCTTGCTGGATTTTCAGCTCTCAGCAAAGTAATGTTTTTGATCTTTGTTGTTATATCTTTAATCATATAAATTAAAAATAATTTCTATCTGATCAGATTCTCCATAGATGATCAAACGACGAATTTAATCTCATCTTCATTTCTTCTAAACTGCATTCCCTTATACAAATTGCTGCTGTTTTCAAGGTGATATTAGTATATCAAAGCTGTTTTTAAAAAAAATATTGCAAACTTTCAACAGTTTGTTTTCACTAAAAATTGTCTCAAGATTATTCCAATTAATCCAAACATAACAAGGAGCAAACGGTAGCCGTGATTGAAGGACAGAGAATGCTTATTCCTCCATGACACCTGATGAAACTCTGTTTACGTATGTCCGTGTTGACTTTGTTCATAATTTGTATTGTTTAATTGGACTTTTGAGCATGATCGCTATAATTTATATTCACATTTCACAATTAGTCTTTAAATGAAACACATTTGTCTGACTCTGGTGTGTCTTTTATTTTGAGTTCAGTGGGCAATATCGAATCAGTGTTATGAATAAGAATAAATATTGTTAGTTTATGAAATTGGTCAATATATCTAAATGACTTTTTTTCATTTTTACCTGAGCTTTTTTTCATGCTTTATGATTTCATCATTCATACAATGGTCCAATAAGCTTCCAAATAAGAATATTGAATCGATATTCGATCGATAGTCTTATACATAATTTCTACAAGTAACCAATCACAGATATGATAAGAAAAATACATTAAACTAACAAGCCTCTTTTATAATACATTAAAGATTTAAATTTGTACCTTTCTGCTGAAAGATCACATTAGCAACTTGTAAAACGAACGCTGTTGTTTCCTATAGAGGCAAACTACAATATGCACAGTCTGTTGGTCGCCATTTTAAATTTTTTCTTCTTTATGGTTTCTAAAGCTACCTTTATTTCCACAATATATACAGCAAAACTAGAATTAGATAATAAGAAGTCAAATAACGAAATTTTAGGAGAATACGAAGCTCGTTCGTTCTGTGTGTGTTCAGAAATATGTCGAAAGAATGGTTGTTTCTTTGGATACAATAGTAAACTGAAGAAGTGTCGTACCCACAAGAAGATGTTCACGTCTAATATGTCCGAGGAGACCGGTTGGAAATACTATTCTGATGACTGTACGTATTACATCCATTTTTATCTTTTTACAAAGATCACTCAAAACATTACACGCGCTTGCAGGTTAATGATTTTTATCAATGTTCACCATGCATGTGTATTTTACAGAAAAGCTTCAGAAGAGCTATTTTGTTATATTTTATTATAATTTACTTTTTTTGTCCTAAATTTTTATGAAAATGGAAAGCTTTTCTTTGTTCTTTATTCTTTTTATAATTATTCAAGGGGTGACATATGAATTTATATTAATTCAAGTTTTAATTGAAAAGGTTTACAAATATATGAAAATATTGACCTTTCAGATTTTTTTCTGAAATAATGACAAATTCTCAATATTCAAAGCTGTATACTTCATATGGTCTGTAAACGTTAGGATGGAGAGAACTTGAAACACTGAAATGTTAGTCAATTCTCAGAATTGACAAAAATACATTGCGTAGTAGAAAAGATAAAGGGTGTCTGACGACACAAAAATTCGTCGGGCCTTCACATAATTTCACATAATTTCACATAATTTCGCTGAAGTCATAATGAACTTGCTTATAGTGTCTCCATTGGCACATACACTGCTGCGTACTTCAATTCATATATCAATTGCGAAAACAAATTCATAACACCACAGTGGCCAGTTTTTGTCCGTTCATTTCAATAATTTTCTAAACTAAGATAATCTACACCTTTCATAATCTGTATTCTTCATAAGAAGCACTTTCTGAATGCTGCATAGGAAATTTTAATAAATATTTCATTGAATAATATTTCTCTTCACGGTGAAACAATTTTACATAATATTTGGAGGCACAATTCCAACAATGTCAAATAGTGGTTCGTGGCTTTTGTGAAAAAAATGTCACAAGAAAATTCAAATACTAGTTCCTGCGGTAAGTGATAAACATTTCTCGTGTTAAATACTGTATTTTTAAATCTAGGTATTCATCTGGCTCATTTTAAAATTCTTTAAGAATTCGGAGAAAATCCATTTGAAGTCAATAATCATACCGAGATTAATATGTCACTAACTTACACACAGATAAATAACGGTCTTCACATAGGACGTTTTGCACCTGACTTTAAAAGTTTACGATAATGTTATCTGATCTTAAACGTGCCCTGTCCCCCACATCACTCGAAATCTTTCATTGATCTTCTAGTAACAAGTATAAATCAGTATCAGAAACATATGCATGTGCTGGTTTATATCGTGAAAATTTCTTTTTTTTTCTTCTGCACAAGACTCACATTTCAGAAAATTTATATCAACATTTTATGAAATAACATTGGCATTTTAAGGTCACATTTCTCAATAATACATAATTTTCCCCAAGATATTGTCATTGAAGTATTGCTACTTAAACACGTTTCCTCACAAAAAAATATAGTTCCTTACCAGCCATTTTTGCAAGATAGCAGAGGATGTTGTTACTAGATAACCCTATCGGTAATCACTAACATTGGCAATATCACAATTTTTGGTGTTTATTTTTACTTCGACATTTTGAAACAGTTTAGAAATCTTCAGATAATGACAATTATGATTAATTTTGTTGTATATTACAAAGAAATACAAAACAGATATTAGAGCAACGTGTCGTCTTACCTTAATACTCTTTATGAAATTAAAAAGAAAATAGCAAAGAAAGTGTATGGGAACACTATAAGTATTACAGATACAAGAATTACTAAATACTAAGTGTATGAGGCGAATCTTTGAAGGGGAATCTCGTTTGCTTTAGCGGACACACGACGCATACAGTGTGGTTAAAACAAAATAGACTATAAACGAAAACAAAGCGAACCCTTTGGAACCTCTTTTGGGAATTACTGTGGTCTTCATTTTTCTCAGGATCAGTTTTGTAATCATGAGCCTCCTTAGATAGGAAATAGAAAATGTTCTATGTATATATTTTTCCATCAAATAAATGTATATAACAATATACCTCAAAGATAAGCTTGTGAAAACAAGCCTTTCATTGTGGATCACAACCTAACGTTATCTTTTTATCCCGATTTTATCTTTCAAATAGAGTGCTTCCTCTACCAAATACCTGCATATCCACCTTACGTCTACCTGTTTATCTACCTGTACGTCTATCTGTATATCCACCTGTACGTCTACCTGTATATTCACCTGTAAGTCTATCTGTATATCCATCTGTACGTCTATCTGTATACTCACCCGTACCTCTATCTGTATATCCACCTGTACGTCTAAATGTATATCATTCTGTACGTCTTTTTGTATGTTCACCTGTACGTCTAACTGTATCTTCACCTGTAAGTCTACCTGTATATTCACCTGTAGGTCTATTTGTTTATCCACCTGTACGTCTATCTGTAAATCCACCTGTACGTCTAGATGTATATCCACCTTTACGTCTAACTGTATATCCACCTGTACATCTAGATGTATATCCACCTGTACATCTAGATGTATATCCACCTTTACGTCTAACTGTATATCCACCTGTACATCTAGATGTATATCCACCTGTACATCTAGATGTATATCCACCTGTACATCTAGATGTATATCCACCTGTACATCTAGATGTATATCCACCTGTACGTCTATCTGTATATCCACCTGTACGTCTATCTGTATATCCACCTGTACATCTAGATGTATATCCACCTGTACATCTAGATGTATATCCTTCTGTACGTCTTTTTGTATATTCACCTCTACGTCTAACCGCATATCCACCTGTAGGTCTATCTGTATATCCACCTGTACGTCTATCTGTATATCCACATGTACGTCTATCTGTATATTCACCTGTACGTCTATTTGTATATCCACCATCACGTCTACCTGTGTATCTACCTGTACGTCTACTTGTATATCCACCTGTACGTCCATCAGTATATCCACCTGTACGTTTACCTGTTTATCCACCTGTACGTCTATGTGTGATCTAACTGTAATCATACAAAATTGACACTACCTTAAGAAATCCAAATTAAATTCTTGTTCTCCCGTTTCAGCTCTTTCTTCAGATTGTAAAGACCTTCCTGAAAATTGTGCCACTAATTCTGGTGTGTATATATGTCTTTAATACCCATATTTCTTCTCACATAAAACCTTCCATATGTTTAAAACTGCAATTTCTGTATATTTCTTTTCCTGTGTAAGGTATTTCTATAGATTGCAAGGACCTTCGTAATAATGGTCACACTAAATCAGCAGTGTACGACATTTATCCCTCTGGGGCAAGCTCTCGTCCTGTCAAAGTTTACTGTGACATGGAAACAATGGACGGGGGATGGACGGTATCTAACCTTTTTATAATTTTTTTTTCTTCACTTTTTTACTTTATAAAAATCTTGATTCTGTTGTTTACCATATTAGTAGGAGACTTTATAACATTTATATTCTGATTTTTTGTCGGCTACACACATCATAGACTTATTATTTAATAGTAATTAAATGATATATCTTTGCAAAGGCAATCCAAAAAAGAGTGAACGGATCTGAGAGCTTTGACAGGAATTGGACAGAATATAAGAATGGTTTTGGTACACCGGAACAGGATATCTGGATCGGTAAAGATAAATTTTATATCAAAATTATACAGTTGATCTAGTCTAAAATATCAAATATTTCTGATGATTACATTATTTACGTATGATGAAGTCGACTTGTGACTATACGGGCCTGGTCGGGTATTGATTGACAGAGGCATAGGTTAACAAAACCATAACGGGTCCTTTAGTGACTAGTAAACAGGAATCCAAATTCAGTAATTGCTTTTTAAATACTGTATAGGGGATTAATTTCACGGGTTGTAATTTTCACGTTTTTCTCTCCTCGGACACGATCGCGGTTTGTTGAATTCGCGGAATCGGTATATAATAAAAGTAACCTACTTTGTCTTTATTCGTGTAATCCATAGTATAGCTAGAACGACATTTATCAGCGTTATGTATTCACTTCACGAACAGGGTAGGTTTATATAAAATTATTAAATTTAGTAGTTAATTGATGATTAATCAAAACAAGTGCCGTTATTAAACTTTTTTGACTATAAACGTCAAATGACTTTCCTATATGCTTTTACGATGAGTACATGTGTACACATCTTTCCGAAGGTATAACACATTGCAGCGGGGGAAAAAAAACACTGGACGCTAATAAATATATTAATGTTGGTAGACATATTAATATCCTTCCATATCTTCACCAAGATCGATAGTTATCCGAATGATATTTTTTTAAACCAAAATTTCCATAAAAACTAACACGCATAATGCTATATTGCAGGGAACAAATACACGTGGTAACGTTAAGCACGGGTAGTCAAAACCCATGTCCCATGTGTTTTGATTGATGAAACATGCATCTATTAAAACAACTGTTGAACAATAAAAACAGGTTATTAGCTGCTTATTTGAATTAAAGTAAAGCGTGATAATTAAGATAATTGAATGACAAGTACGCGTACGTATACTACTCGTAATTACTGAAATGAATGACCATGTATTGTACGTATATATACATGTACCTATCGTAGTCTATTCTAAAATTTCCAAATAAAACATCGAGGTTTAATATTTAAAACTTATTCACTGTTTCTTGAATTCACGGATTAATTAACACAGTGAATATAGCGAATATTAACACCGCGAGTTATTTTCCCCCTATACAGTAATCAAATTAATAAACATTTTAAAATATATAAATTGATAATTTAAATGATAAAGGAGTTCATTCGTTTAGATACTGACGTCTGCCATGTTTATGTTTACAACAGCACTGGCTTTAAAACGGGCAAGTTGATTGGTTGACTAAAATGTTAGCAAATACAGTTGGTCAAGTTGGTAGTCCTTAATAACTCCTTCCCTCAAACTGTGTATTGAACTTACTCTACAGTACTAGTCAGTAAATATTGTGTTGACCAATCAAAGATACTCTAATTTCATGAACAAACTATTTTTTTCGGGGATATTCATTTTAAACAAAGTGATTTCTTTGCTATACATCTTTAAATTGATTTTGAATATACCTTAATATAGGAAATGACCTTATCCACCGGCTTACAGAGAAAAAGAAGTCATCCCTCTTGGTTTCCATCACTCTAGTGAATGGTACAAGACTATTCGAATTGTACGACCAGTTTTCTGTGTCGGATGAAGCAGAGAAGTATAAAATTTTTCTGGCGGGAAATGCTACTGGAACCTTAGGTTTGTGACAAACAAAACGGTGAACCTTACAAATGAGAGAGAGTGAGAGAAAAATCATAGCATCTCAAATATTCATCATAACACAGTGAATTTGTGTGTTAAATGCTGTCTCATGTCAGTTGATTATGGCATGAAAATGTTTGCAATATATGAAATGATAAATTTCAATAGTATAGGACCTATATAAACATATTTATATGACCTTTAATACACAATGAAACATACCGAATTAAAGAAAAATCCCATAACTTTGCTTTATTACAGTAATGATTAATTTTCCCACTTTATGTTCTTCTAATGAGTTCAGAGTCCGTGTCTTTGTTTTTATTTCGTTTCTTAGGTGACAGCATGCTTAACACCGGGTTAAACGGCAAAAATTTATCTGGGATGTACTTCAGTACGCCCAAGACGGATAACGACAAGAGTGGAGGATTCTGTGCCGGAAGTGTAGGAGCACGAGGAGGGTGGTGGTTTAACGATTGTCACTACGCCTTCCTTAACGGTAACTGGGCCTCAGTGATGTGGACACTACCTTGGTATCCTACAATTACGTCTGCATTATCTATTAAGGAAACGATGATGATGATCAAGCGACACTAGGTACCTCATTCATACTTAAGAGCCTATTTTATATAAATCTGATACAGGCGGGAAAAATATCTACAAGGGGTGTCCCAACGTTTCAAAGATGACTGTATTTTCTTAATAAGTGGCGCAACTTTAAAAAAGTTCACCTAGAACAAAAATATTCTTAGTTTGTGCAAATACAACCTATATGTTGGCAGACATGTTTCCCAAAATTTATTTTTAGGTCATTGTTTTTATACAATTATCAATTTACCTTAACAATGCAGAGGGCTCACGGATGGTGTGACCGACCGCTCTACAGAGGGTTATTATACCTCCTGAACACCTGATCCAAAATTTGGCGTTTCCAAAGGCCCGTGTTATGGCCTCTTAACGATTCGTATTCTGTAATAAAATGAAGAGATTTAATACTGTTCATTATCTTCGACTTTTACACGCCTATTCAATAGGACTTAGATTGGAATGTGTCATGAAAATATTCAAAACAAACATGAGTAGAAAGTGTTCCTTAACATTTCTAGTTACACTGCTTATAAAATTTGGAAAAAGCAGACTGTATAAATTACCAGCATATCCTGTACTGGTGAAGCATATTTACAACAGTGAACTTAAACTTACCATTTCTCAGTGGTTCTGTTATTTTTAAAAATGTTTTATTCATATTTTCGGGTGGGGGGAGGGGGGGTATACAGGAAAAAATCGAAAGAAAACGTGTCATCCTGAATATCTAGCTCCAAACAAACTAAACCTGATACATGTGGAAAAATTTGCTTGTGTAAGGAAAACTTTCTTAGATGAAGACAAATAATAACTGGAGGAGATGGGAAAAAATCCCTGTTCGATTAAAAAAAGACTGCAAATTGAAAAATAACTCGTTTAAAGTTGAGGTCTACTCGCGGGAAAACGGAAGCCCGATTTAATCGTTTTATTGTTTTAAAAGGTTAATATAGCATTTAAAAAATGTAAATAACGTCTGCAGAAATGTTGGAGGGGGTGTATAAAGATAAATGAGGGTATTTTATGCAAGAATTGAAATCAAACAGTATAGCAGAAGATTTAAACGATTTAAGACACAAGCGCGAAGTGGAACATGTCGGATGCCGGTTATTTCAGATGCAGTGTATATTTTTGCCCATTTGACAGGAGGTACATTGTACAACCTGAATAGAGAAATACCGACATCTTACGAACGAACGTAACTCGCCCTAACTTCCCGTATCTCGGTAGTTTTCCAGGGACCAGTTATTGCATCTAGTTTAAAATAAATAAATCTGAAAAATTAAGAATATGTGTATAATAGAACGGACAGTATTTTAATCACTTTGTAAATGATAATTTCACCTGTCTAATTTTCTGTAATCACGTACAATGTAATTAAAGCGGACAAATAGAAGAAAATACGCCAAAATACCCATGACGGGTTAAGAAACACATTTGCCATGCGTCAGTGGTTATACGTACATATACAGTGTGCGCTGTGTTCATGTGGGGAAAGCTACGTTTTATAGCATGGATGAAATCTAAACTCATTCCCTGTATAAATCCATGCAAAGGCAACAAGTTACTAGGTGATGCGCTTATATAGTGTCTTTTATTTAAAAGTGTACATTTATGTGTTTGTAAAAGAGAGAGAGAGAGAGAGAGTGCGCACAATGGACAATAATTGTTGTAATGAATTATACAATGTAGCATTGTTTTCTAACATTTCAGAAATCAACCATTAAAAATCAGAAAATATAGTTGGCACTTCGGAAAACGTAATATTTTTAAAGTGGTCGCGCGTATAGATGTTTGTGTAGTTTGGGAGGGAGAGGGGGTCGAATCTCAACTAATCGAATTAAATGTCCATTTCCATTGCATTTAAGTAAATACATGGAATACTAAGATCCATATACTACAATCCTTATTAAAGTAGAATGGGGCAATGCATGAATATGCAATTTTTTTTCCATATCGTATCTAGTAAAAGAAAACGTAACTTCATAAAGAAAGAAGGGTAGGTTTTTCTTTATGTGAAATATCACTTCAAAGAAATAAACGAGCATTCATATGATAGACAGTATCTTCTTGTATGATGTAATCTTCACTTAATTTATCTTTCGGCTGCCTTTCATGATATATGTTATATCTGTATAGATATGTGGATTATAAAAGCTGCAAATTATAGGTAGGGTTACAGACGTAGCTTCGTGTTTTAAAGGGGGGGGGGGGGGCAGCCAGAGAAAAAAAATCAACTTACCTGAAAAAACCTGACAAACAAAAAAAAAACCTTCTTTCTTTACCAATTTTTTCATACATCACTACATTAGCCTAATTTGACTGTACTGCAACAAGGGGTGGGGGGGGGGGGGGGCAACAAGCCTTTCAATGAACATTTCCACATTTCCAACAGAAAAAAGTGATGTGTGAAAAAGGTGGGGGCAGGCCCTACTGATGCTACATGTCTGAGGGTGGTGTATATTTATTAAATTTTCTTTGTACTCAATGTTCTATTATGTCATTGTTTGTTAAGCATGCATTATTCGTCAGAATATAAAATTACAAGATACACTGTATACGTGAAGGGTAGCTTTTGACCCCGCACTCAGAGTAATTTCGACCGAAGCTCTAAAGTACAGAAATAAAAAAATATAGTCGAATTTATAACTTGCGTCACCTCGAAGAAAAAGATCATAGATTGATTCTAGTATACTGACAAAAAGATACTGTAGTTCTCAAAATGTGAATAATTTAAATAACATCAAGTGCATGACGCTGATTCACTGAGTTGTCAATGCATGCTTCAAATACACCTGCTCACATGGGCAAATAAACAAAACAGACGAGTTTTCACTCATGTGTAGAAGTAATTTTTACTGATATTTTTTTAAATTTTTTAATACAGTCATGAATTCTTTCTAGTAAAAGTAATATTGCTGCAGATTTATTTATTATTCATTCGTCGAATTATAAACATATAATTTTCGTTTTTAAAAGTGGGACAGGTTGTAGGAGCCAGAGAAAAAAATCAACTTACAAGAGAAAATCTGACAAGCAAACAAAAAACAACAAACAAAACAACAAAACAAAAACAAAAAAAATGGGTGGGTGGGGGTTTAAACTCAAAAACCCTTTTTAATGGGGGGGGGGGGTTCCAACTTTTTTCGGAACAAAATATTCTTCATACATTATCTTTAAAAAAAAATTGGGTCGGAAGATATGTAATAAATTTTCTTCCAGAAAATTTCAACATTCTTATTGATGAAGAAAGAAAGTTCAGGAGAAAAAATTATCGTTTCCTCAGGTTAAACAAGTTTTGAGTCGGGTCATTTTTAGCCAGTCGTTGAGGGCAACGAAACAATTTTTTAAAGATGGTTTAACCTAATTTGGATGATACCACATGTCTGGAAATTACTCACCGAAGCAGCATTCATGTGGACAGGGGTTACTAAGGCCAATTTCTGTTTAGCTGATTTGCATTGCATTTTAATTTGTAAAAAAAAAAAAAAAAAAACCTGAATATTTTGAATGAAATGAGCATGAGTTTCAGTTGCAAAAACGTTCTCATATATGTCACATCAGGAATGACTATTGATAAATTTTCTACACAGATATTGTCAGAGGTGATAATTCCATGTAATGGCTAAGAAAACTATCAAAATAAAATAAAACTCGGCTTCAATATACATGTACATGTATTATAGCCATATCATAAATCCATGGGAAAATTTTTCGGTTGGTAAGGCTTCTTAGATACATTCGATCCTTCGACGTAATTTTGCTCCAGTCATGCCCCCTAACCCCCTTTCAGCTCCTTGATTTTTTTAAATTAAATATTTCGGGTTTCCAACGTTTTGGCATGAGCATTTCTTAAGAGACATAAATTGTTTAAATGCGCATCTGGTGCATCAAAATTGGCACCGTATATGATTTACATGTGCAGTTTAGCCAGTAGCATGAACAAAAAGGCCATTGTTTTATGGGTTTTTTTTAAACTCTCCCTCGCCCTCTTTTTTCGTAAGACAGAATCTTTGACTTCATGCTTCAAAATGAGACATTTTCCGTTCACATGTGTATTTCCCTTTTCGGAACCTCAATGTCCATTGAAATGTATTGTAGCGTCACGGTAGCGACAACGACAAGTAGTAATTTTGAGGTATCCTGCGGGGATTTTATCTTTTGAAATCGCAATAACATTGAAGAATTCAATAATGCAAATGTAAATACAATGAACGATCCCCTTTTTGGTTACGTTCGTTCGTAAGATGTCGGTATTTCTCTAATATTTCTGATACGTCTTTGGAGAAAACATGGCAATACACTAAAATAAGAATTTGCAGTAATATGATTAAATAATATTTTTCGTTTATTGCACTCATTTGTCCACAATCGGTATGTGCAGGTGGGATTTTCCTTCTTCGTTTGTATCGATACATTTTTCAATACATACGAATGATTGTACCATGTTATATAAGAATAAGAGTCCACACCGGCTACTAATGAGATATTTGGATTCCTAAACATAATGTCTGCTTGAAAGACATTGTATCTCTTCCTTATTATCTTTTGTTAGTAGTAATAAAGATTCAGGGAAGTCAGTTCAGTAGTGATGGACATGTCAGTATATATATAGTTTGAATGAAATTTTTTGTATGTGTTTAGGGAAGAAATGTTTAATGTCAATTGTAATTGTTTTTTAAAAAGAATATTTCACTTTTTTCGCTGATGTAAAACTATTTTTGTCAACATAAAGCCTTGAGCTATAACCTGCGAGGGGAGTACCTATTTGTTTTTACCCCATATCTCGATAAAAATGCAGATGACCAATGCACTTTTTATGCCTAACACCTACTTTAAGCATCAGTTGCAATAAATCAAGACAAAAAATTCAGGGTAAACATATTAATCATTCTAACAGAGCTTTATTTGAGTTTTGAGCTTTGTTAATTTATTAGCAAATGAAATAAATTCTTCGATATTTTATTAGTTTTAACTAGTACTTAAGCTTGAAATTATTCAAAATAACCATTATTCTTTTGATGTATTTTAAAAAGAATTTATTAGCCATGTGCATTGACATAAATTATAGAACGTCTTTATTTATTGTTACAAGTGGGTACATGAGTGTTTCAAACCCTAGTACATAAGGTATTTCTTAATGTATATCTGGACAAAAATTGCACTGTTAACACATAAACTCTGCTAGAAGGGACTTACCTTAAAGTCGGTATTTCGTACATTCTATTTTCGTTATAATGACCTTCTTAGCAAAAATAACCTATCATTTGATCGTATTTTGGCTGACTTGTTTCATACCATTTGTTAGCTCTTTCTTTTTATAATTACTTTAACTACCGAATGTTCTGTCTACCTGATAAATACATAGGGCTCACGGCGGGTGAGACTGGTCAACAGGGGATGCTTACTCCTCCTTGGCACCTGATCCCACCTCTGGAATTTCCAGACATCCGTGTTTGGTGCCCTCTTCACAAAATTGTATTGTTTATAGACTTTTTTTTTAGATCGACCACTGTTCGTTATCTTCACCTTTTTCAGATAGAGAGAGAGAGAGAGAGAGAGAGATGTTTTTTTTTTTAAAACTACAATTTTTTTTATAATATCACAAGAATTCGAGAATTCTTTGACAAGCAATTAATATACATGATTTATTATTATTATTTTTATTATTGTTATTCATGAACCATTTAAAAAGATATGATTTGTTTTATGTTTATAGGTAACAACAGTTGGAGTTTTTCTGTCTTTCTGATGGATAGGCACCATGCATTTAAACTTTCATAATGTCCCAGTGTACAAATTTCTCAACTCGACAAATAATAATACCAAAAAAAAAGTTCAATTATAATTCAAAAACACATTACATGTATACCGACTAAATGATGTTTTCTAATAAAAGAATACCTTGTCCATCTGCATTGTTTTCTATTCATTTTGATTTTGAATGAATATTTTTTTTAAATGAACTGTCGGCGATGCTTGTTAGCTTTTATTTTCCCTAAAGTTTTGGGAGTTTAAATACTATTGTTACCTTTCTGTGTTAAGTCAATTCTGCAAAGATATATTACACGTAGTTGTAAAAAAAGTTTTTTGTTTGTTTATTGTTTAACGTCCCTCTCGAGAATTTTTCACTTATTTGGAGACGCCACCACATGGATGGAGAGCTGCAAATTTTTACCTATACTCGGCACTCAGGAGCATTGAGCAGTGAGGCATTTTTTTCGTGCCAGCACCTACTGGGACACGGGACCTCATATACGCACTCATCCGAAGGACCCGTCTCTACGTTCCACAGTGGGATTCGAACCCGCGACGTAAGGATCAACTCCTTACTCCGCGACTCTAGAGCGAACGCTCTAACCACTGCGCCACGCTGGCGACTGTAAATAAAGTTAACAAGCATTCTGAGAGGTTTGCTTTATCAATACTAGTCCCCTACCTGCAAGTGTTATCTGGTTCACATTAAAAATTGAAAAAAAAGAAAGAAAAAAGAAAGAAAAGAAAAAGAAAAATCATTGAAGCGGAACATAATGCAACCTTGATCATATTTACATAACTCTATTTATCCAGGTATATTCACATACCAAAAATCAGCTCAAAATCTACAAGCGTTTAGAAAGAAACTTGCGGAAAACGAAGTGGGAAAGACTGACAGACCGAGGACAGACAGACAGACGAGGAGAAAATCTATAGTCCCCTCCGGTTTCAACGGTAGGGGATCAAAAACAGGAGCTGTAACTATATGGAAAAATATAGTACACACCCGAATTAGTCTGAACATTCTCACGAAAATCCTTGCAATCAACAGGAAGAACTGAAACAGAGATAAAATAACTCACATCTGTATTCATATCTTCTCCATGACACCTGTTCCCGTCTTTGATGTTTTTGGAGGGTCGTGTTTGCACTGCTCCCGGTTTGCATTGTTTAATATGGACTATGAGCTTGAATACTGTTCGTTATCTCCATATTTCATCTGAAAGATATGAGCAGCTTTACATGAAACCATTATGATATATACAATTAATATATAATAACATAATATACAATGAATATAAAACTGTATTTGCAAAATTAATCTGCATTGATGGGAATGATTGGAGTAGAAAATTTCTCAAATTTTATGGACAGTACATTGTTTTTGGTGTTTTTTTTTTGTTTTTTTTTTGTTTTGTTTTGTTTTTTTTTTTTTTTTGTTTTTTTTTTTTTTGAATTATAATCTATCTTTAAGTCGAATGTTTACCTGACGTTTTTTTTAAAAAAGGAAATTTCATAATGCTGCATTGTTCCTAGACTGCTCCATTTACCAGATCAAGACGTACGAAGGGCTCAAGGCAGGCATCACCTGTCGAAAGTGCATGCTTGCTCCGAGTATGAAATATAAGGAGATAACGAACAGTATTCAAGCTCAAAAGTCCATTAAACAATACAAAATAATAGCAGAGCAAACACGGACCTCTAAACATCAGAGGTGGGATCAGGTGCCATGGAGGAGTGAGCATCCCCTGCCGACTGGTCACACCCGCCGTGTGCTCCTTGTCATGATCGGGAAATAACGGAAAAATTCGTCGACAATTCAGTGTGTAAATAATGGCCTAACAATTAGTATGAAAAATGTCAGTCAGCATTTGACTCAATGATAAATTGTATTTGCTGACAAGGTCATTGTATCGACCATAGAGCTTACGAAATGATGACTTTAAACGAGACAGCTGATATTCTTGTTTCATCAACTTGTTTGTCAATAAATTACCTCGTTTTAGAAATTGTACATACGTAGAGCATGCTCTTGCGCATCGAATCAACTGAAAGATATATACCCCGTATGCAGGTGATGAAGGTATATTGCTGCATAAGTAAGGGAAGTTGACGATTGAAAAGTTAAATTCATCACGTTTATCATTAAGTTTGGTTGTTAGATTACCATTAACGTCTTCTTCAAGTAAAATATCCAAATATGAAACAAATGTGTCAGACTCTGTGACTCTTTTATCTCAAGCTCACCAGGATATATCGTATCGACATACACATGTGACTTAAGACTAGGTATAGGCATTTCTATGCAAATGAGCTTATAAAAACGCATAAGAGGTACATTTATTATTCAGAGAAAGTTCTGATTTATTTTCTTATGCATACTTAGTACCCACGATATGTTATAAACAGTACAAATTATGACGTCACTGATCTTACCTACTGGAGGTAATAAACACATCAACAAAACAGCTTCGGCGCAAGGGATTACCCTATTTATTTTTACATAAAAATTTGTATAATGCTAAGAAGAATATTCTATTGATTAATAAAACTGCTACACAAATCCTAGGCATTCTCTCATTTGATCGGAATTTGAGGAAACTTATACCGGACTGTACATTTTTACCGTTATTCAACTTAAAACTTTACTATAAGAAATTATACAACTGAGATGTTGATATTTGTGCAGCAATACCAGCAAACTTTGGAATATTTTGCATATAAATATACCTTGTTTCAGTTAAATAAAATAGAGCATGCCCTTGCGCCGAAGCATTTTTGTTGATGTCCTTTATAATCTTATGTAGTAAAAAACAATGACGTCATAATATGACGTCATAATATGTACTGGCTATCTCATGTCATGGGTACCAAGTTTGTATTAGACAATAAATCTGAACTTTCTCTGTATAATAGATAAAGTCCTTAAGCATTTTAAGTAGTTTATTTGCATAGAAATGCCTATACCTAGCCTTAACTCACCTGCGTAAGAATGGAAATAGCCATTGTTAATTGACAATACATCTTCGATATATCTAAATTACGAGTTGAAGGCCACAGCAAGTGTTTTTTTCTTTTCACGTACAAGATTTTGGACAAATTCTGCTTCATATGAATACAAAAAAGGTCTGCTAATAACGGGGCGCAATTGGTACCCATCGGAATTCCAATAGATTGTTGAAAGACCTGGTCTCCAAAAACCACATAGATATTGTCAATCAGAAACTCAAGCATGTTTTTAATGTCAACTTCAGAGTACTTATTTGTATAATCAGAATGTTCTTTAACAAAATAATTTTGCAAATGACTAATGACAAGGTAAGTATATTTACGAGTTCCATTTTTATTGAAAAAGCAGCTGTAAATTATATAAAAAAGCCTGGACTTTAATTTTTTACCGTTCACGGTAGCTCAGTCGGTAGAGCGCTCGCTCCGTGATCGGGAGGTCGTGAGTTCGAATCTCGGCCGCGACAGACCTAAGTCGATAAAAAATAGGTAGCAACTGTTCCTTCGCCATGCGCTCGGCACTTTGAAGTGAAAGTTGCGGGTCCTTCGGATGAGACCTTAAAAACCGAGGCCCCGTGTCACGGCAGGCGTTGGCACGATAAAGATCCCTCACTGCTCAATGGCCCTGAGTGCCGAGTAAAGGTCAAAATTTGAAGCCCTTCACCGTTATATGGTGACGTCTCTATATGAGTGAAAAATTCTCGAATGGGACGTAAAACAATATACAATCAATCAATCAATTTATCGTGGGGAATGGTTTTGTATAAAGTAAAAAAGTCGTAAGTTTTTAAGCTGTTGATTTTGGTAAAATCTTGTGATTTCAAATTTTCCAAAAGTTCCTTGGAATTTTAAGTATCCACATCTGATTTACACCACTTCTCAAATATATTGTTGAACAATACTCTTGAAGTTTCTCCTTCACCACTATTAATATATTAGTGAGGAGTGAAGAAAGAGGCTTGGTTGAGCATTTACTGGAACCCGCTATGTATATTTGTTTGTAAGGATTTTTATGAAGTTTCGGAATATAAATATGGTAAATCAAATTCATTTTGGTTGTTTGGAATATTAAAAATATTCAAAACTGACATATGATTTTGAAGAATTTCTTCCTTAGAAAGGGAACTATGAGTATAAGTTGGATTACCACTTGTAGAATTAAATCCAAGTTCCTCTAAAATACATTTAATATAATGAGCCTTACAAACAAAGACAATGTTGTTACCTGCTTTGTCAGCAGGGACCAGTACGTACTGATCATGTTATCTATCTAATTCTTTTTTCACTTCTGGATTATTGTATACAGAAGGAAAGATGGTTCTCATATTGCCCTTCAATCTTCTAATGCGTGATTTTAACATACATCTGATACATTTAATCCATTCTGACAAAGTGTCAAGGTCTTCTTTTTCATGTCTGGCCCATCGCCTGGCGTAGTCCTCTACAGAATCCATAATATTTATGAAATTCCTACGCCAGTATAAGGATCGGGGTTCCCTAAAGAACAAGGTTCACTTAGGGCCTTTTTTGGCCTTGTGAATTTCTGAAAAACTGAAACTGCTTAGTTTTAGTTGACAATACATTAAATTTCATTTAGACATTTGGCGATTGCGAATCTACCAAAAATGACGTAATTTTCCGGCTAGTCAGTGTATTATGACGTCATGAAATTCGTCATTTTCCTCATATCCTGAACAATTCTACAAAAACAGACATTCTTTAAAACTATCTTCGATATTTAATGTAGAGCGCAATCTCTGATCTAAAATATGCAATTATTTACTGATAGAACCGTTTCTTGGGATTACAAAACATGTTTTATTTTTTTAGATCAGAGGATGCGCTCATATTATTTTTCTTCTCTGAAAGTACTTAAATACACCTGTTTTCCTTAAAATTCAAGAACATTGCAATTCCATAAAGCTTGTTTTCCAAGACCTGGACTTTAAGGAGAAAAAAATTAATAGGAAATGAAAGCACTAACTCTCTACTTTATCTTGATGTTTAAAATGGAACATAAGGTGTTAGTCAATAAATTGGTATATCTACAGGGCCATTTTGTGCATAAAGTGAACCTAGCCCTTTAGGACCTTCTAAAATTAGTGATCTAAGGTCCTCATTATTAACTATATTTACGTCACCAGTTATAACGTGTCCAACAGGACTTTAGTTATAGAGCGAAGAAGAACATGAACACGATGAGGGATTATGTATCTGATCCCAAGTCCAATGTTTTCAGAAGTCATTAATAAAGAATGTAAACTACAAGTTTGGACATACTGTTTCCCTTTTATAAGAGTTTAAGGACAGCAAAAAAATATTAAAGCATGATGAATTAGAAAATGTCAGTTAAAAAATGTGGAAAAGAAGTTCCTGAGACCAAAAAGTGCCTCAGAAGCTACTCTCTGAAAAAAAAAAATGCATAATAAACATTAATAAAAATCTTTGACCTTCAACAATTGCCTAATACTCATAATGGTTTTGGTGAAAAAAAAGTTAAAATGGAACATATGGAGAAAAGATGTGCATTATATTAAAGAGATTACTTCCAGGCGCTTTACTTCTTATTAATATTCATTAGATCTTGCATAAACTCGAAACATCCATTTTCTAAAATTTTGATATTATAACCTGCATGTCCGGTTGATTTTGTTTTTTCTTCAATCTTCCGTCATAGATATGTGGGTTTAATTTTGTTGTTATAGTTGTGGAAAATAACGATACAGGCTTTAATCACAAGTAGATTAGGTTGCTGCAAGAAATTGCCTTTTTCAAATTAAAACAGAAAAATGAAGTAACTCTTAACGAATTGATTGATTGGCTGATTAATTGATTGTTTACGTCCCGTTCAAGAATTTTTCACTCTTATAGAGACATCACCATATACCGGTGAAGGGCTTCAAATTTAGACCTTTACTCGGCACTCAGGGCCATTGAGCACTGAGGGTTCTTTATCGTCTAAGCGCCCACGTTGACACAGGACCTCTGTTTTTAAAGTCTCTTCCGAAAGACCAGCAACTTTCACTTCAAAGAGCCGAGCGCTTGGCGAAGGAACAATTGCTACCTATTTTTTGCGACTTAGGTCAGTTACGGCCGTGATTCGAGCACATGACCTTCCGATCACGAAGCGAGCGCTCTAAGGACTGAGCTACCGTGACGGCCTTCATGAATTGATAAATCATCCGTATTTCATAAAAATAGGCTTTGTCCAATTAAGTAAATCTACAGACTCATTTGTCCGATTGACAAATAAAAGTGCCCTTTTATACAAATCTATTACAGATCCATAGAAGTATTAAATAAAACAAAATAAACTTATAAACGAAGCTATGCTGCCCAACATCAACAGAAATAGGATGATCAGCGATCAACAAAAGGATAAGTCTAGTACTCTGAATCAAATTTAAAGTAGAATCATTTACCTACTTGTAATTGCGTCCTTAGTCACTAACACCAAGAACTTAAAACTAAACAAAATAATAGTGCTTGAGCACTATTAACCTCTCTTGGTCTTTCAAGAACATTCAATGTACAAAGATAAGATATTTTGGTCTCATTTTTATATATCCATTATCTAGTCTATCAGACCATTAAAAACTAAGAAAGTCCTTTTTGTATTATATATCATAAAAATTTGTGATCCTTATTTAAAAGTTTGATCTTCTATTGTGGCCCCTCCTTACTTTCGCATCTTCGCTAGCCAGGTGTTTCTGATCCGCTACTCTTCTCACAAACCCTTGGCTTATAATACTGTCCAAAGGCGGGAATGTTTACGTCACGTGATCTCGAATCTTACCATATACCCACAGATTGCGTCATCGACAGAAATAAAAGGCAAATTTAAATATTAATTTTTTTAGAGAATAATTAACAAGAAGATATCGAGTGATGTTTACTTTTTATTTAGGGTAGAAATCTACATCTGTAATATAGGTTCCAGGTCACATTTTTTGCACATCAACTTAAGATTGGATGACACCATAACTATTTATAGAACGACATGTTATCTTACGGATCGTTGTTTACTTGTTTGTTTTTTTTTTTCATTCCCAGGACTAAAGAGTCAAGATATATCCCGAACTCAGGCATCGTCATTTACAAAAAAAAAATTGCTGATTGGTGGTCGAACTATATATATCAATCAACTCCAATCACAACTCGAGAAAAAAATCCCAACTTTTGACAGCACCTTAGGCCAAGGGATCATGAGAAGAGAAGCGGATCAGAAACCCTTGGTTAGCGAAGATTTACCTCCGGGGGTCATAATTTGAACAAACTTGAATCTACATTACCTCAGGATACCTCCATATTAATATGGACCAATCATGGCTTTGCTGTTCTTGAGAAGCTTTTTAAAGATCTTTCCTATATAAGTAACTAAGTAAATGGTTTATTATAGTGACATGTGTTATGTATAATTACAACAACTGTCAATAAATATACATATAATAGGAATTTAAACACCCGTCCCATCGGGCCTATATGTCACTTTTAACAATATAACATTCAATAAGAATACTGTGATATTACGCATTGCGTTTATTATAAATAATAGACTGTCTGTAAGTATATGCTGAGTATATGAATTTTCCGATTTGTCTTGGGAAATTTACTAAACGAAATTTGATTTTGTCTAAATCTGACATATTGATGTCAAATGAAGTTTAAATCCAATACTGGTAAAAAAGATTGATCTAAAATTTGAATATGATGTTCAATGAAGCAAAAAGTGGCATTCATCTTCTACACTATTGGAAGAACATAGAGTACAGAGTTTATCAGATAAAGCCTCCCCCTTACATGTATACCGTCCTGTTTCTATTCTTATAGGTAACACACTACATCTAAATTGAGCAAGTATAGAACGATGACACTTTGGAATATCCATTGTTACATATTTCTCAGTTAGAAAATCAATCTTTACCGCTCGATAGGTTCTAAGTTTTGGGACGTTTTGAAGATCTTCATTCCAGGCATTTAAAAAATTTCCTACGAAGTTTTTCTTCCACTATGGTTAAGTTACAGACCATGTGATTTTGGAAATAAAAAGACATATCAAGAGATTCAAATAGGAGTTTGACTATATGCGACCAATTTCTGTTGTTTGTTAAAGATTGTTCCAGGTCCCACAAGAAATTTTTTTTCGTAAGTCCGTCGTCCGGCATTGTAACAAGTCGATTCCAGAGACGTATAATATTCACCTGATGACGATAAAATGAAGGGAACCAACTTCTCCTTGAATAGCTAATATTGGTGTAAATCGATGCACACCAAGAAACTACCGCAACGCACGATGTTGTACAGATTCAATATTATGATGTTTATCGTAACCCCGTACTCCACTGCAGTAGTCCAAAATTGGTGCGACTCCGCTCAGATACATTTTCTCATATGTTTTGAATCCTATTGATTTATTCTTATGTATTTTGGATATAACAGCCCCTAGTGCGCGTCCATCCGATTTTGCAAGATTTTCGCTATTGTTCCTAAATGTGGAAAATTCATCAAACAATACACCAAGATGCTTATAAGATGATGAATAATCAATACGATCTTCTCCTTAGGTGAATACATGGTCAATTCTTTTTCGCTGTTTTTTACTGAAGTTTACTACTTTAGATTTGGTAGAGTTTATTACACAATCTCCACTTCTTACACCAGTTAGATACAACATTAAGCATTGCGTCCATGTCAGCCTCATTCTGCGCAATCAACGCTATATCATCTGCGTATAGAAGGACGTTCAATTTGTTGGCACCGAATTCAATTCCATTGTTTAAGTTTTTTTACTTGTACATCGAGATCGTTGATGAACAAGGCGAACAGCGTTGGGGAGAGATTATTTCCCTGTCTAACTCCCGACGTACATCCAGACCAGTCGGTGTAATAGCTACCCAAACGAACGCAAGACTCGGTACTCCGATACAAAGACTTCACCGCTTGGTAGAAATGCCCATCCACTCCATTTTTAAGTAAACCGTATTCTATCAACTCTCTATCTACCATATCGAATGCTTTTTTATATCAGTGAAAGTAACCAAATCTTTTTTGTGTTTTCTTTCATAAAAACGAATTCACTTATCCAAAGCATTTTGTGATTCTTTGTACCTTTGTCTATGTGTTTGTTTTAACCAATTTTTTGTTGGGTCACACTTTAAAAACTTTTTTTTTCCATTTCTCGCATGTGCCTCCATAATTCCGTAAGTTCGTCATTCCAATGCGGACGGAGACGTTTCCTCGCATATTTTGAACAGTCGTATATAGGAATTTTCTCCGACATCTCAGGAGTCAAAATATCTCGGAATTCTCTATATAAATTGTCCACTTGGTTTTGAGTCTCATGACACCGTTTTATCTGTCCGATTAAAGAGTTTATAGCTGTAAGTACAGTCGGTGACCTCATGAGGTCAGTAGGTATTCGTCTAAAACTAAATCGTGTTTTGCTTTGTCCAATGCGTTCATTTCCAGACGTTAATTCTGAATACACTTTTAAATCAAAAAGTAATGCGTTATGGTCCGGAACTTTACTCCTTTCTCCCAAAAAGTTAATAAGATTGTATTTTTCGACTACGTCATTGCACTTCATAATTTGAAAATTCTAACAGTGAGAAGTTTTCATGAGGAATGCAGATGTAGTCTACAACTGAGTGTCCACGGGTTGAATATATAAGACGTACATTCCTTCGACTCGTCACCAAAACGACCATTCAAAATACAACATCGACTATCGTTTAAGAATTCTAAAAGTGATTTACCATGTTGATTTTAAGTTTTATCAATACATGTAGATAGACGAGAAGGAATCTTATCGAAACAGTCATTAATTTCTTGAGTATTTCCAATACGAGCATTCAAATCCCCACTTAAAACAATAGCATCAACTTCACAGTGCAGATATACTTGTGTCAAAGGATGCGAGAAAAAAGATGTGGCGTCGCGAACCCAGGGCGAGTTCTCAGGAGGAAAATACAAGGAATACACAATGAATATTTCACACCCAATATACCCTCGTATGATTGGTCAATTATTTCAACATTGTAAGCTTTGTATAAGCTGGATTTAGTTAAAATGCCGACACCACCCGATCCCTTCGGGGCATGGATATGAGTTTCTGTACGATTAAAATCTATCCATGTATATCCATAGTCTTTCAAGTCAATCACATCTTTATCTAATAAGTGAGCTTCATTCAGACTAATAATATCACAGTTTAAATGTTTTATTATTTCAGATCTAAGTGCATTATTAGCCTGAGTCAACCCACACACATTCAAATGTCTAATACGTAGAGTGTCGATGGGTCGGGAATTTCTCTAATCGTGCTCCTACATATCTGTGTAAAATTTTGATCATCTAATGTGTGAATAAATCTATACAATCTGAGGATTTTTCCGTATAAATATGTCTAACTATGGCTTTGTTGTTCTTGTGAAGAAGAATTTTAAAGATTTTTTTTATCTATTCCTTTGTTTACATTAAATCGCCTACCGTTGCCCGGCCTCAACCCAGGGGATCATGATGTGAACAAAACTGAATTTACACATTGTAATGAAGCTTCACATAAGCTTCATCATTTCAAGCCGTGGTTATTGAGAAAAAGATTATTAAAGATACTATTTATTTTTCACCAACTTTTAATTATCTTCCCTTTAAAGAGGGCGTGATCTTTCATTTGAACTGAAATCCACTTTCCAAGGGATGCGTTGTGGCAAGTTTGTTTGAAATTGGCCCGGTGGTTCTTGAGGGTAAGTCGAAATTGTGAAATACTTACAGACGACACACGACAGACGCCGAACATCCTTCGATCAGAAAACCTCACTCAAGTCTTCGGCTCAGGTGAGCTATAAAGTATAATTTTTCGCTGAGAAAAACCTCTGCCATAGACTATAAAATATATATTCACTTCATATTTATATAAACGCTGTAGGACATCGTCTCATGACTTGCCAGTTTTTTTAAAAATTAAAGTTGAGGAAATTATTTTCCCACATAAGTGTACATCTAATGACGTAGTAAATATACTTAAACAGCTGTGCGACTTTTATTTTGTTTTCATTTATATATTTTTTTAATTGCAACATACTACTTTAAAAAGTTATACAATTTTTACAATGTATACCTATTTTGGTACTGACAAGTTATTCCTTAATTCTTATATAAATTAAATGTAACACTTAGGATAATACTGAGTGAAATGCCACCTTATTTTTTTTATGGTGTGTATGTTTTATTTCTTCCAAAAAAAATCCTTCTGATCATCAAATTGTATCAGTCAAATCAAGTCGTTCTTAGCTTGATGTTATTACAAAGAACACTCAGAGATTACTAATCAGACTAATGGAAAGACGACTCATCATCATTAAGAAAGCTTTTGATGTTATATATTAAAATCATGACAGAAAGACATTTCTATGATCTTGAAGTAATTCCATCAAAAGATAAAACCATTATATGATTCCTATGTAAAGAATTAAAACCTTCAAAAGTTGTTTTTTTTTTTTTTTTTTTTTTTTTGTTTGTTTGTTTGTTTGTTTGTTTGTTTGTTTGTTTTTGCGTATAATGAAAACAAAAAGAGAAGAATCAAATTACACAAAACTGAAAAAATGCGACCGAACATAATTAAAATCAGCGGAAAAAAGTAAGAGTCCAAAACAAATTGTGTGCCTAAAAGCGTATATTTTCCCCCAGAAAACCGCAACAAGTATAGCGTCTGAAAAGAGCGCTATTATTAAAACAAAAGAATCTAACTTCAGCTAAATCCGTTGTCATCGAGGCGATAAATAGGATCATATTTGTTTTAAAACAATAATATCCTCGAGGTTCTCAGGCAACAATAATGTACTTTGAAATCTATTTCAAACTGCGATGATTATGAAATAGAAACTAATATTGCAAATACAATTTTACAAACACAGAAAGAGCTTATCGCAAAATTGACCCCTTGTTTAGAAATTAAAGTTCGATAACTCGCATCTAAATTGAATTAATTGGATTTTTGTCAATATAAAGCTATCTGCGCCAAAAATTGCATCTTTTTCGTCAGAAAGTTCTCCTTATTCTTTTAGAATAAAAACCTATATATTAATGCAATATAACTACATCCTAATCTTTAAAATAGTTTATTTGCTCAAAGCCCAGTGGACACACAGAGAAAAGATTAACAGTTTTCTGTTTACACATTGATGTTTTATTATGAAATTAGTTCGCCTAGCACTCAACGAGATTAATCACTCCGCTATATTCACACAGAAAAAATCATACTAATGTATACCAAGGAAGTTTTACCCAAGAAAACTAAGGATTGAAATGGAAGCATATACTTATCTTCTAATCATGTAATGGATCAATACTTTTTAATGATATTTCTTCATTTATGATGCTAAGGGTAGAATGGTTTTTAATGCACAAAATCAATATTTCAGCAATAGTAATACAGGGCATGTAAAATGTAACCAATCACTTTTCTTCAATATATTTAGGTCTTTCCACCTTTCTGTGGAAAGACCTATTGATTTTCTTCTGTTTATTATTATTATAATTATTATTATTATTAGGTCTTTCCACCTTTCTGTGGAAAGACCTATTGATTTTCTTCTGTTTATTATTAGGTCTTTCCACCTTTCTGTGGAAAGACCTATTGATTTTCTTCTGTTTATTATTATTCTTATTATTCTTATTAGGTCTTTCCACCTTTCTGTGGAAAGACCTCTTGAAATGCTTATGTTTATTATTATTATTATTTTTCCGTTACCGCCTTTTGAACCGAAAGACTTTTCGAAGAACTTTATAGTTCATGATACTCGACATCAAAAGTTATTTCGAAAAACTACCCAACGAGTATGACCTATGACCCCTTTCGGAGTTCTTGCCCTTTGAACGAAAAACCTTGTTATCGCTACTCCTTCGAAATCATAAACCGCAGAGGTTCGAAACCATTACCAATGTTTTCGACTACTTGAGAGGACTTTTCAATCTTTTCATTGCGAAATGATTTGTCGAGCCCTTTAATAAGTTATCGCCCCTGAGATTTTTTGATGTTTACGAATAATGAAAAATTTTCTTAACGATAAGTCGTAAAGAAATAGGACCAACTGCATAAGATTTTTTGACCTTATACCTTGAAGTTAAGGTCAAGGTCAAAGGTCAAGGTCATTCAAAATATAAGAAAATTAGCTCTTTTTGTAGCTCTTTTGTCTTTCAACATATACTACATATCTTTGCATATGGAATTTCTCCTTCTAAAACTATTTTAAAGATTTCATTCTTGTCCCCCAAGCTTGACCCATTCAAAAGTTGTCACCCCTTTCCCAATAAAACCTTGTTATCGCTACTCCTCCGAAACCGTAAAGCGTAGAGATTCCAAACCTTCATCAGTGTCTTCGACTCATTTAGTACACTCTTCAATCTATACAGTGCGAAAGGGTTCTTCGGCCCCTTCTATGAGTTACTGTCCCTGAAAGTTTTCGCTGCTTACATTTAATGAACTTTTTTTCAAAGGGTCTAACCTAGAGACATGGAACCAACTGCATCGGCATATTTGATCTTTGACCTTGAAATATAGGTCAGGGTCAAAGGTCAAGGTCTTTTAAAAACATAAGAAATCCCTTATATATGTGTAAAATGTAGCAATTCACCAAATGACCTTGACCTTTGACATTGACATTGGGTCAAATGGAAAAGTTAAGACATGCATCCAGCTCCAGTATCAGGTAAAAACACAGAAACTAAAGATTTCTTGTTTTTTTTGTTTTTTTTTTTTTTGTTTTTTTTTTTTTTTTTTTGTAATGACCTTGACCTTTGACCCTTGACCCAAAGGTCACAATCAGGCTTAAGGATGTGGAAGTAGTTACAATTCTTAGTTTAAAAGAGGAATATAATAAATAATTAACCTCCCCCCCCCCCCTTCTTAAAAAAAAAAAAAAAAAAAAAATCACATCAACAACAACGTAGAATATTTCTGGAAAATTCCAACCAGACCTCGGATCGACACCATATTTGGTACAAATGTAGTATAGACCTCAGAAAAACTTTCTGGAGAGTTTTACGGTGAGTCTTATAAGTTTATAGAAGTCATAAAGTTTCACAGCAAAAACTACAAGTTCTGTTGTGTTTGAAATTAAAGTGCAGGTGAACGAAGAAATGATCTAAACCTTTTATCGGCTATTTCTTCAGATGTCGTTAGTAGCATTAGATTCTCCTGATATGATACGACATTTTAATACCAAGTATTCTCTCTTTCTTTTACATTTGGAATTTATTTGATTTTCATTTAGAATTAATCAGTTTCCAGAAATAGCGATTTTCGGTAGATTAAAAACAAGTCTCGCTTTCATTGTCGTGTTTCCCTTCTAAAAATGCATGTTGGGAATTTAATTTGGGCTACACATATTTAATTAAACCCAAAGAAATGCTTATTTAAATGTTTCATATTTATTTCAGGATATTCAGTCAGAAATGTTAAAATCCGAACCCGATCTTTATGCTTACAACGAAGCTATTTACAAAAAATCAGCATGCTCACAATATCGATGAATCAGGCTACAGTCCATTAATACATTTTCATTAGGGAACAGTGTTAACGTTTTCTCACGCAGCCCGTCCCTTATTATTTTGTATACTGCTTGCAAATTCAGGAACTATTTCCTTTTACGGAACTTCTTTCTTCCCCTACCGATTCTAAAAATACGCTTGCATTTCTTCTATAGTCTTAAACAATTAACTTACGTATGTTATCGGAATGCGTGGCCGAATGGTTAGCGCACCTGCCTTTCAACTCAAGGGTTTTGAGTTCGATCCCAGCTGGAGGAGCATTTTTTTTTTTTTTTTTTTTTTTTTTTTTTTTTTTTTGCATTTTTCTCCTTTTTTTCAACCCAAATGACATGGAAACACTTAAAAAGGTGGAAAGGCCTCTAATTGTTCTCTGAACAATTAGTCTCCTAGTTAGGTCTTTCCACCTTTCTGTGGAAAGACCTCTTGAAATGCTTATGTTTATTATTATTATTATTTTTCCGTTACCGCCTTTTGAACCGAAAGACTTTTCGAAGAACTTTATAGTTCATGATACTCGACATCAAAAGTTATTTCGAAAAACTACCCAACGAGTATGACCTATGACCCCTTTCGGAGTTCTTGCCCTTTGAATGAAAAACCTTGTTATCGCTACTCCTTCGAAATCATAAACCGCAGAGGTTCGAAACCATTACCAATGTTTTCGACTACTTGAGAGGACTTTTCAATCTTTTCATTGCGAAATGATTTGTCGAGCCCTTTAATAAGTTATCGCCCCTGAGATTTTTTGATGTTTACGAATAATGAAAAATTTTCTTAACGATAAGTCGTAAAGAAATAGGACCAACTGCATAAGATTCTTTGACCTTATACCTTGAAGTTAAGGTCAAGGTCAAAGGTCAAGGTCATTCAAAATATAAGAAAATTAGCTCTTTTTATAGCTCTTTTGTCTTTCAACATATACTACATATCTTTGCATATGGAATTTCTCCTTCTAAAACTATTTTAAAGATTTCATTCTTGTCCCCCAAGCTTGACCCATTCAAAAGTTGTCACCCCTTTCGCAATAAAACCTTGTTATCGCTACTCCTCCGAAACCGTAAAGCGTAGAGATTCCAAACCTTCATCAGTGTCTTTGACTCATTTAGTACACTCTTCAATCTATACAGTGCGAAAGGGTTTTTCGGCCCCTTCTATGAGTTACTGTCCCTGAAAGTTTTCGCTGCTTACATTTAATGAACTTTTTTTCAAAGGGTCTAACCTAGAGACATGGAACCAACTGCATCGGCATATTTGATCTTTGACCTTGAAATATAGGTCAGGGTCAAAGGTCAAGGTCATTTAAAAACATAAGAAATCCCTTATATATGTGTAAAATATAGCAATTCACCAAATGACCTTGAACTTTGACCTTGACCTTTGACCTTGACATTGGGTCAAATGGAAAAGTTAGGACATGCATCCAGCTCCAGTATCAGGTAAAAACACAGAAAGTAAAGATTTCTTGGTTTTTTTTTTTTTTTTTTTTTTTTGTAATGACCTTGACCTTTGACCTTTGACCCTTGACCCAAAGGTCACAATCAGGCTTAAGGATGTGGACGTAGTTACAATTCTTAGTTTAAAAGAGGCATAAAATAAATACTTCATCACCCCCCCCCCCTTCTTAAAAAAAAAATCGCATCAACAACAACGTAGAATATTTCTGGAAAATTCAAACCAGACCTCGGATCGACACCATATTTGGTACAAATGTAGTATAGACCTCAGAAAAACTTTCTGGAGAGTTTTACGGTGAGTCTTATAAGTTTATAGAAGTCATAAAGTTTCACAGCAAAAACTACAAGTTCTGTTGTGTTTGAAATTAAAGTGCAGGTGAACGAAGAAATGATCTAAACCTTTTATCGGCTATTTCTTCAGATGTCGTTAGTAGCATTAGATTCTCCTGATATGATACGACATTTTAATACCAAGCATTCTCTCTTTCTTTTACATTTGGAATTTATTTGATTTTCATTTAGAATTAATCAGTTTCCAGAAATAGCGATTTTCGGTAGATTAAAAACAATTCTCGCTTTCATTGTCGTGTTTCCCTTCTAAAAATGCATGTTGGGAATTTAATTTGGGCTACACATATTTAATTAAACCCAAAGAAATGCTTATTTAAATGTTTCATATTTATTTCAGGATATTCAGTCAGAAATGTTAAAATCCGAACCCGATCTTTATGCTTACAACGAAGCTATTTACAAAAAATCAGCATGCTCACAATATCGATGAATCAGGCTACAGTCCATTAATACATTTTCATTAGGGAACAGTGTTAACGTTTTCTCACGCAGCCCGTCCCTTATTATTTTGTATACTGCTTGCAAATTCAGGAACTATTTCCTTTTACGGAACTTCTTTCTTCCCCTACCGATTCTAAAAATACGCTTGCATTTCTTCTATAGTCTTAAACAATTAACTTACGTATGTTATCGGAATGCGTGGCCGAATGGTTAGCGCACCTGCCTTTCAACTCAAGGGTTTTGAGTTCGATCCCAGCTGGAGGAGCATTTTTTTTTTTTTTTTTTTTTTTTTTTTTTTTTTTTTGCATTTTTCTCCTTTTTTTCAACCCAAATGACATGGAAACACTTAAAAAGGTGGAAAGGCCTCTAATTGTTCTCTGAACAATTAGTCTCCTAGTTAGGTCTTTCCACCTTTCTGTGGAAAGACCTCTTGAAATGCTTATGTTTATTATTATTATTATTTTTCCGTTACCGCCTTTTGAACCGAAAGACTTTTCGAAGAACTTTATAGTTCATGATACTCGACATCAAAAGTTATTTCGAAAAACTACCCAACGAGTATGACCTATGACCCCTTTCGGAGTTCTTGCCCTTTGAATGAAAAACCTTGTTATCGCTACTCCTTCGAAATCATAAACCGCAGAGGTTCGAAACCATTACCAATGTTTTCGACTACTTGAGAGGACTTTTCAATCTTTTCATTGCGAAATGATTTGTCGAGCCCTTTAATAAGTTATCGCCCCTGAGATTTTTTGATGTTTACGAATAATGAAAAATTTTCTTAACGATAAGTCGTAAAGAAATAGGACCAACTGCATAAGATTCTTTGACCTTATACCTTGAAGTTAAGGTCAAGGTCAAAGGTCAAGGTCATTCAAAATATAAGAAAATTAGCTCTTTTTATAGCTCTTTTGTCTTTCAACATATACTACATATCTTTGCATATGGAATTTCTCCTTCTAAAACTATTTTAAAGATTTCATTCTTGTCCCCCAAGCTTGACCCATTCAAAAGTTGTCACCCCTTTCGCAATAAAACCTTGTTATCGCTACTCCTCCGAAACCGTAAAGCGTAGAGATTCCAAACCTTCATCAGTGTCTTTGACTCATTTAGTACACTCTTCAATCTATACAGTGCGAAAGGGTTTTTCGGCCCCTTCTATGAGTTACTGTCCCTGAAAGTTTTCGCTGCTTACATTTAATGAACTTTTTTTCAAAGGGTCTAACCTAGAGACATGGAACCAACTGCATCGGCATATTTGATCTTTGACCTTGAAATATAGGTCAGGGTCAAAGGTCAAGGTCATTTAAAAACATAAGAAATCCCTTATATATGTGTAAAATATAGCAATTCACCAAATGACCTTGAACTTTGACCTTGACCTTTGACCTTGACATTGGGTCAAATGGAAAAGTTAGGACATGCATCCAGCTCCAGTATCAGGTAAAAACACAGAAAGTAAAGATTTCTTGGTTTTTTTTTTTTTTTTTTTTTTTTTGTAATGACCTTGACCTTTGACCTTTGACCCTTGACCCAAAGGTCACAATCAGGCTTAAGGATGTGGACGTAGTTACAATTCTTAGTTTAAAAGAGGCATAAAATAAATACTTCATCACCCCCCCCCCCCTTCTTAAAAAAAAAATCGCATCAACAACAACGTAGAATATTTCTGGAAAATTCAAACCAGACCTCGGATCGACACCATATTTGGTACAAATGTAGTATAGACCTCAGAAAAACTTTCTGGAGAGTTTTACGGTGAGTCTTATAAGTTTATAGAAGTCATAAAGTTTCACAGCAAAAACTACAAGTTCTGTTGTGTTTGAAATTAAAGTGCAGGTGAACGAAGAAATGATCTAAACCTTTTATCGGCTATTTCTTCAGATGTCGTTAGTAGCATTAGATTCTCCTGATATGATACGACATTTTAATACCAAGCATTCTCTCTTTCTTTTACATTTGGAATTTATTTGATTTTCATTTAGAATTAATCAGTTTCCAGAAATAGCGATTTTCGGTAGATTAAAAACAATTCTCGCTTTCATTGTCGTGTTTCCCTTCTAAAAATGCATGTTGGGAATTTAATTTGGGCTACACATATTTAATTAAACCCAAAGAAATGCTTATTTAAATGTTTCATATTTATTTCAGGATATTCAGTCAGAAATGTTAAAATCCGAACCCGATCTTTATGCTTACAACGAAGCTATTTACAAAAAATCAGCATGCTCACAATATCGATGAATCAGGCTACAGTCCATTAATACATTTTCATTAGGGAACAGTGTTAACGTTTTCTCACGCAGCCCGTCCCTTATTATTTTATATACTGCTTGCAAATTCAGGAACTATTTCCTTTTACGGAACTTCTTTCTTCCCCTACCGATTCTAAAAATACGCTTGCATTTCTTCTGTAGTCTTAAACAATTAACTTACGAAGGATATCAGAATGCGTGGCCGAATGGTTAGCGCACCTGCCTTTCAATCCAAGGGTTTTGGGTTCGAACCCTGCTGGAGGAGCAAATTTTTTTTTTTTTTTTTTTTTTTTTTTTTTTTGCATTTTTTGCATTTTTCTACTTTTTCTCAACCCAAATGACACGGAAACACTTAAAAAGGTGGAAAGGCCTCTAATTGTTCTCTGAACAATTAGTCTCCTAGTTATTATTATTTTTCTTCGGCTGATTTTTTGTTTCGACATTTATCGAAAATATTTTTTGTTCATCGTAAAGGGCATGAAAAGTTATGAACAAATTTGACCCAACAGATATAACCTATGACCCCTTTCACAGTTATTGCCCCTTTCGCTAGAAACCTTGTTATCGCTACTCCTCCGAAACCGTAAACCGTAGAGGTACGAAACCTTCATCAATGTCTTCGACTAACTTAGTACTTGCTTCTATGTATTCATTGCGAAAGTATTCGTTGACCCCTTTTATGAGTTACTGCCCCTGAAAGTTTTTGAAGTTTACAAATAATAAAAAATTTTCAAAACGATAAATCGTAGAGACATGAAACCAACTGGATTAGATTCTTTGACCTTAGACCTTGAAGTTTATGTCAAGGTCAAAGGTCAAGGTCATTTAAAATATGAGAAATAAAGCTCTTTTTATAGCTCTTCTGTCTTTTAACATATACAGTACATCTTAACATCTTTAATATGTACTTTTAAAACCTTTTCAAAAATTTCAATCTTGTCCCCTAAGCTTAACCCTTTTAAAAGTTATTGCCCCTTGTTCGAAAGACCTTGTTATCGTTACTCCTCTGAAACCGTAAACCGCAGAGACACGAAACCTTCACTAATGTATTCAAAGTCTTTAGACACAACTTCAATCTATTCAGTGCGAAAGTATCCGATGACCCCTTATATGAGTTATCGCCCTTTAACGTCTTTGCGCTTACTAGTAAGCCTTATAACTTCAAAACTAAAAGTGGTAGAAGCATGGGGTTAATTGTAATGTGACCTCTGACCTTTGACCTTGAATATCTGTTCAAGGTCAAAGGTGAAGGTCATTTCAAATTTTTTGAAATTTTCATTTTTTCCATCTCTCAAGCCATTTCTGGTTTCTTTTGTAAAAAAATAAACAGTAAAGAGTTAAATGTAAAGTATATATGAAATTTAAAGGTGGAAAGACCTCTAATTGTTCGAGAACAATTAGTCTACTAGTTATTCTTCTTTTTCTTCCCGGACTTTTGAAACCGCAAGACTTATCGAAAAACTTTATAGTTCATGATACTGGATATTAAAAGTTATTTCGAAAAACGACCCCCCGTGTTTGACCCATGACCTCTTACGAAGTTATTGCCCCTTTCGCAAGAATAGCCTGTTATCGCTACTCCTTCGAAACCGTAAACAGTAGAGGTACGAAACCTTCACCAATGTCTTCGACTAATTGAGGGGACTCTTCAATCTTTTCATTGCTGAAAGTTTATGAAACTTACAAATAATTAAAAATTTTCAAAACAATAAGTCGTAGAGACATGGAACCAACTGCATAAGATTCATAGACCTTTGACCTTAAAAATATGCAAAGGTCAAAGGTCAAGGTCATTCAAAATATGAGAAATTAAGCTCTTTTTATATCTCTTTTGTCTTTCAACAAATCCTAAATATCTTTGCATCATTAATATGTCCTCTTAAAACTATTTCAAAGATTTCATACTTGTCCCCTAAGATTTACCCCTTTAAAAGTTATTGCCCCTTTTACTGAAAACCTTGTTATCGCTACTCCTCCGAAACCGTAAACCGTAGAGACACAAAACCTTAACTAATGTCTTAAATGTCTTTAGACACAACTTCAATCTATTCAGTGCGAAAGTATCCGATGACCCCTTATATGAGTTATAGCCCTTTAACGTCTTTGTGCTTACTATTAAACCTTATAACTTTAAAACTAAAAGTCGTAGAAGCATGGGGTGAAGTGCAATGTGACCCTTGACCTTTGACCTTGAATATTTGTTCAAGGTCAAAGGTCAAGGTCATTTCAAAATTTTGAAAATTTTCATTTTTTCTATCTTTCAAGCCATTTATAGATTCTTTTTGTATAAAAATTAACTTTAGAGAGTAAAATATGAAAAATATATGAAATTCAAAGAAGGTGGAAAGACCTCTAATTGTTCGAGAACAATTAGTCTACTAGTTATTATTCTTTTTCTTCCCGGACTTTTGAAACCGCAAGACTTATCAAAAAACTTTATAGTTCATGATACTGGATATTTAAAGTTATTCCGAAAAACGACCAAACGTGTTTGACCCATGACCTCTTACGAAGTTATTGCCCCTTTCGCAAGAATAGCTTGTTATCGCTACTCCTTCGAAACCGTAAATCATAGAGATACAGAACCTTCACCAATGTCTTTGACTACTTGAGAGGACTTTTCAATCTATTCATTGCGAAATGATTTGTCGACCCCTTCAATGAGTTATTGCCCCTGAAAGTTTTTGAAGTTTACAAATAATGAAAAATTTTCAAAACGATAAGTCGTAGAGACATGGAACCAACTGCATTAGATTCTTTGACCTCAGACCTAGAAATTTTTGTAAAGGTCAAGGTCATTCAAAATTTGAGAAATTAAGCTCTTTTTATATCTCTTTTGTCTTTCATTATATACTAAATCTCTTTGCATCTTTAATATGTCCTCTTAAAATTATTTCAAAGATTTCATACTTGTCCCCTAAGATTTACCCTTTCAAAAGTTATTGCCCCTTTCACTGAAAACCTTGTTATCGCTACTACTCCGAAACCATAAACCGCAGAGACACGAAACCTTCACTTATGTCCTCAGGGTCTTTAGACACAACTTCAATCTATTCATTGCGAAAGGATCCGATGACCCCTTATATGAGTTATCGCCCTTTAACATCTTTGCTCTTACTATTAAACCTTATAACTTTAAAACTAAAAGTCGTAGAAGCATGGGGTCAAGTGCAATGTGACCCTTGACTTATGAACTTAAATAATTGTTCAAGGTCAAAGGTCAAGGTCATTCAATTTTTTTTTAAAATTTCATTTTTTCCATTTCTCAAGCCATTTCTTGTTTCTTTTGTATAAAAATAAAACAAAAGAGAGTTAAATATGAAAAATATATGAAATTTAAAGAAGGTGGAAAGACCTCTAATTGTTCGAGAATAATTAGTCTACTAGTTATTCTTATTATTCTTATTAGGTCTTTCCACCTTTCTGTGGAAAGACCTCTTGAAATGCTTCTGTTTATTATTATTATTATTATTATTATTATTATTTTTCCGCTACGGCCTTTTGAACCGAAAGACTTTTCGAAAAACTTTATAGTTCATGATACTCGACATCAAAAGTTATTTCGAAAAACTACCCAACGAGTATGACCTATGACCCCTTTCACAGTTATTGCCCCTTGTACGAAAAACCTTGTTATCGCTACTCCTTCGAAACCGTAAACCGTAGAGGTATGAAACCTTCACCAATGTCTTCGACTAATTGAGGGGACTCTTCAATCTTTTCATTGCGAAAGTATTCGTGGACCCCTTTTATGAGTTATTGCCCCTGAAAGTTTTTGATGTTTACAAATAATTAAAAATTTTCAAAACGATAAGTCGTAGAGACATGAAACCAACTGCATAAGATTCATTGACCTTTGACCTTAAAATATATCAAAGGTCAAAGGTCAAGGTCATTCCAAAAATGAGAAATTAAGCTCTTTTTATATTTTTTTTGTCTTTCAACATATAATATATATCTTTGCATCTTTAATATGTCCTCTTAAAACTATTTGAAATATTTTACTTGTCCCCAAAGTTTGACCCCTTTAAAAATTATTGCCCTTTTCATTAAAAACCTTGTTATCGCTACTCCTCCAAAACCGTAGACTGTAAAGACATCAAACCTTCACTAATGTCTTCAGGGTCTTTAGACACAACTTCAATCTATTCAGTGCGAAAGGATCCGATGACCCCTATTAGAGAAATACCGACATCTTACGAACGAACGTAACCAAAAAAGGGGATCGTTCATTGTATTCACAGTTGCATAATTGAATTCTTCAATGTTATCGAGATTTCAAAAGATAAAATCCCCGCAGGATACCTCAAAACTACTTCTTGTCGTAGTCGCTACCATGACGCTACAATACATTTCAATGGACATTTAAACGAGCGAAGGGGTTCCGAAAAGGGAAATGCAGGGAAAATGAAAAATGTCTTATTAGAGAAATACCGACATCTTACGAACGAACGCAACAAGAAAAAGGGACCGTTCATTGAATTCAGAGTTGTATAATTCATATCGTCAATATTATTTAGATTTCAATAGATAATATTCAAGTAAGATACCTCAAAACTACTTCTCGTCGTGACCGTGAGGCTACATTATTTAAACCAACGAAAGGGTTCCAACAAGGTTAATAAAAATATCCTATTTTGAAGTATTCGCTTATGTAAAGAAGGAGAGGTAAAAGAAAAAAAAATTCTTAAAATGATGGACTTCCTATTCATGCCACTGGCTTTACTTTGTAGATGTTATTTTAAAAATTACAATTAAAACACGTTATAACCAATAAGATTTTTTTAACTGGTTATTTTATGCTAAACTTGATATTTTTTAAAATACATATTTCCATATAGATATTATAATGAAGTGCAGCCGCCAGATAAATACAGTATAAGAACTTGTAAAAAACAGTGAAAGGGGCCCACCCTACCTACCTCATGAAGTTACTTTCTTTAATGCATACAAAATGGAAAATGTGTTTTTGACCTATTGCATATGCATACATAGCCCATTTTTACTTTTTAAGCACCATAGTATACATATGAAAACTAAGCCTAGACACACACACCCCTCCCACACATCCACCTATACACGCCCGCTAAAGAAAAATTATACGTTTTTCGAAATAGTGCCATCTTTTTTAATATTTCTTTTTTTTTTTTTTTTTTTTTTTTTTTTTTTTTTTTTACGTTTTTTGCGTTTGATTACTGAAATTTTGAAAACAATGCTAACTCATTGCATACAATATTGATTTTTCAATATGCTTCTCTCTCTCCCTCTTAAAGTCATGATGTATACTCTTTATATTTACTCAATACAAAGGGGTAGCAACACTCCTCCTGTATTGATGATGTTAAGACATATTTAAAAAAAAATTCACACTACAGCAGAGCTATCGAATCAGCGTGTCGTTTTGACAGTCCTACGCACAGTTCAACAATCGGGGCTAGTTGCCATCTTGGGTGCCTGTAGAGGGAACCTATTACTTGATACGTTTTCAGTTCCTTGATAACATGCTCTACATACACACGTCTCTGTCTGTGTAGCAGATTAAACTTTCGGCGCTTACGCTGTTCATTAGGTGGTCTCCGAATAATGTCCGTAGATTTATATGGCGTTACTAATGGATGTTCGTTGGGATAAATTCCATCCGCTAGAAAATAACATTCGCCAGGGAAATCTAGTTGTTGTCCTGGACCAATAGGTCCAATCTGCTGGTATGTACCAGCATCGTTTTCATGACCAAGAAAACCAGAATGAACATATCTGATATTCTTCTTGTTGTCGATTATCACCTGAAATGCGTAGAATATATATATATATATATATATATATATATATATATATATATATATATATATATATATATATATATATATATATTTATATATATTTATATTTATATATATAAATTGTTTTTATGGAATCGATCTGAAAAGGGTGGACATTTTCAGAAAAGTCGAAAGGGCAGGAAAGAAGCTTATACGCATACCCCCACCCCTCCCACTCCCGGGGCCCCCAGAATCTTTCAAAAACCAATTGCAGAATCATTGCTTATATATGTATATACACTATTGTGTGTTATATATTGGAGCAGGTAAATAGCAGAGATATATTTTCTGTACACACAATGTTGAGCAAACTGGTGAAGTTTGGGAAAAATTGCGAAACAAATGGTCATTCAAATAAGTATGTAATTTTACATTTCATTTCGACGTATCTAATGCCTTGCTAAGAACACTTGTTAACTTTATTTATTTATTTATGAAATTTAAACCTACAAGCATTTCAATTTCAATTTTTTCAGGGATACAAGATAGATAAAAAAATCAAAGAAAATTTAGGTTACGAGGCTAAGAGTGTGGGACACCTGTATACTCCGAAACGAAATCGAAACGAAACCAACGAAATAAATCATACGGTGCGAAACAAAACCAAAACTGAAACCAAGCGAGACTAAGTCAGCTTAATGATAGGAAGGAGGGTGCCCGGTATAATCATTAGGCTAGGATCTACAGATTTTCCGAATTCAAAGCTTATCAAAACGAAATCTACATTGATGATGTGTCAGCGATCATATATTAAAATACTATAAAACATAGCATATAAGGTTTCATTTACTTCATTACAGTTTTTGTACACACATACAAAATAAACTTACTTCTAAAATCCAAATGAAATCATTAGTTTTATTTATTCTTATGCTTTCATAATTTATTAACTATAATTAAATGAGATACCACATGTGGCTGAAAACGTTTAAGAGTCAGGTTTTATATATCTGCAATGCAAGAAAAACTAAATATAAAATAAGTTTGAAAATAACGAGGTCAATTAAAGCAATTAAGTAGATGTGCGATGAAAAACTTCCTATACTTCAGGCAGGTAGTATGGAAGGGGGACTTTTCCCCACACATAAATTTTTACTAAACCCTGTTACTTTTTATCTCCTCAAAGATTTTTCAGGTATGTTGTCTTTCAAAAATGTAGAATGCAAACAAGGGATGTTTGTGAAATACTTACCCCCCCCCCAAGTCCAAGGGGCATAACTCTTTCAAAAATTGCTCAATCGTACCCGAAAAAGAACTTGACTTAGATATTTTTATGATAAATCTGTATATAAAGTTTCATTTCAGTATGTGCAACCTCTGCGAAGAAAATGAACGGAAATTGTTGGTGGACCGACAGACAGACCAACCGACAGACAGGCATCAGCAAAGCAATATGCCCTCCTTTCTTCGAAGGGTGGGGGGGGGGATAAAAATATTATCAGCATTAAATAAATGCTTTAACTACGATATGACACGCTAAGTTGACAAATTTAACATTCATTCGAAAATTTTATGAACATATGTTTTCTTTCCCTACACATCCCAATATTTGGCTCTTTTTCAACATATGTAAATTTTATTATTTCTTCATTTAAGTTTCAAATGTTTAAGTTAAATTTAAATGTCAGATAATTCATTAGTAAAAGAATACATTTTCTTTCTAATTTTTGTTTTTCCATAATAAGTTTATTTTAATTGATTTGTATTAATATGTAATTACTAATAATGCATATTTATTTCCGTTCTAATACTGTTACTCTGTTAATGGGAATTAACTCTGTTACCTTCAGCACAATTAGAACTCTTTTGTGTAGGGAGAGTTCTCATTCTCTATCCAGAGTTGTCGTTCCCGCAACGCTCCCATATACAGTTTGCAAAATTCTTGGAAAAATTGTAAAATTGTGAAAAATTATATTTAAAAAAGTTTTTAACATAATATTTATCAGTAAAAAGGACTTATTTTTAATTTATCGTCACCTTAAAGGATTTTTTTTCTAAGGTTTTAATTTTAACTCTGTAAAATACCCCCGGTAGTTCCTTAGTAACCAAGAAAATAAATCGTTTTAAGGGATGACAGTTTTAAAATAAATGATAAATTATAATCTTTATTGATAGTTACATTAATTTATTATGATGTTAAATTTGAATACTCACCTTTTAAACTGCGTTGTACAACGAGCCTTGACAGAGGTGTTGGGAGCATATGCGGAAGACAACTCTGGATAGAATCCAGAGTTGTCTGCCGCTACGCTCCCAACGGGCGGGAACGACAACTCTGGGTAGAGAAATGTAGAGATGATTCGCAAAAATCCTTTCTTAAAACTGTGCAAGCACAGCGGCCAGTAACACACTATGTTTAATGGGCCAGTGACACACTATGTTTGATTTTACGTAATTCCTTTTAAAAGGATTTGTCTTCTGTCTTTATCTGTTTGTATACTTTGTAAATCAACGATGGTCTCATTTTTAAAGTAATTTATTTCATAATGTGAAATGAGACTAGGTTGTTTTTATTATAAATATAGCTTTCATGCGATCGTCAATAAATACGTAAAATTATTTTCCCCTTTTTTGCTTCTTTAAGCATCTCGAATCAAACATATTTAGGATTGTTTAATAAAGCAGAAATTGTCACCATTAAGCAGGCATGAAGTATCATTTGGGAGGCCTGCCCTCCTATCTTTTTCCAAACATAAGATTCTACTATTGAAAATATTCATTGAAAGGCTGGTCTCCCACTTTTTGTTGTAGCATAGTTAAATCACGGAAAATTTTGTAATGTAATGATAAAATAGGTTTTGAAAGAAAGTTGAAACATATCTTCCCCTCCAAACACACCCACCCACCCACACCCACACACTCACAATATTATTTTCGAGTTTGGACCCCCCTTTTTTTCTTCTAAAAATTTTAAGTTTTCCAGATATGTCTTTTTTCTGGTTGTCCCCTTTCAAAACAAGAATACTTGCCTGATGGAACAGGTTTATATTAATACCAAAAACATAACCAAATCGAATGAAGTGTTCGTTGCGTTTATTTTTGTTTATTTGAATTTCGTTAGGTTTCGTTTCATTTCGTTAAATGCAGTTCACGGGTATCCAAGATCGTGAGGTTTTGAGGGATTTAAGGAAGAGTAATTTTGCTGACGCTTGCAGTGCAATTTGTAGTAACCTCGACATTGACAACTAGGGGCACTGAGTACTGATAAATATGTTATTTACATATATTTAATACCTGAGTGTGGATGCAATGGTACTTTCTGTGACCACTGTAGAATTCAGCTTGATTCTCGGTATTTGGCATTAATATCTCATGTGAAGTTCCATCTATACAACCAATAACATTAGGCATTTCTGGCCAATTCCCACAGAAACTCCTCCACTCTCGTAGAGATGGCCAAGAAATCACAGGATGGACAATTTCCCATAACAAGACCCAGTATGTATTAATAATTCGTCCCACTGTGGTAAGACTTATCCCAAATGCCAAAGAAAGAACAGTGTAGGTGGGGTATTGTCTGAGCCAAACTAAGGTCATTAAAACTCTGTTTGTTAGGGATAGTTTGTCTATTCCAAATCTCTTATCTGGGACCCTCTGCGAAACTTCTTCAACAAGTTCGTTGAAAGATCGAAAGTTCTCTCCAGATAAAATCCAGAACTCGAACGGTCTTGATATCAGACTACCATACACATCCTTACAAACAAATATTCCGTTTAACTCATTTTCCAACATCCTTGTTCGAATATTAAACAAATAGTGCGGCAAAGGCCTTCTGGTCAGTCTACTGAATGTTTGATAAAGGTTCATCAAAAACAAAATTCCAAAATTTTGCTCAAATTGCAAAAGCGGCAAAGGAGGAAATAAACCTAACTTATAACGCCAATACTGAAATAAAATGATCCAGAATTTTTTTTCTTGAGCATTCATTTCGTCAAATACAAGTCCAATTCAAGGTCGTTTTATTTCCAACACTGAGCACATACAATGAAGCGCATTGAAGTGATAAAATTGTTCGTTTGAGTGGAAAGTTTGGGTGTTCCTTATCGAACATCAATTGCTACATGGTGACACGCCCATTTCTTTAGAAACGAGAAAGAAATATCCGTCGGTATGCTTTAGGACACCCCATTCTCTGCGACTTGCAACATGAGTTACACCGAAATAGAGATTTTATAAAGTTAGAAGAGAGATTTAGAGACCCCACTTCTGTAAAACACGTATTGCAACGAATTTGTACATAATTATGAATTTATCATGTTTACTAAAGTTACCACAACGCATGTATCGGTCGAACACGCGTTTACTCGGTGTTTATCTAGACTGTCAATTTGATTGGCTATTCTATTTATAGAAAAGCTGTTCTACAGGTATTCGAATGAACCATTTGACCGCTGTTTTCCTTTCTAAAGAAGTGGGCATGTCATTATGTGACAATCAACGTTCTAAAGAAAGCTCAAAACGTTCTATTCAAATGGAAAATTTTACCATTCAATGCGCTTCATTGTACAATATCCACTCAATAGAAATACGAACTTGGTAAAAAAATTTCTTTTCATGATAGTCGAGTCTACTTACATATAGTTCTTAGGGGAGATAGCCTATGAATAAAGGACCTTTATTGAATAAGTGAGTAGCATTAAAACTTGCTGCTTACGGGTTTACCTATAAATTTTGAATCCATTGAATTAAAACTATAAAAACCTTTCAAAAATTAGCATAATTGTAATTCTTATATTTTATCCAAGTCTTATGCAAATGTGAATTTTTGAAATATACATGTACATGTATCAATAAATACCCGTTTGGAACCTCCTTGGCAACACTAGATTAGATTATAACATGTGTTTCAGATCCACATTTTGAGGTATCCGAGGGGAATAAGTACACAGTATATGTCAATACCCCAATATATAAAGTGGAACCATCCGTGGTGTTTTAAAAGAGTTCCTTTAGAAATATAACAATAAGAATTTTGTTAAAACACAATAGAGTTACCTGGCATGGAGAAACGAAGCCACGTGGAGGTATCCACACAAGAACAAATTCTGATTTTAAGAAGTTATTCAAAAAATAGAAGTAATTGGCCTAAAATATACAAAGAAGTAAAAACCGCGGTACAGGAAAATTTACCAGCCAAGGTTCAGGTTTTGTATGCAGAGAAACCTTACGATAAAATTAAAAGAAGAATGGCGGACCAGGTCCAGAAACTCACACACAAAAGCGGGGGGTTTATCGTAAATGAAGAATTAAAATCTCTTGTTATGTCCATAAAAGGAAATGACTCAAGGTACAGCACGAAAGAACACCCCAATGAAAGAAAAAGAAAGGTAAGTACATGTATTCCAAATGTCTTCATATCAATACATGTTCACATAGCAGTCGAAACCGGGGGGGGGGGGGGGGCTAGGGGGGCTTAGCCTCCTCCCATTTTTTGCAAAGATAGACATAATATAGGCATTGAAATTGGGGATTAGTCCCCAAACGTTTTTTTATTGGTTTAGCCCCCTTTCAGTTAGCCCCCTTTAAATTTGCTTCCGATGCCTACCGATCAAGTGATGCGGTCTGTACAGACTCGCTTTAGCTTAATTTGTATTATCTACAGGTATACACCACCGTTTTACTAGAAAAAAATACATAGTTTTTTTACTGTCCTCCGCAAATCCATGCATTTGTTATTATATATCTAACTTGAATATATAATTCTTTTAGTTTCAGAATACAAGAAATGTTGCAAGCAATCGGCGACAAGATGTAGATGGAGGGGCGCCACAATCTTCTAGATCCGCCCCAGCTGCAACTGTAAGGGCGACGCCACTTGGGACAGAAAGACCGCCACTAAGGAGACCTGCGCCTGCTGCAGCCGAAGGGGAAGCGCCACTGGGGTCAGAAAGACCGCCACTAAGAAGACCTGCCCCTGCTACAGCTGGAGGGGCGGCGCCACTGGGGGAAGGAAGACCTCCACTAAGAGGACCTGCCCCTGCTACAGCTGAAGGTGCGGCGCCACCTGGGGCAGGAAGATGGCCACTAGGAGGACCTGCCCCTGGTACAGCTGAAGGTGCGGCGCCACTGGAGACAGGAAGACCACCACTAAGAGGACCTGCCCCTGCTATAGCTGAAGGTGCGGCGCCACCTGGGGCAGGAAGACCGCCACTAAGAGGACCCGCCCCTGCTGCAGCTGAAGGTGCAGCGCCACCTGGGGCAGGAAGACCGCCACTAAGAGGACCCACCCCTGCTGCAGCTGAAGGTGCAGCGCCACCTGGGGCAGGAAAACCGCCACTAAGAGGACCTGCCCCTGCTGCTGTTGAAGTTGATGAAGGTGAGGTCAATCGCCGCAGAGCGATTCCGCTTGATAGCGATGACGACTCGGATCAGGAAGAGCCGCCTAAAAAGAAGACAACTTCTGAGCTTGCAAGGGAAGCCTATGAAGTGTACTTGTCATCCGCAGAAAGGTCAAGGCGTCTTGAAAGGAAAATGGAACAATGCATGGATAAATTTTTGTCCATGTAATATCCGCTATGCATAATTACTTTAATTTAATTATTTGTTACGAAAACAATAAAAGGCTTTTATTGTTTATCTGAAATAATAATAATGTGTTAAGAATTATGTCATCATATTAAAAGATTTTTTGTTTTTGTTTTTATGCAATAATTAATATTCAGGAAAATGGTGTTCTACGTATGGCTACTATGTTCAGTGATATTTATGTATAACAATATACACGTAAATGAATACCCATTCAAATGAAAGTTCAGAATAAAAGAGAATTTTACTTAATTTAAAAAAAGTTACAAATTATTTGTAGAAGGTATAACTGAGAACTTAGTGCTTAATTATCAAAACTCGTAGGAAGCCGAAACTTTATTCCTATGTAAACAAAATTGACCTTCAATTGTGGCCTCAGCCTACCCCGGGGCTTATGTTTTGAACAATCTCTGAAATTTTATATATATATATATATATATATATATATATATATATATATATATATATATATATATATATATATATATATATATATATATATTAGGGATGGCAACGAATATTCGAACATTCGAATATTCATTCGATGAGTTGATATTCGAATATGAATTTAAGATTCGAATATTCGGTGTTTTTCAGATTTCATAAAAAGAAGTACTGTGATTAATAAATTTTGATTAGAACAGTGCTGGAATTATCCCTGTTTAATTTACTAGCGATCAATTTCGATCGCCTGATTTCTTTCTTTGATTTTCTTTCTTATAGATGTACTAAATTACATTTATTTTGTTTTGAGTAAGGTTTTAAAGTAATAAAGGTGTTAAAGGTGTTACAATAATGCTTTATGTATAATACAAAACGTACGTACTTTCATAGTTTTTATTAGAATCGAGGACAACAAAATGAAAACCTTCTTAGAATGTCTAAAAGACGTGAAGAGTATACTTATCAAAATAAATTTAATTGATCATTGAATGAATGTCTGATAGAATTAGTCTGTAATTAATATTGTAAAGGGCTCACTTTCAGAATAAATGTGTAAATTACTTGATTATATCGGGTTGTACATAATCCTGAATTTTATATTCATTATCGGGAATTAGTTAATTACCTAAGAAAATTGTCTATGGAAATATTTGTTTATATTTTAAAAACATTATATCAAAGGTTATAAGCGTACATGTATCTATTATTAGGCAGATAATTGTAATTTATTACACGTATTGAAAGCTGAACAGTATACCGTTACGAACATATCTTGCATTTGGTAAGACGACTTTAAAATATAAATACACATGTTTCATTTGTTAAAATTATACTTTTCTACATTTCAGTCAATTATTCATTTCAAACACTGACAAATATCAAATGGAATTTCTTATTGTACACCTACAAAAGTCTTCCTACAATTTTACTTCCAATATAAGTATACCTACGCTAAACCTTTCATGAGAGTAGGATGATGCATATTTAAAATAAAACAGATTTTATTTATTTTATCGAATATTCGAATATATTCGAATACTTTCATTGAATATTCGAATATGAATTATTGTCAAAATTGACATACCTAATATATATATATATATATATATATTTATATGTACTATGAAAGGGGGGGGGGGGCAACCAGCATCTAAAGGAAAATTCACTACAGCAAAATACTATACTCAGAAAAATATAGAATACTCAGAATACAATTGACATACCACATGTATTAATCCTGGTATCATACCACACAGTAAAAATAATCATAAAAGAAAAAGAAAATGCACAGTTTCCAATTTTTTTCATTCAGAAAGCGCTTGTGTTGAATGAAATTTGGAAACTGTGCATTTTCTTTTCTTTAATAATTTTATATATATATATATATATATATATATATATATATATATATATATATATATATATATATATATATATATATATATATATATATATATATATATATGTCACAGGGTGAATTATAATTAATTAATTAATATTACTAATTATCATTCATATCATATTCATACATTTGTTTAAGGCATTATATTATTATAGTAACTAGTGAATTCCGTTCTCACTACGGAATTTACTATGTTCATTCATTGCCTTATTCATTCATTCATTCATTTATACGGGTGAGTGGTCAGTGAGAGTACGGGTGTGTGAGTGGTCAAACTGGTTTTATTCTGTCCCCTGCGCATTCGCGCCAATACTAATTCTCAAGCGACTCCAACCTAAGACTTTGGGGAGAGAAGACGCTCTCTCTCCCCAACACAACTTTATCTCACGATAATTGTGAACTTTGTCTAGGATTTACGGTAAGAAATAACTGGTAAATTATTTCTAAGGATTCAATTACTATTCAATATCTATTTGATCATTTTATTTCAATCAAGTATTTTATAAATTCTCCAAATTTATAAAATTTAAATTATGATCCGCGTAAAAGTGTGAGTGAGGCGAGAGATATTTAATACCTGTTGTTATACTTCAGGTCACCCTTCCTTCTATATTATAAAATTCCACAATCGTAGAATATATATTATATATAAACATCGAACCCAGCAGTCGTGTTGTGTTGTATTTTACCACATATATAAGGCTGTGACATATATATATATATATATATATATATATATATATATATATATATATATATATATATATATATATATATATATATATATATATCGCTGGGTTAAACCTATAACACCTAGACATTTGAGGTACCGACCCCATTTTTCTTTTTTCTAATTTTCCAAGATTTTTATCCGAATGTTTTCCCAACACAAAACAGATAACCTCGTTTAAACAACCCCCCCCCCCTCTCTCTCTCTCTCTCTCTCTCTCTCTCAAACACACATACTTGTAACTGTATATACATATAAGCGCATCTCGTACTAACTTGTCGCCTTTGCACGATGTTTTAAGATAACGTTTCTTTCCACACCTGTCCAGTAAAATCACTGACGCATGACAAACGTATTTGCTAAACCGTCATAGGTATATGGCTTTTTCCTATTTCTATTTTTTTTAAATTATAAATTGTAGACTGTGGAAGTACAGAAAAATAAGAAATTACAAATTATCATTTATAAAGAGATTAAACACTGTAAATATTTTATAATTAACAAAAACTAAATTGTTCCGATTTTAAACTGCAATGACTGGTCCCGGGAAAACTACCGCGATACGGGAAGTTAGGGCGAGTTACGTTCGTTCGTAAGATGTCGGTATTTCTCTTATATGAGCTATTGCCCTTTAATGTCTTTGCGCTTACTATTAAACCTTATAACTTTAAAACTAAAAGTCGTAGAAGCATGGAGTCAAGTGCAATGTGACTTTTGACCTTCAATACTTGTTCAAGGTCAAAGGTCAAGGTCATTTGGAAATTTTCAAAATTTTCATTTTTTCCATTTTTCAAGCCATTTCTGGTTTCTTTTGTATAAAAATAAACAGTAGAGAGTTAAATATGAAGGATATATGAAATTCAAAGAAGGTGGAAAGACCTCTAATTGTTCGAGAACAATTAGTCTACTAGTTATTATTAGAGATTGTTCTTTCTGACGTATCCGTATCCGTATACGTATCGAGGTGAGGGAGGCATCTCGATCCCGATGTCTAAACTATTTACTATAATTTCCATCGTTATTTGTTTAGTTTTAGAGCAGCCCCATTCATTTAAGAATAGCATATGCTATTTTTTTTTCTAATAAAAAATGTATTAACGAGGTTCGCTCCTGAGCTTTTGAGCAGATTTTTATCTTAACTTATATTTCAAAAATTCTCCATAATGTTTTAATTCTTACAATAAATTTGGATTCTACAATGCCAATTTAACTATATTCAGTTAAAACTCCATGATTGAATTCCATACCAAAAGCATTAAGCGAGGAACTATATTTTGTGGCGGAATGTTTTTTAGAAGAAAATGATCATTTTTTTTCTTTCGAAGTATCTAAAGTATGTTAAGTTTGGATTCCTATTTTTACATGCAGTCTGCACACATAGTTATTTTTTTGCAATGGACTGTTTTATACTGGTCCTAAATTACCTATTAAATAAACTGTCATGAATTCTATCATGATATTTGATAAATATAGCAAATAAATTGTGAAAATGAAGAAAAAAAAATAGCCCTAATTTAAGCTTAAAATTAGACTATTTTAGTAATATCTAAAAATTAACATCACAGACCCCCACTTTTAATTTTCTTTTCTGAATATATACGATACTCTTTACCATTCTTCTTAAATTCAGTAAAATGTCATTACTTTCAAATGATTTTTTTGCTTGTTAAATTTTTAATGCCAGAAAAATGAAAATGTTTGAGTGCAAAAAGGTCAAATAATTGAACATGCGGAGTAATTTGAAAATTTCTTCGTTGTAACAAATTTTAATGTGTCTATTTAAGATAAAATAAGACTGTTTTTGTTCCCATAATTTATTTGAACAAAAAATATTGAAGGAAAAACTTCAAAAATTGATTTATGTGTAAGATGTATTTTCAGTGCAAAAAGGTCAAACTAAATGCTCTGTAGCGCCAAAAGAAGCGTATTGACCCCCATTTTTTGTTTTGATTTTTAATAAAGCTATGTGTATAAATTCTAAAAATATACATGATAAAAAATTCTCATTACTTTTGATGACAGGATCCAACCTCCTTAAGCTGCTGTAAACGTCTATCATTTCGCTGGAAAATTTCTTAAAAAATAAATGTATTTGTTTTCATTATATTATTTAAAACTTTAATTGCAATTTTGTTTAAAAACATTTATCGGGATCCCCCCCTCTCTCCTTTAACATCAGGCATTTTATTGATTGATTCTGTAATTTACATTAGATGACATAAAATTAACCCCCCACCCCCGCCAACTCACACACACACACACACACAGTAAAATGCAAAAGACGTTGTATCCACACAATCAATAAAACCATGTAGCCGTTTTCTAAAGAGAATTAGATTCCAGACCCTTACCAGTATATGCTTAAAAATGTCAGTTCATCCCCCCCCCCCTCCCTCTTCCCGGGGGGGGGGTGAACTGGCATTTTAAGCATATACTTTCATAGCGTCTGTTAACTTTCTTCATTCTTTTTTTTTTTCAATGAACTAATTGACAAATACCTGTATATCTCCCCTTCCTCTCCCGAGTTGAAATTGCTACTTTCGTGCCTATTCTCATACGGCTTGATTTTGCTTTATATTTTGTCCTTTCAGCAGTATAAACTTGAAAAGACTTCATGGCGACAAAAAAATAGGTAATGAAATGAAACTGCAATGGTTAAATTTGATTTTTCCTTTTAGTTCTCTTGTTGTCGTACATGCGTATTATAATTCATGGTTTCATATAGAAACTGTTTCAGAATAGGGTATTCATTATCTTAACTCTCTTTTCATAAGAAAGAAAAGAATTATTAGGCTAGAAATGCCAGAACAATAGATTTATCTATTTCTTCTATGCTACCTTGTCCATCCAGGTGATTTTTATTTATTTATTCATTTATTTTTATTTATTTATTTATGCATTTTGGCCCAAAAGTGTGAGTCAATTCAACACGCAGTTTACAGAAGTGAAGAGAAGAGGCTGCTTCAACGTAGCAGAAAAATAAAAAAAACACAGAATAAAGGATAAAATTTATACAAAACATTTAACTGATAAAATGTCAGCATTTTTTCAGAGTTTTGACCCCTCTTGTACACAAAGAATTACAGTCATCTTAATTTCAATAAATAAATCATTAAGTAAACTTTAGTCAACATGAATATAAAGTAATGTATAAGACATAAAAAATTTTCTCCTTTTATCGACAATTGTTAATTCATCCCCGACAAAAACTGCGTGTAATTGCCTCACTTTCGGAAATGGTAGTCTTCCTCAAGCTCTCTGGAATATTGGATACGGCTATAACCTAACAATTTAGGGAATTTAGGGTCTTCAAACCACCCCAGAATTGCCAGCTTTCCAAAGCTTTTCTGAAGAACTATGTCCATCGAATATAATCAAATGATATACAGAATTTTGATAATGATATTAAGAAAATAAGGATGGAAGTTTTCAGTGACACCCCCCCCCCCCACACACACACAGAGTATGCAATATGGTCAAGTTAATCTTTCACAGTTAATGTATCCGTAATTATTTTTGTGGAAAAGAGAAACTCAGGACTTAATATCCATACCCCCCCCCCCCCCCCACACACACACACACACATTCCCAGTAATAGGTTTTTTAAAGGTTTGATTAATTTCTACACCTTTTTTTGTCAAAGTTTTGCAAAGGTGACTTGGTATTTTTTGGTTTCTCCATGCCTTGGCCCAGCTTCCACCTTCTCCACTTTGTTAATCAATTTTAAGTGTCTGCTTGATGTATACAAACTTATACTCATCTAGAATGTTTGATCTCTGACAACTCGTACAGTTAAACTTTGTTAACTGAAATCCTTGGATATATCGAAGTTTGAATTGGTCCAATCAAGTTGAGATAACGAGTGTTGACTGTATGCATTATGGGGAATATGTCTTGTACTGGTAAAGGTTACTTCGAGAATGAAACAATAATATATCCTGATATTGAGAGAGAGAGAGAGAGAGAGAGAGAAGGGGGAAGTCCCTTTTTGAACCTTTTTTTATTTTTAAACAAATCAATAAAATATACTTACTTTTTTACTAATTTTATTTTTTTTAAAAATCCTTCCATAAAATGATAGGTGTGAACAGCAACTTGATACGTTTTAGTAGAAATATTACTATATATCTTATTTTCCAATGAATGAGGTTAAAATCAAACAAGAAACGATGGAAATGTTACCCAACGGATAAATCATCGGGATCGAGATGCCTCTCTCACCTCGATACGTATACGGATACGTATACGGATACGTCAGATAGAACAATCTCCACTACTATTATTATTATTATTCTTCCGCAGATTTTTTGTTTCGATGTTTATCGAAAAGATTATTCGTTGACCGTAAAGGTCATAAAAAGTTAGGAACAAATTTGACCCAACGCGTATAACCTATGACCTCTTTCACAGTTATTGCCCCTTTCGCTAGAAACCTTGTTATCGCTACTCCTCTGAAACCGTAAACCATAGAGGTACGAAACCTTCACCAATGTCTTCGACTAATTGAGGAGACTCTTCAATCTATTCATTACGAAAGGATTCGTTGAGCCCTTTTATGAGTTGTTGCCCCTGAAAGTTTTTGAAGTTTACAAATAATGAAAAATTTTCAAAACGATAAGTCGTAGAGACATGAAACTAACTGCATTAGATTCCTTAACCCTAGACCTTGAAGTTTATGTCAAGGTCAAAGGTCAAGGTCATTCCAAATAAAAGAAATAAAGCTCTTTTTATAGCTCTTTTATCTTTCAACATATACAGTATATCTTTGCATCATTAATATGTACTTTTAAAACTATTTCAAAGATTTCAATCTTGTCCCCTTAGCTTAACCCTTTTAAAAGTTATTGCCCCTTGTGAGAAAAACTTTGTTATCGCTACTCCTCTGAAACCGTAAACCGCAGAGACACGAAACCTTCACTAATGTATTCAGTGTCTTTAGACACAACTTCAATCTATTCAGTGCGAAAGTATCCGATGACCCCTTATATGAGTTATCGCCCTTTAACGTCTTTGCGCTTACTTGTAAACCTTATAACTTTAAAGCTAAAAGTGGTAGAAGCATGGGGTTAATTGTAATGTGACCCTTGGCCTTTGACCTTGAATATTTGTTCAAGGTCAAAGGTCAAGGTCATTTCAAAATTTTTAAATTTTCATTTTTTCCATCTCTCAAGCCATTTCTGGTTTCTTTTGTATAAAAATAAAGAGTAGAGAGTTAAATATGAAGAATATATGAAATTTAAAGGTGGAAAGACCTCTAATTGTTCGAGAACAACTAGTCTACTAGTTAGGTCTTTCTACCTTTCTGTGGAAAGACCTATTGATTTTCTTCTGTTTATTAGGTCTTTCCACCTTTCTGTGGAAAGACCTCTTGAAATGCTTATGTTTATTATTATTATTAGGTCTTTCCACCTTTCTGTGGAAAGACCTATTGGTTTTCTTCTGTTTCTTATTATTCTTCTTCTTATTTTTCCGCCGCAAGATTTTGAGTTTCAAGATTTATCGAAAAGATTTATAGTTCATGAGAATGTACTTCGTAAAAGATTTTTGCAGTTGACCCTGCGTATATGAACTTTGACCCCTCGAGGAGTTACATCCCCTTTTGCAATAAAAGCTTGTTATCGCTACTCCTTTGAAACCGTAAACCGTAGAGATATGAAACCTTCACCAATGTCCTCGACTAATTTAGGGGACTCTTCAATCTATTCATTGCGAAAGTATTCGTCGACCCCTTCAAGGAGTTATTGCCCCTCCAAGTTTTTGATTTTTAGAAATAATTTGAAATTTTTAAAACGATAAGACGTAGAGACATGGGACCAACTGCATAAGATTCATTGACCTTTGACCTTAAAATATATGCAAAGGTCAAAGGTCAAGGTCATTCAAAATATGAGAAATTAAGCTCTTTTTATATCTCTTTTGTCTTTCAACATATACTAAATATCTTTGCATCATTAATATGTCCCCTTAAAACTATTTCAAAGATTTCATACTTGTCCCCTAAGATTTACCCCTTAAAAAGTTATTGCCCCTTTTACTGAAAACCTTGTTATCGCTACTCCTCCGAAACTGTAAACCATAGAGACACAAAACCTTCACCAATGTCTTCAGGGTCTTTAGACACAACTTCAGTCTATTCAGTGCGAAAGTATCCGATGACCCTTTATATGAGTTATCACCCCTTAACGTCTTTGTGACAACTATTAAACCTTATAACTTTAAAACTGAAAGTCGTAGAAGCATGGGGTCAAGTGCAGTGTGACCCGTGACCTATGACCTTCAATATTTGTTCAAGGTCATAGTTCAAGGTCATTTCAAAATTTTAAAATTTTCATTTTTTCTATCTTTCAAGCCATTTATGGATTCTTATTGAATAAAAATTAACTTTAGAGAGTAAAATATGAAAAATATATGAAATTTAAAGAAGGTGGAAAGACCTCTAATTGTTCGAGAACAATTAGTCTACTAGTTATTATTATTATTCTTTTTCTTCCCGGACTTTTGAAACCACAAGACTTATCGAAAAACTTTATTGTTCATGATACTGGATATTAAAAGTTATTCCGAAAAACGACCCAACGTGTTTGACCTATGACCTCTTACAAAGTTATTGCCCCTTTTGCAAGAATAGCTTGTTATCGCTACTCCTTCGAAACCGTAAATCGTAGAGATACAGAACCTTCACCAATGTCTTTGACTACTTGAGAGGACTTTTCAATCTATTCATTGCGAAATGATTTGTCGACCCCTTCAATGAGTTATTGCCCCTGAAAGTTTTTGAAGTTTACAAATAATGAAAATTTTTCAAAACGATAAGTCGTAGAGACATCGAACCAACTGCATTAGATTCTTTGACCTCAGACCTTGAAATTTTTGTAAAGGTCAAAGGTCAAGGTCATTCAAAATTTGAGAAATTAAGCTCTTTTTATATCTCTTTTGTCTTTCATTATATACTAAATCTCTTTGCATCTTTAATATGTACTCTTCAAACTATTTCAATGATTTCATACTTGTCCCCTAAGATTTACCCTTTTAAAAGTTATTGCCCCTTTCATTGAAAACCTTGTTATCGCTACTACTCCGAAACCGTAAACCGCAGAGACACGAAACCTTCACTAATGTCTTCAGGGCCTTTAGGCACAACTTCAATCTATTCAGTGCGAAAGGATCCGATGACCCCTTATATGAGTTATTGCCCTTTAACATCTTTGCTCTTATTATTCAACCTTATAACTTTGAAACTAAAAGTCGTAGAAGCATGGGGTCAAGTGCAATGTGACCCTTGACTTATGAACTTAAATAATTGTTCAAGGTCAAAGGTCAAGGTCATTTAAATTTTTTTTTTAAATTTCATTTTTTCCATCTCTCAAGCCATTTCTTGTTTCTTTTGTATAAAAATAAACAATAGAGAGTTAAATATGAAAAATATATGAAATTTAAAGAAGGTGGAAAGACCTCTAATTGTTCGAGAACAATTAGTCTACTAGTTATTATTATTATTCTTCTTCCGCTGATTTTTTGTTTCGATGTTTATCGAAAAGATTATTCGTTGACCGTAAAGGTCATAAAAAGTTAGGAACAAATTTGACCCAACGCGTATAACCTATGACCCCTTTCGCAGTTATTGTCCCTTTTGATAGAAACCTTGTTATCGCTACTCCTCCGAAACCATAAACCGTAGAGGTACGGAACCTTCACAAATGACTTTGACTAATTGAGGGGACTCTTCAATCTTTTCATTGCGAAAGTATTCGTCAACCCCTTTTATGAGTTATTGCCCCTGAAAGTTTTTGATGTTTACAAATAATTAAAAATTTTCAAAACAATAAGTTATAGAGACATGGGAGCAACTGGATAAGATTCTTTGACCACAGATCTTGAAATTTATGTCAAGGTCAAAGGTCAAGGTCATTCAAAATATAAGAAATTAAGCTCTTTTTATATCTCTTTTGTCTTTCAACATATACTAAATATCTTTGCATCATTAATATGTCCTCTTAAAACTATTTCAAAGATTTCGTACTTGTCCCCTAAGATTTACCCCTTTAAAAGTTATTGCCCCTTTTACTGAAAACCTTGTTATCGCTACTCCTCCGAAACCGTAAACCGTAGAGACACAAAACCTTCACTAATGTCTTCAGGGTCTTTAGACACAACTTCAATCTATTCAGTGCGAAAGTATCCATTGACCCCTTATATGAGTTATTGCCCTTTAATGTATTTGCGCTTACTATTAAACCTTATAACTTCAAAACTAAAAGGCATAGAAGCATGGGGTCAAGTGCAATGTGACCCTTGACCTTTGACCTTGAAAATTTGTTCAAGGTCAAAGGTCAAGGTCATTTCAAATTTGTTAAATTTTTCATTTTTTCTATCTTTCAAGCCATTTATGGATTCTTTTGGTATAAAAATTAATTTTATAGAGTAAAATGTGAAAAATATATGAAATTTAAAGAAGGTGGAAAGACCTCTAATTGTTCGAGAACAATTAGTTTACTAGTTATTATTATTTTTCTTCCGCTGATTTTTTGTTTCGACATTTATCGAAAAGATTTTTTGTTCATCGTAAAGGTCATAAAAAGTTAGGAACAAATTTGACCCAACGCATATAACCTATGACCCCTTTCGCAGTTATTGCCCCTTTCGCTAGAAAACTTGTTATCGCTACTCCTCCGAAAGCGTAAACCGTAGAGATACAAAACCTTCATCAATGTCTTCGACTATCTAAGTACTTGCTTCATTGTATCATTGCGAAAGTATTCGTCGACCTCTTTTATGAGTTATTGCCCCTGAAAGTTTTTGAAGTTTACAAATAATGAAAAATTTTCAAAACGATAAGTTGTAAAGACATGAAACCAACTGCATTGGATTCTTTAACCCTAGACCTTGAAGATTATATCAAGGTCAAAGATCAAGGTCACTCCAAATATGAGAAATAAAGCTCTTTTTATAGCTTTTTTGTCTTTCAACATATACAGTATACAGTCCCTGAAACGTTCTACTTTCCCACTTGAACGGTGAGCGAACGCTGAACGAACGGTGAACGAACGCTGAACGAACGCAGAGCGAACGGTGAGTGAACGATGTGTGAACGCTGAACGCAACTTGGTGAACGATGTGTGAACGGTGAACGGTGAGCGAACGCAGAACGCGAACGGAGCGCAAACGCGAACGCAAAGTGAACGGTGAACGAACGGTGAACGCAAGATGAACGATATATTCGGAATGCCTCTGATCTTTTCCTTGCATTGAAACTATTTTATTGTATTATAATGTCAGGTGCCAAAAAAAAAAAAAAATAAATAAGTAAACCAATAAATGAATGAATAAATAAGTAAATAAAATAAATTCTCCAAAGTTGTCCTAAGAAAGACGATTCATGCACATTAAGTTTTTAATCACACGATTTTAAACGCATTAAAACATTGCAATTGTTGCCGAACGCTGAAGTATAAAAGATATTTTTTTAGTTGGAAAATAAAAATGTTTATTCTTAATTGATAACAAATCAGAGAAAACTTCTGACTTATAGAATGAATTAAAGCGATTGTAACATCCATTCATATATGTATCTCCGTGTCAAGGCGATTTCATGTAAAGTAATAAAAAAAAATTAATTACAAAGGTCAGTGGACGTTTTGCATTTATACGCTCGTATTTTAAATGTTTGATACAATAATATATTATGTGTCATTTCTATTTTTCATGATGATTTATTGAGCCGAATTCTACATGTATCTGTAGATGGCTGTGATTATACTCAGACAAGATAATACAAAGATACATATTCATATTATTTGTTATAAATTCAATTTTCATAACTTGATATTTAAGTAATATGCTGTTATAATTTTTATCAAACAGACAAATGAGAGAGAGAGAGAGAGAGAGAGAGATTCCGTTTCAGCCCCCCCCCCCTTCCTTTCAGGCTTCACTAAATGTTTGCACCTATATATATCAAACAATAACTCTGATATTTTTTTCTAAATATATTAGTGAAAGTAACTCTTTTTTTTTTATCAACAAATCATATCCATCTGTTTGACAGTATTACTCGTTTTTATTTTCCTGCTTCAAGTTCACACGAAATCCACGTGCTTGTCCTGTCAATCAAAATCATTCGACACTGTGCAGGTGTGAAAGTTTCGTCACATCGAAGACGAAGTGCGAGTATTTCCAACAAGTTTATAACATTTATTTTTATCATTTCTAGATTTGATACCAACATTTGAATAATTAGTGAATAAAATATATTGGGCATTAACACTTGAATTTGAAACATACTCTCTGCCAATTTCAAATACCACCGCCGACACGTGTACATTTTGAACTACTATTGTTTTGTGACTTTTTTTAGATGCATGTTTGCTTTGAGACTGAAATTTTTGTTCTAAAAAAGACCTTAACTTTTTTTTAACAGGTTAATTAAAATTTTCTGGAAATACAGTACTGACTAAGTAACAGATTTAGGGGAAAAGGGGGGGGGGGGGTATTAATTATATCGAATAGCAAACATATAAAGTTACGGTGAAGAAAGATTTTTTCTCTATAACTATAAACTTTACATACATGTATTATAGTAGCGAATATTCTGTAGTGCATTACATTTTAAATAAATATTTCCTTTAAACACACTATCAATTTAATTCGCTCCAAAGATAATAAATTTACAGGATATCCGCAGTACTATGTATAACCCTCAGAACTAGTTCTATCATATTTTCTGTAGTAATTGAATAAAAAAAACGCGTTAGAAATAAATATTTTCGTAATTTTGCTGCGTAATTATTTGACTTGGATAATTATATCTCCATTAACGATTTGTCGTCTTTAACAAAACATCAAAATGTTGCAGTGCTTGAAGTATTTGCACATTGGCCTTAGTTAAATTTAATATTTCAGCATCGTTCTACATAGGTACAGGATGTGCTTATAACAACATTTTTTTCCAGAGTAATTTAATAAATAACCTAATAGCTAAGTTAGAATAATAAAAATATATATCTTAGATTTTTCCCCCATGAAATAATGATTCTTCAAACACGATATGTTAGTATTAAATTAAAAAATCTGTAACTCCTTACCTACAAAAAGATAAGTCCTTTCACTTGGGAGTTCCGAATGGCAATGACAACTGAACGATAGGTGAACGCTGAACGCAAGGTGAACGCAAAGTGAACGGAACGAAGAGCGAACGCTGAACGCTTTGTGAACGGTGAACGCGAGCGCACGGTGAACGGTGAACGCAAAACTGTGAACGGAGAGCGAACGGTGAACGCACGGTGAACGAACGGTGAACGCACGCTGAACGAACGGTGAACGAACGGTGAGCGAACGGAAAAATGGGAAAGTAGAACGTTTCAGGGACTGTATCTTTGCATCTTTTATATGTACTTTTAAAACTATTTCAAAGATTTCAATCTTGTCCCCTAAGCTCAACCCTTTTAAAAGTTATTGCCCCTTGTGCGAAAAACCTTGTTATCGCTACTCCTCCGAAACCGTGAACTGCAGAGACACGAAACCTTCACTAATGTACTCAGGGTCTTTAGACACAACTTCAATCTATTCAATGCGAAAGTATCCGGTGACCCCTTATATGAGTTATTGCCCTTTAATGTCTTTGTGCTTACTAGTAAGCTTTATAACTTAAAAACTAAAAGTCGTAGAAGCATGGGGTTAATTGCAATGTGACCCTTGACCTTTGACCTTGAATATTTTTTCAAGGTCAAAGGTCAAGGTCATTTCAAAAATTTTAAAATTTTCATTTCTTCCATCTCTCAAGCCATTTCTGGTTTCTTTTGTATAAAAATAAACAGTAGAGAGTTAAATGTGAAGAATATATGAAATTTAAAGGTGGAAAGACCTCTAATTGTTCGAGAACAATTAGTCTACTAGTTAGGTCTTTCCACCTTTCTGTGGAAAGACCTATTGATTTTCTTCTGTTTATTATTATTATTATTCTTCTTCCGCTGATTTTTTGTTTCGATGTTTATCGAAAAGATTATTCGTTGACCGTAAAGGTCATAAAAAGTTAGGAACAAATTTGACCCAACGCGTATAACCTATGACCCCTTTCGCAGTTATTGCCCCTTTTGATAGAAACCTTGTTATCGCTACTCCTCCGAAACCATAAACCGTAGAGGTACGGAACCTTCACAAATGACTTTGACTAATTGAGGGGACTCTTCAATCTTTTCATTGCGAAAGTATTCGTCAACCCCTTTTATGAGTTATTGCCCCTGAAAGTTTTTGATGTTTACAAATAATTAAAAATTTTCAAAACAATAAGTTATAGAGACATGGGAGCAACTGGATAAGATTCTTTGACCACAGATCTTGAAATTTATGTCAAGGTCAAAGGTCAAGGTCATTCAAAATATAAGAAATTAAGCTCTTTTTATATCTCTTTTGTCTTTCAACATATACTAAATATCTTTGCATCATTAATATGTCCTCTTAAAACTATTTCAAAGATTTCGTACTTGTCCCCTAAGATTTACCCCTTTAAAAGTTATTGCCCCTTTTACTGAAAACCTTGTTATCGCTACTCCTCCGAAACCGTAAACCGTAGAGACACAAAACCTTCACTAATGTCTTCAGGGTCTTTAGACACAACTTCAATCTATTCAGTGCGAAAGTATCCATTGACCCCTTATATGAGTTATTGCCCTTTAATGTATTTGCGCTTACTATTAAACCTTATAACTTCAAAACTTAAAGGCATAGAAGCATGGGGTCAAGTGCAATGTGACCCTTGACCTTTGACCTTGAAAATTTGTTCAAGGTCAAAGGTCAAGGTCATTTCAAATTTGTTAAATTTTTCATTTTTTCTATCTTTCAAGCCATTTATGGATTCTTTTGGTATAAAAATTAATTTTATAGAGTAAAATGTGAAAAATATATGAAATTTAAAGAAGGTGGAAAGACCTCTAATTGTTCGAGAACAATTAGTTTACTAGTTATTATTATTTTTCTTCCGCTGATTTTTTGTTTCGACATTTATCGAAAAGATTTTTTGTTCATCGTAAAGGTCATAAAAAGTTAGGAACAAATTTGACCCAACGCATATAACCTATGACCCCTTTCGCAGTTATTGCCCCTTTCGCTAGAAAACTTGTTATCGCTACTCCTCCGAAAGCGTAAACCGTAGAGATACAAAACCTTCATCAATGTCTTCGACTATCTAAGTACTTGCTTCATTGTATCATTGCGAAAGTATTCGTCGACCTCTTTTATGAGTTATTGCCCCTGAAAGTTTTTGAAGTTTACAAATAATGAAAAATTTTCAAAACGATAAGTTGTAAAGACATGAAACCAACTGCATTGGATTCTTTAACCCTAGACCTTGAAGATTATATCAAGGTCAAAGATCAAGGTCACTCCAAATATGAGAAATAAAGCTCTTTTTATAGCTTTTTTGTCTTTCAACATATACAGTATATCTTTGCATCTTTTATATGTACTTTTAAAACTATTTCAAAGATTTCAATCTTGTCCCCTAAGCTCAACCCTTTTAAAAGTTATTGCCCCTTGTGCAAAAAACCTTGTCATCGCTACTCCTCCGAAACCGTGAACTGCAGAGACACGAAACCTTCACTAATGTACTCAGGGTCTTTAGACACAACTTCAATCTATTCAATGCGAAAGTATCCGGTGACCCCTTATATGAGTTATTGCCCTTTAATGTCTTTGTGCTTACTAGTAAGCTTTATAACTTAAAAACTAAAAGTCGTAGAAGCATGGGGTTAATTGCAATGTGACCCTTGACCTTTGACCTTGAATATTTTTTCAAGGTCAAAGGTCAAGGTCATTTCAAAAATTTTAAAATTTTCATTTCTTCCATCTCTCAAGCCATTTCTGGTTTCTTTTGTATAAAAATAAACAGTAGAGAGTTAAATGTGAAGAATATATGAAATTTAAGGAAGGTGGAAAGACCTCTAATTGTTCGAGAACAATTAGTCTACTAGTTATTATTCTTATTATTCTTATTAGGTCTTTCCACCTTTCTGTGGAAAGACCTATTGATTTTCTTCTGTTTATTATTAGGTCTTTCCACCTTTCTGTGGAAAGACCTCTTGAAATGCTTCTGTTTATTAGGTCTTTCCACCTTTCTGTGGAAAGACCTATTGATTTTCTTCTGTTTATTATTATTATTCTTATTATTATTTTTCTTCCGCTGATTTTTTGTTTCGACATTTATTGAAAAGATTTTTTGTTCATCGTAAAGGTCATAAAAAGTTATGAACAAATTTGACCCAACGCATATAACCTATGACCCCTTTCGCAGTTATTGCCCCTTTCGCTAGAAAGATTGTTATCGCTACTCCTCCGAAAGCATAAACCGTAGAGATACGAAACCTTCATCATTGTCTTTGACTAACTAAGTACTTGCTTCATTGAATCATTGCGAAAGTATTCGTCGACCCCTTTTATGAGTTATTGCCCCTGAAAGTTTTTGATGTTTACAAATAATGAAAAATTTTCAAAACGATAAGCCGTAGAGGCATGAAACCAACTGCATTAGATTCTTTGACCTTAGACCTTGAAGTTTATGTCAAGGTCAAAGGTCAAGGTCATTTCAAATATGAGAAATTAAGCTCTTTTTATAGCTCTTTTGTCTTTCAACATATACAGTATATCTTAACATCTTTAAAATGTGCTTTTAAAACTATTACAAAGATTTCAATCTTGTCCCCTAAGCTTAACCCTTTTAAAAGTTATTGCCCCTTGTGCGAAAAACCTTGTTATCGCTACTCCTCTGAAATCGTAAACCGCAGAGACATGAAATCTTCACTAATGTCTTCAGGGTCTTTAGACACAACTTCAATCTATTCAGTGCGAAAGTATCCGGTGACCCCATATATGAGTTATCGCCCTTTAACGTCTTTGTGCTTACTATTAAACCTTATAACTTTAATACTAAAAGTCATAGAAGCATGGGGTTAATTGCAATGTGACCCTTGATCTTTGGCCTTGAATATTTGTTCAAGGTCAAAGGTCAAGGTCATCTCAAAATTTTTAAAATTTTCATTTTTTCCATCTCTTAAGCCATTTCTGGTTTCTTTTGTAAAAAAAAAAATAAACAGAAGAGAGTTAAATGTGAAGAATATATGAAATTTAAGGAAGGTGGAAAGACCTCTAATTGTTCCGAGAACAATTAGTCTACTAGTTATTATTATTTTTCTTCCGCTGATTTTTTGTTTCGACATTTATCGAAAAGACTTTTTGTTCATCGTAAAGGTCATGAAAAGTTATGAACAAATTTGACCCAACGCATATAACCTATGACCCCTTTCGCAGTTATTGCCCCTTTCGCTAGAAAACTTGTTATCGCTACTCCTCCAAAACCGTAAACTGCAGAGGTACGGAACCTTCACCAATGTCTTCGACTAATTGAGGGGACTCTTCAATCTTTTCATTGTGAAAGTATTCGTCAACCCCTTTTATGAGTTATTGCTCCTGAAAATTTTTGAAGTTTACAAATTAAATTTTTTTTTCAAAACGATAAGAAACCAACTGGATTAGATTCTTTGACCTCAGACCTTGAAGTTTATGTCAAGGTCAAAGGTCATTCAAAATATGAGAAAGTAAGTTCTTTTTATATCTCTTTTGTCTTTCAGCATATACTAAATATCTTTGCATCAATATTATGTCCTCTTAAAACTATTTGAAAGATTTAATACTTGTCCCCTAAGATTTACCCCTTTAAAAGTTATTGCCCCTTGTGCGAAAAACCTTGTTATCACTACTCCTCTGAAACCGTAAACCGCAGAGACACGAAACCTTTACTAATGTATTCAGGGTCTTTAGACACAATTTCAATCTATTCAGTGCGAAAGTATCCGGTGACCCCTTATATGAGTTATCGCCCTTTAACGTCTTTGCGCTTACTAGTAAACCTTATAACTTTAAAACTAAAAGTCGTAGAAGCATGGAGTTAAATGCAATGTGACCCTTGACCTTTGCCCTTGAATATTTGTTCAAGGTCAAAGGTCAAGGTCATTTCAATTTTTTTTTAAATTTTCATTTTTTCTATCTCTCAAGCCATTTCTTTTTTTTTCTTTTTTTGTAAAAAAATAAACAGTAGAGAGTTAAATGTGAAGAATATATGAAATTTAAAGAAGGTGGAAAGACCTCTAATTGTTCGAGAACAATTAGTCTACTAGTTATATTTATTCCTGGTAGTTTAATTATCAGATTTTAATTTTTACAGGAACGCAGTGGGTTTTTAATCATATAGTGCACTATGAGCAGGTTTTGGGTTACTTGCTCGATTTTGGTCTTCTCGGTGTCTAGCTCAAGCTTTCATTATTTCGAGAATATATTCCGCAAAAAATGAATTAATAAATAAAAAGTCGAATAACGAATTTTTAGGAGAATGTGTAGTTCGTTTGTTATGTGAAACATGCAATTTACTATCCATTATGAAAGAAAAAAATACACTAAAATGTCAGGCGAATATCGTCAATACCGTTACTTCTACATGAATAAATTAAATACAGTGGAGCTTACTTAACCTGACACTTTACCTTTCGGGCTCAATTTGTGGGCAAAAGTTTATTTTTTAATAATCAGAAACATCATTTAATCCAGGAAATAAGCTCAGGAAGACATGTGTTCGGATCAACGAGTTTTTTTTTTTTTTCAAAATAATCTATATTGATTAATCCCAGTTTCATTTTTCTTACATTTCATTATCTAAAAGAAAATAGAATCACGTTTTGATAATTAGTCCCCTACCGGTGAAACCGGAGGGGACTATAGGTTTCCTCTGAGTCTGTCCGTCCGTCTGTCTGTCTGTCTGTCCCTCTGTCTGTCAGCCTGTCCCACTTTGTTTTCCGCACTTTTTTCTTGCAGATATTGAGCTGATTTTTGGTATGTGAGTGTATCTTGATGAGTTACAGACCAAGTTTGCATTTCGTTCCGCTTCATTGATTTTTGACGGAATTACGGCCTTTTCAATTTTAAGGGTTTTCCGAAATTTTCTTCTAAACGCTTGTAGATATTGAACTGATTTTTGGTATGTGGCTTTACCTTGATTAGTTATAGATCAAGTTTGCATTTCGTCCCGCTTCATTGATTTTTGACGGAATTATGGCATTTTCAATTCTTAACGGGAACCAGATTACACTTGCCGGTAGGGGACTAGTATTGCTAATGCAATACTCTCAGAATGCTTGTTAACAGAGTTTTATAATAAAAGCTTAACAACAGTGTGAAGATGTTCACCAGCGAGGATGATGGTTGAGATTTATCTTGCAAATTGAATGTCCATACTTCTTCTGCCTGTGTTTGCGTAGGTATATCTCTTGTCAAATAAAACCCTCAATTTGTATCAAAATAGTATTTTTCCTGTTTTAGTTCCTCCTCGAGATGTAAAGACCTTCTCGAGAATGGTTAAACTAATTCAGGTGTGTATAACATCTACCCCTATGGACCCCACTCCCAGCCAATCAAAGTCTACTCTGATATGAAAACATTAGACGGAGGTTGGACGGTATGTAGTTTACTTACAAAGCTTTTAAAATGGAATCAATGACTTTTTGGTTCATACGATTAGTAGTAGACTTGTAATGTAAAAATTTCAGTCTATCAGTTGATCAGACAAATGTTCTTTACAATAATAATTGAATATACAGGGTGTTTCATAATATATGTTAGATTTTGAATCTCAAATTAAACAAACACAAGAAAAAAATTAAGACAAATGTTTTCATGAATTTGATGCATGAATCCATTAGATTCTTTATGTGCAACTAACAACTAATATATTAAACAATGACCAAAATCTCAAACTTTAATGAATATTAGCGAAATTTCTAAATTGTGTCATTTCTGTTACGTTGATTTTACAAAGTCAAAACTCACATAACATGATCAAAAAGAACTCTGTCTACCTCAACTGAAAAAGAAAGTTGCTTCTTGATTTTTTAGAACATTATCACACATTTTTGCTGATTTTTTATGCTCTTTTTGAGCTCATTCAGTATCTGTGGTTTAGGACTTTAGACCCAAGGAATCTCTGAAGAAAAAGGCATAAAGATTGAGATCTGACGAATGCAAGGGTCAAGCTCTTTTCTTTGAGTGTTTCATTATTCGATAACTTCATTTAAATTTCAAAATTATTAAGTATTCTGTAAATTCTGATTATTGCCAGCATCAATTTCTGAAACTTTTTGCTAAACTTTCTAGAGATTCCCCTTCTCCAATAAAATCTCCAATTCTGGAAGCCCTTATTTTTTTTCTTTTTTGAAGAGGGGGGGGGGTTATCGTGTCATTTATCACATACAGCAAGTCCCTGTCCTTTTACTTTGTTACCAGCCTTCCGATTAGCATCCCAGAAAACTTCCATTATTTTGAAATAAATTTATTCATCAACTTCTGTAGGAATATTGGTGATTTGAAATGAAAAAAATAAACAGCTTTTCAATTCAGCAGAATGTTGATAAGTTATGTCCATTTCGAAAAAAATTCAAATTATGACATTGGCATTAATATCACAATTAAACATTAAAATAGCCCAATTTCCTTGACTTTTTCACATGGAATAAAAAAGCAGAAGCCCTTTTGGATGTTTTAAATGATAAATGGGTTTTGTTAAAAATATGAAAGGTAATATTTAGATATAAAAATGTAACATGTATTATGAAACACCCTGTATAATTCAACTTTTTCAAAGACAATCCAGAAACGAGTTGACGGATCTGTAAGCTTTAACAAGAATTGGACAGAATATAAGAATGGATTTGGTGAACCGGAACAGGAAGTATGGAGCGGTAAGAATAAATCTCATAGAAGTAATATCATTGTTCTGAAATCTTACGAATGATTTCAGATGGTCATATTTGGAAGCCAATCAGACATGAGAATTTTAGACTAGGTAATACATTTGATATTCATTCACTTCGTGATTAGAATTGATAATTAGAATAACACTAGAGCACATTGACAGTTCCAACGAATATCTGAAATACTTTTAATTCTAGTGTGATTCTTCATAAAGAAATATTCTATTAGATTAGTTAACTGTATTGTTATATACTACTGCTATATACCAATAAATTGACTTAAGTTATTCTAATTTTTGATAGGAAATGACGTAATCCATCAGTTAACAAAGAGAGAAAACTCCTCCTTTTATGTTTCCATCACACTAGTGAATGGTACAACACTGTGTGAGTTGTACGATCAGTTTTCTGTGTCCGATGAAGCCGAGAAGTATAAACTATTTTTGGCGGGAAATGCTACAGGAACCTTAAGTACGTGATACGTATTTATCATTGTACAGGTGGAAATGTGTGGTATATAACGACTCACATAATGCATACTGTTAATGTTCATATATAAGTGCACTCAAAATTAAGCGCAATCGCCTTTCTCAAATGACTTGCGCAATCATTAATTAGTGCAAAAGAGTTTAAACAACGATATATATATATATATATATATATATATATATATATATATATATATATATATATATATATATATATATATATATATGTTTTAATAATATTTTGGCGTGTACATAAATTAGATGCCAAACAAAAAAAATCCCAAAAAACAGACCGAAAGGCGTTAAAATATGATAACTGCTAAAAATGTTTACAGTATGAAACTGTGAATTTATATGATACATTTCTATACGATTTTTATATGCAGTACAATGGAACAAAATTTAACTAGTCACAGCAAAAGTGCGCATAAATGTAATAACAACAGTATATTTTTTACTTCTTGTAAAAAAAAAAATCAGTTCCTATAACGTTGATTTCACAATTTCCTCAACCCAGTTAATGTCTTCATCTGTATGTAATGTTCTGAACTGAATGAAGTGTGTAATACTTTATAATGTTTAATTAAATAGGTGATAGTATGTTGAACACTGAGAGCGGAAGTGACTTAGATCTATCCGGAAGTGACTTTAGTACCCCGGATAATGATAACGACAAAAGCGTATCAAACTGCGCCGGTAGCTTTTCGGGAGGTTGGTGGTTTAACAACTGCCATTTCGCCTATCTTAACGGTCTTTGGTCCTCGAAAGAATGGCTGCTTGTTTGGCATCCTATAATTAAGGACGGGACATCTGTGAGGGAGACCATAATGATGATCAGGCGTCATTAGATACAATATATATCATTCATGCTTAGTCTATTGCAGTGAAAACTGTGTTGTCTGACACCTAGGCCTGTGCATGTGAATTCCGACCTTTATTTTCATTCGCATTTCACTATTTTCAATTTTCTTTGGATTGTGCAATCCGAGTAAGCCTGTCAAGTTCGACACAGAATTTCCCCCAGTGCAAGTCGGCTTTGACTTACTCGACAGATTAGGATGTGAAAAAAAGACTAAGGATTCAATTTTATTTCATCACGGCTGACGTGACCCGTCGACGGGGGATGCCTTTCTGTTTTAGGCAACTAATCCCACCTCTGGAATTTCCGTGGCCCGTTTTTTTTTTTATGTCACATTCACAGATTTTTATTGTTTGTAGATTTTGTTTAGATCGATCCCTGTTCATTATGTTCACCTTTTTTTCTTTAATTGTTCATATTTTCCCTTTTTTTTCTTAATTACAATAAGTGTTAACTGTTTTTATAAATAAATGGCAAAACTTGTAAATGTGTCTTTGTTTTTTTTTTTTAATTTAATTTCATATATTATTTCAAAACTATTTAGTCATATGGTTCTTGACGAAAACGGAATAAGAGAAATATTTTTTACAGAGTACTAAGAAACTCAGATTAAAAGTATAAATACATGTAATACTACGGATATTTACGGCTGTCCGCCATTTTGTGGGTCAAGACTGACGCGTGAGAAAGAGAATCATATGTCTATTTATAAATAACAGTGACGCTATGACCACCATAACCAAAACGAAAGAAAAAACAGGAAAGTTAAAGTACACAGACTCATTAGATTACGTTTCAAGAGAAAGATATAACGAAAAACGTAAATTAATCGACGGGAAAGATCCATACGAGGACGTTTCTAACAAAGAGTGGTCGAGGGAGAGGGACAGTTTTCCAGATATAACGTATCCTGACGTAGTAAACTATTTAGTTTATGGCAAAAGTGCTTATACCTTTGAAGACTTGAAGGCGTACAAATCATTGGAGGCTTACAACCTGGGTTACGGATGTTTGCCATTCAGTAATCAACAGTAAGCATCTTCTGCTGACAAAAGAAAGCTACAGTACATGTTTTTTTATTACTTCTTGTATTTATATGTTTATTTATATTATAAGTAAAAGTTACTTTATTAAACACCGAGTGGGCTAAAATATGTTTAGAAAAAAATAACGAAGAATGTATATGGACATACCATTTGTAGTAGACTAGATTTAGAATGTTTTTGAAATAAAAAGTGGAAAATGTATGATGCATGTCCAAGCAACATCTGTAAACTAACTGTAACTTGCTACTGTATAATGTATATGACCTTGCTATGGTTTTCTTATATAAATATATAATTTTTTAAAATTCAAAATGCAATATATTTATTGTGAAGTTAGTTATTTTACATTACCTTTGCTGTGCAATGAAATATCTAAAATTTATACAAAAATATTTATTATATACATAAATATCTTCTTTTTAGGTTCGTCATTCACAGAGAATGAATGACCCCCCTCTGAAACCATGGGTGATAGCAGAGAAATGTGGAACCATAGAAACTGCACATTGTAACTGCATGGCTGGACTCGGAGAGGCCTGTAACCATGTTGGTGCCCGAGTATTTTATATCGAAGCAGCAGTGAAAATTAAAAACTCAAAGACTGTGACAGAAAAACCTGCATATTGGAAACTCCCATCCGACTTCCAGAAAGTGCAGTATAAACCTATTCAAGACATAAACTTTCAGTCAGCAAAGGCGATGAAGAAAACTCTGGAGGACAACACAACTACTGGAAACACCCCTAGACGAGCAGGAGGGATGATGCTTCCAGATGTTCCACCAATTACTGAAGGCCAAATCTCTACATTTCTTAGGAAACTCCACTGCAATAACATTAAACCAGTCATTCTAACTGTGAAGGAGGAATTCTCAAATGCATATGTACCAAAGTGCACTGACGAAGCCTTTCCAACTCTACTTTCAGAACTGTATAGCGAAGAATGTGAGACACTATCAAAGCACGAGTGTTTGGCCAAATGTGAAGATATATTTGCATCCTTGTGTGTGAAAGAGGAACAGTGCAAGTTTACTGAAGTAGAAACAAGAGATCAGTCTAGCAACAAAACATGGCATCATATACGAACAGGGAGGATTACAGCTTCTTCGAATGAAGAGTGTGTGTGTTACATCAATAGACAATCCATCAAAAAGTTTGGTAAATGCCATCTGTCACCCAACCACAACAAAGTTCTCCACAACTCGCTGGGGATGTAAACATGAGGAAACAGCTCGGGAAAAGTACAGGAAGGAGCCGGAAAAGTACAGGAAGGAGAGGAAAAAAAACCATCATAATTTTAAATGTGAAAAAAGTGGACTTGTATTAAATCCAAACTTCCCACACTTTGAAGCCTCTCCTGATGCAGTGGTGTCATATGATTGTTGTGGTGTTGGTTGTGTGGAAAAAAAGGCCCATTTGGCATACGTGACAAACAGATCACTGATGCCGTAGACAGCATTGCCTTCTTGGTGATTCTAAATAGTTGTCCTACATTGAAATCAACACATGTATTATTACCAAGTCCAAACCCAGATTTTTGTCTGCAAGAAAGAATATTGTGATTTAGTCACATGGACCCAAGGAGATATGACTGTGGAACGCATAGAACCCGATGAGGACTTTTGGGTAGAAGTTGTTTCTAAGGCCACCCTCTTTTTCAAGACTGTTTAGTAAGCCACGTGAAAAACAATTAAGATCTGTAAGTGTGGATGACAACAATAATGAAACTGAGGATTCAGAGGTCGTTTGTGTGTGCCAGAAAGTATATAATGCTTCAGAGGATGATGTTATAGGGTGCTATGGTGAAAACTGTGAATATGGCTGGTTCCATTTCAAGTGTGTCAAGATCAAACGTCCCCCTAAAGGCTCGTGGTACTGCATGGAATGCAGAGAGAACATAATGTGTTTGTGAAACACTGACGCCCCAGTATGGAATCCTATGGCGAATGTTAAAGTTTCTCAAATGCAAGTCAAAATTCAAGCCAAAAGATAAAAAAAAAATGTTAAATTTGAAAGCCCTAGCTGCAACTGTTCAAAAGTTATGGCTAAGGTTATAGTTTTTTAAAAGTAAGTAAAATATCAAGGTCAAGGTCAAAGTTGTTGGTATCCAAAGGAAGGTCTTGTCACAAGGAGTACATATGTAAAGTATGAAAGCCCTAGCACCAATGAAATATATGGAGATAACGAACAGTATTCAAGCTCAAAAGTCCATTAATCAATACAAAATAGGAGCAGAGCAAACACGGACCTCCAAACATCAGAGGTGGGATCAGGTGCCATGGAGGAGTGAGCATCCCCTGCCGACCGGTCACACCCGCCGTGTGCTCCTTGTCACGATCGGGAAACAACGGAAAAATCCGTCGACAATTCAGTGTGTAAACAATGGTCTAACAATTAGTGTGAAAAACGTCAGTCAGCATTTGACTCAATGATAAATTGTATTTGCCGACAAGGTCATTGTATCGACCATAGAACTTACGAAATGATGACTTTAAACGAGGCAGCTGATATTCTTGTTTCATCAACTTATTTGTCAATAATTTACCTCGTTTTAGAAATTGTACATACGTAGAGCATGCTCTTGCGTCTCGAATCAACTGAGAGATATATACCCCGTATGCAGGTGATGAAGGTATATTGCTGCATAAGTAAAGGAAGTTGACGATTGAAAAGTTAAAGTCATCACGTTTATCATAAAGCTTGGTTGTTAGATTACCATTAACGTCTTTTTCAAGTAAAATATACAAATATGAAACAGATGTGTCAGACTCTGTGGTATCTTTTATCTCAAGTTCACAAGGATATATCGTATCGACATAAGAATGGAAATAGCCATTGTTAATTGACAATACGTCGTCGATATATCTAAATGTCGAGTTGAAGGCCACAGCAAGTGTTTTCTTCTTTTCACGTACAAGATTTTGGACAAATTCTGCTTCATATGAATACAAAAAAAGGTCTGCTAACCATTCAAAAGTTATGGCCAAGGTTAAAGTTTTTCAAAAGTAGGTCAAACTCTTAGATCAGGTTAAAGGGTCAAAGTGGTTGGTATACAAAGGAAGGACTTATCACAAGGATTACATATGTGACGTATGAAAGCCCTAGCACCAACCATTCAAAAATTATGGCCAAGGTTAAAGTTTTTCAAAAGTAGGTCAAACTGCTAGGTCAAGGTCAAAGGGTCAAAGTGGTTTGTATCCAAAGGAAGGCCTTGTCAAAAAGAATACACATGTGAAGTTTGAAACCTCAAGCACCAACTGTTCAGAAGTTATGGCCAAGGTTAAAGTCTCATAAAATTTTGCAAAAGTGGGTCAAACTCCAAGGTCAAAAGGTCAAATATGATGGTACCCAAAGAAAGGTTTTGTCATAGGGAATACACATGTGAAATATGAAAATTATAGCTCCAACCAATCAAAAGTTATGGGCAAGGTTAAAGTTGACAACAGACAGACAAACAGACAGACAGGACAAAAACAATATACCCCCGGGATCTTTCAATCCGGGGGCATAAAAATCAAATCAAGCCGAAACAGAAATGCCCTAAAGTGAAGGACTAACTTTCTGGATAAGAGCAAGACGGACACACCTGTCCTATCTATATGTATGGACTCTTGTGTTCTAATTTATGGATTTCAATTTTGAAATGAATTTTACTGGTTGTACATGTATATTATCAATTTGAAAACGATAGATCCAGCCTGGTCTGTATGAATATTGATTCTCTAATTCAATTTTTAGGTCACCTAAGTAAACTATTGCTATCCGTTTTCGTCCATCGGCGTGCGTCGTGCGTTAACATTGAACATTTCCAGCTTCTTCTCTGAAACCGCTCAACCAATTTCAACCAAATTTGGCATATAGCATCTATGGGTGAAGGGGGACAAATATGTGTATTTCAGGGTCCCTGCCCCACCCCCCCGGGGGCCTGAGGGGTGGGGCAAAAACCACTAAAATGAATGCAATCTTTAAAAATCTTCTTCTTTACTCCTGGAAATCAAGCTGTCAAACTGTTGGCATGATTGTAATATTCATTGAGCCCTCTACCAAAATTTTGAAATTCATGGCCCCAGGATTAGGGGTTCTGGGTTAGGGTGGGGCTATATAGATCATATAGTAAAAGTACATTATTTCTTTGAAAATCTTCTTCTTTTCTCCTGGGTATTAAATAAACTAACTAAGTACATAGTTATGATAAGCAAGAATCCGTCTTCCAAAATTGTGAATTTCATGGCCCCTGGATCAGGGGTTCTGGTGAAAGGGGGGGGCTCTATTGATTATATAGTGAAAATGCATTATTTCTTTGAAAATCTTCTTCTCTGCTCATGGGTATAAAATAAACTCAGAACATAGTTATGATGAACAAAAGTGCCTCTTCCAAAATTGTGAAATTCATGGCCCCAGAGTCAGGGGTTCTTGTGAAAAGGGGGGGGGGGCTCTACTGATTATATAGTGAAAATTCATAATTTCTTTCAAAATATGTTTTTCTACTCCTGGTTATAAAGCAAAGAAACAAGTGTATAGTTATGATGAGCAAGGATGCTTTTACAATTTTTTTAAAACTTGTCGTCCCCGGGGTTCTGTTGTTTCTCTGAAGGGGGTGGCTCTATTGATTATATAGTGAAAATGTGTGAATTCTTTGAAAATCTTCAACTAATTACATAGTTATGATGATGAGGGTACCTCTTTTAAATTTGTAAATTTCATGACCCTGGGTCATGGATTCTGGTGTTAGGGTAGGGCTGTGTTAAATAGTAAAAATGCATTATTTCTTTCAAAATCTTCTCTGCTCCTGGCATGGGTATATTGGGGGCAAACAGAGTAAAAGTCTTAATAAGCAAGGGTATTTTTACCAGAATTTTAAACTTCTGGACCATTTTGTCAAGTGTTCTGGTCCTGGCCAGGGATCTATTCATTTGTATTCTACTGAGTAAAGTTATTCCCCTTTGCCATTCATCTTTGATAATTAATCACTGTAGATAATGTATTTGAAAGGTTAATAGAATAAGAGAATTACGCAAGAACATTGATTGTATAATACAAAAGGTACTTTCCTAGTTTTAATGATAAGGTAGACTTGGAAGTAATAGATGAATAAAAATGAAACAAAAATAACTTATCTTTTAAAATGTTCTTCAAAGGCCAAGTGAGGCCAATGTGAGAGGTAATAATATTGGGTTAAAAATAGATATTTTGTTAAAAGTCTGCATGGTAATAGTGATAAATGGGGGACAGATAGATGGATACTAGACCAATTACTTGTTGATCTTAATCGTACTTTTTTTCTTGCTTTTGGGAAAAAAAAGCTTCATTTTACAGTTTGTAGATCCTCTAAATTGTTGTACTCAAGTGACCGTTAAGGCCCTTGGGCCTCTTGTTTTTTAATTTATGAATATGAAAACAAAAGAATCTGTCTGATTTAATTGTGTTCGATGTTTAATATCTATATGAATTATAATTCAGAATTTCATTTTTGTGTTATTTGTTTATTATCAAGAAACAAGAAAACCAGCCTGTAGCTTTTTTTCACAAAAAATCTTAAGACAAGGGTTAAAATTTGTCAACTCTGTTTCATTTTGTAATATCAATAATAATTTTGAAAGTTTTCTGAAGGACTATTCACAATAAAATCATAGTTCAATGTTTTGTGACCTACTGTAGAAACTCTTTGAAGACAGAAAAAGTTCTGTATTAGTCATAAGATATTTTGTGAAAAGGTCCTCTGATCTGGTCTCAAAAACCTCAAACCAAGAGCAGACTTTATTCCGTTTTCAAATTAGTGTGACCTGAATCATTTAGAAAATAAAAAAAATTCCATCATGTGTTTGTATATTTACTGAGGTCTGTTCTCTATTTTTGGTCTTTGGGTATAAATTTAATACTGTTTTTTTAGTTGTTTATATCAACTCAATCAGCTAAATATGGCCTTGGTTTCCTTCTGGAGAAAGATTCAAACTCATAGTATGGGCATAGGATACTCAAAAAGAAATGCAAAAATTTGTCAATTTGAAACATTTTGTACAGACTTTCAAATTTCTAAAACACATCACATTTTTCTAAGCAAGTCATTTTGAGTATCCTGTGTCCTTGCTAATGATTAAATTGGTCTTTTACCATGAATATTACCTGAACACAACAAATTTCAATCACATTCAGAGAAATGAGTGAGATTTATTCCTCATATAAAGAAATGCAAAAAACAAACATTAATCATGTTAATGAATGACATAAGTTTACAAGTGTGTCCACAACATACAGTTACAGGTGTATAAACCACATTGGATTTATTCCACATCACTACAATGCAAAAACATACCGTGTACATTAGTTAAATGGAACTACAGATTGGCATAACTTTGTAAGTCCACAACATACAGTAACAATTTTGTCTACCACTGGAATCTGATTTTCCTCAGAAGTCACTAAAAAGTCAACTGACATAGTGTCGGAAACTATCATATACTTATTTCTCAATAGTCCAATAACTCTCTCAATGTGGATACGGACATGGGCAATTTTATGAGAGTTCTCAATTTCTCTAGCAGAAAGTTGAGTTTTTCCCTTAGTAAAATTTGGGATTTTCACTTCAGCACACACAAGTCCCACGTTCTCCTGGATGTCAAAGCCCCTGTCTGCAAGAACAATATATCCTGGCAAAAGTTTATTTAAAAAGCCACAGTGGTCAGTTATGTGTTTGTCGCTTGTTCTACCTCCCCATGCTTCTGATATGAAAGAAATGCATCCTTGAGGTGTGATACCTATTAAATATTTCACTGTGTTATGGTGTTTGTATGAGGACCATGTAGCAACTCTTGCGAGTAAATTGGATGGTCTTTCGATAAATATCTCAAAGCAGTCAATCACAACAGCTACTTTCAGGCCAAAGTATTTCCGAAACTCCATCGGCATTGTTTTCCGCAGTTCCTCCCTGCTTGGCCAATAGATGAAGTCTTTCAACCGCACATACAGTACATGGAGGGTTGTCAGAAAAATTCTTGACACCGTTGATGTCCCAATTTGGAATCTGTATGCCAGATCTTGCACTTGTACATTCAGCCGAAGTCTAATCAGAAAAAGTATGAATTTTTTGAACTTTGTAACTGAACTCCTTGTATTGTCTGGTATGAAAGGTTCAATTAAATCAAACAAGGCCATCAGAGTTATAAAGCTAGGTAGTCCTGTAAAATAACTCACTTTTCGGTCATTTCCACAAAATGATTCCACATTGAAAGTTCTGCAACTGTTAATTTGTAATTTCAAAGCTGCATTCTGACAAAGGAGTTGTTTACATTCCTCTTTTATTTTTTCTAAAAAGTCTTGGTCATAATTTGATTTCTTCTCCACAGTACATTCAGCTCTGGTGTCATTGTCTTAACTTCCCATGAACAGAAAAGTACACACTTGGTTAGACTGTGGCAGGGCATACTCTCCACACACTGGATGCTCTATGTCTGATGCTGAGGTAATCTCCTGCAATTTCTTGGATTCCCAACGTTTCTTCAACCTTTCATGACGCTCCATTCTCCCCTCAGTGCAGTGCTGGTCTTTTGCATTCATCATAAGAGATGGGCCCAGTCTGGGTTTGCAAAATCATATAGGTCTGCTCTGTTACGTGAAATGAATGAAATCAATATTAGACTTAAGTACATTTATTGTACACTACACACAGTATCTTCCGTTATAAATATCACATGCTCCTAGAGTGGAATAATTTAGTGAACAGGGGTCCAGTGAACAGTGTACATTTGAACTAAAATTAGTGCCCTGACATCTTTTTTACTGAGCAATATATATATGAAGTACTATGAAAAAGTAAACCCCTATCGTACCTGATATGAAATGATCTGATCAGACTTTAGAATATTTAGATGGCTGGAATTCTTTCCGATATATACGTGCAATCCATAACATATGTCTTTGTTCACTGAGTTCTTTAGTTTTCTCGCCTTCTTTCACACGCACTGCAGGAATGCTGAAAAAATTCCGTTTCTCGGGATCCTCAGACCTAATTCTACACCCGTGAACAACACATGTATGAACCAATGTCTCTGTTACGTAATTTTCCGCAAATAATCTTGATTAATTACATCTCGCCGCGGGCGGTAAGCGCTATAACAGTACATCTGGTTGTAAACACAGCTTGACCCACAAAATGGCGCCTGAGTGAAACTTCCGGATGCCTGACGTCAAAACTATCCATGGGAAGGAGTTTGGCTTTCGCAGCCATGTTAAGGTTGCATAAAGGGGGCGGGACCTAATTTATACGGGAAAAGTTTACTGTGACATCACACAAATATATCAATTCCTCACAATAACAGAAAATGATATAACTTGCGATTTAAAATTACATAAGAGTAATGAACTACATGAAAACTTTCCACTGCATTCATTTTTGTCGCTAGTTAAATCCCACACAGCAAGATATAAACAAGTCACTGATCGCAATGCACATGTCGACATGACGTCATCATGGTAAAATTTGATGCATTTTATGTGCAGTGAGAGGCAGATCAAGTACTTTTTTCACAGTGAAAAATGCATTTTATTATCAAACAGAATATTATTTGCAAATCTTAGGTAGACCATTAATACAAATCCGAAACCTTTGTATAGTGCAATTATTTAAAAACTATGGAGAGGATGCATTGAATTAATTCTACCGAGTTTTGTCTACAGGATTTGCATGTTTCACGCCGAGGTGCCTCATTAAATCGCCTCTTCGCAAGGACATACACTAAATAGATCATGACAATTTTTAATATAAATAACGGACACATTCCTTAACTTGAAAAGTGCTGCTGCTTTCCTGATATCGAAAGCATAACTTAATAAATATATAAAATACTTGGTAAAGGTCACACATATTTCGACTCAAACCAGATAACTTGAAATTTAAACTAATAAAATGCGAATTCTATTAAAGCAGCAGCACTTTCCATAAACTACAAGAAATGTAGAAACAATTTATTACTTTAATTTTTAATTTTAACTAGGGTATGCCCTTGCGATATTGAAATTTGTTTGTGACCTACATACAGTGCACTATACAGGCAGTTATCACGTGACTGTCAAAAAACGTGACCAAGCCAAAGTCAGTACAGAGTGGGGTATACAATGTTATTTCAAATAATATCAAGAGTCATGAGATAATATAGTACCTTTACAAAAATAAATTCAGTTTAAAAGGTATGTATTTATGAACGTTAATATTCCGTTGATTTCTACGAAGTACGCCTTAACATTGCTGCGTTCTGGAAAGCCTTAAATGTCACCTCTTTGGTGTCAATGATGACACAAAATAAAAATTAGAAAATAATTTATTCATCTATTAACCTGTTTGAAAATTTCACTAGATAACGATCCAGTACTCAGTTGTTCTGCCAGAAGGTGGCTGTTTGAGACCTGGTATTCCTGTTGTTTTTTAAACAGCCTCCTTCTCTCGATAACCACGAAGAGGTTTTACAGAGCAGACAAGTTCTTCAATCCCTTTCCATTTTTCCAATATAACTTACTAGATTTGTTGTTGACTGTAACCCAATATATTTCTGTAGACAGTCAGTAACAAACAAAATTTGGTTTATTTTTTGAGGATCTGGCGTCATTTCTTAAAAGGGCCGCTACTCTTATTTCAATACAAAAACATTATAGAACGTGCTTTCCGTACTAAATGGAGCACACGGTGGGTGTGACCGGTCGTCAGGGGATGCATTTTTCCATTTTTGCTCTGCTCCAAATTTTGTATTGTTTAATGGATTTTTGAGCTTGAATACTGTTCCTTATCTCCATACATTTCATCTTCATAGCTTAATGTAAACGCAGGGCGTCGGCCGTACTGCCAGAAATTTACCTGCATATGGGGTTTATATCTCTTAGTTGCTTCGATACGCAAGAGCATGCTCTACGTATGTACAATTTCTAACACGAGGTAAATTATTGACAAACATGTTGATGAAACAAGAATATCCCGATCATGACAAGGAGCACACGGCGTGTGTGACCGCTCGGCAGGGGATGCTCACTCCTCCATGGCATCTGATCCCTACTCTGATGTTTTGGAGGTCCGTGTTTGCTCTGCTCCTATTTTGTATTGTTTAATGGACCTTTGAGCTTGAATACAGTTCGTAATCTCCATATATTTCATTTAAAGGAATTTCACAGAAATTACCATTGTAACGTCGTTCACCAAATCAACAACCGATGCATGAATTATGTATCATTGTGTAGGCTACTACCAGGTTATACTGAAATCAAACAAAAACTGTGGGTGGAGTAGCATTTTAAAGGAATATCAAAAAAAATCTATTTTAGTAACAATGGCAACAACGCTCATCGAAATCAAAAGCCGATGCACTAAATAAAGTATCTTAGTGTAGTCTACTTTTGTGCCAAGTTACAATGTATATTTTAATCATACCAAAACTGAAGGCGTAGTAGCGTTTTGAAAAATTATTTACAGACAGACGGACAAACAGACAGATAGGTGGACGGACTCCGGACACCTTACTATCGCATAAGCTCATCTGGTCTCACACTAGTAGAGATAAAAAGTTGTAGTCTACTTGTATTCAAGCACAAGCGCAGGAATAAATCTTTTAAAATACATAATTAATATTCACTGGATGTGAATCTAAAGTCTTTTCTTTATGCCCCCGGATCGAAAGATCCCGGGGGTATATTGTTTTTGTCCTGTCTGTCTGTTTATCTGTTAGTCTGTTTATCTGTTTGTCTGTCTGTTGTCAACTTTATCCTTGCCCATAACTTTTGATTGATTGGAGCTATGACTTTCATATTTCACATGTGTATTCCCTGTGTCAAGACCTTTCTTTGGGTACCATCATATTTGACTTTTTGACCTTGACCTTGGAGTTTGACCCACTTTTGCAAAATTTTATGAGACTTTAACCTTGGCCATAACTTCTGAACAGTTGGTGCTTGGGGTAACAAACTTCACATGTGTATTCTTTGTGGCAAGGCCTTCCTTTGGATACCAACAACTTTGACCTTGACCTTGGAGTTTGACCTACTTTTGAAAACTTTAACTTTGGTCATAACCTTTGAACGGTTAGAGCTAGGGCTTTCATACTTCACATATGTAATCCTTGTGACATCACCTTCCTTTGGATACCAACCACTTTTACCCTTTGACCTTGACCTAGGAGTTTGACCTACTTTTGAAAAACTTTGACCTTGGCCATAATTTTTGAACGGTTAGAGCTAGAGCTTTCATACTTCAAATATGTAATACTTGTGACAAGACCTTCCTTTGGATATCAACCACTTTGACCTTGACCTAGGAGTTTGACCTACTTTTGAAAAACTTTAACCTTGGCCATAATTTTTGAATGGTTGGTGCTAGGGCTTTCATACTTTACATATTTAATCCTTGTGACAAGACCTTCCTCTGGATACCAACAACTTTGACCTTGACCTTGATGTTTTACTTACTTTTGAAAAACTTTAACCTTGGCTATAACTTTTGAACAGTTGCAGCTAGGGCTTTCAAATTTAACATTTTTTATCTTTTGGCCTGGATTTTGACTTGCATTTGAGATATTTTAACCTACGCCATAAGCTGCCATACGGGGGCATCAGTGTTTCACAACCACATCTTGTTTTTACTTCTTTCTTTCTTCCCTTTATCTTTTTTTTGGGGGGGGGGGGTATTTTTATTTTTTTTTTTTTTAAATTTAATTTTGAAGATGACATTTCAATTTTAATTCTGGACGAATTTAAGTTTGTTTTTTTTTATTCTTTAAAGCAAGTCTTAATTTTTTTTCCCCGCGATACATGATTTGCTTGTATTGTGTCCGGAGGGGTGACTTCAAAGGTTTTCAACTCTCAGGAAAATAATGAGTTGTATTTTGTGAATGCCTTGATCATTTAAAGCACAAATTTATTCCTTTTGTACAAGATTGTCTGTTGATGAACAATGATTTTTTTTTCTTCTTAGTTTGATAATTGCTTTAATGCCTCCCTTTTATAAAATTATGATTTACAAAACAAATCTTGTGCGGAAACTAGTTCAATTTTTCCATACTCAAAAAGATGCTTTTTGGCATAATATAAAAAGTACACACTATAGGTTTTATTATCTTGTTTTAAATATAATTTAAGAACAGAGACTAATTTTAGTTCCATGAATAATGAATGTTTTCATTGAGTGATTGAACCAAGACTCTATTGAAATATGTAATACGAGCGTCATTAAAAAATACGTAGATATTTGACATATATATTTTATTTTCCGTGGGTAATCACAAACTATTTGTTGTAAAATGTAACAAATGTATATATGTTGGTTATTCCATCAACTTGATGTAAAAATAAGTTCGTCCACTTTATAGAAATACCTTTTTTGTTGTATCATACATGTGCCTGAACACACTTTAAAATTCACAGGAGTGGATGTTTTCTGTGCACCCACTTATATCCTTTTGATCATAAAACTGCATCACTGAAAAAGACGTTCTGAACTTGATTTTATTACAAAGAACATTTGGAATTACTAATAAGACTAATGGTGAATAGATATCAATATCATTTAAAAATCTTTTTGATAATATATTAAAATCAAACAGAATGTCATTTCTATGATCTTAGAAAGATTATAGTAATTCCATCGAAAGGTAAAAAAAAAGTTTCTCTTTAAAAATATCAAACCAAAATTAGGGATTTATCTCTCTCCTTTCTCCCTAAAAGTTACGTTGCATGAAATTGACATAAATTAAAGATATGTATGATTTTTTTTTTTATAGATAATCTATATAAATTTGAAAAAATCAAATATTTTAACTTATGACAATTGACTTGAATGACGGCGGCAGTAGAAAACTATTGTTCGCAGTTCTTTGTATGCATTCAACAGACATCATTGCATTTTCATATCAGTATAATTTCTATTTCAACTATTTGTTAACACTTTTGTTTCATCCAGAAATGGTTAAAATAGTTAGGACACTTCCCCCGTCATGCCAGCTTAAGATATGACGTCTAGTTCCAACTTGACGTCATATCTATTAGCTCAGATGTTACACTGATATTACCACCCCCTCCAAACCCCTACCACCCCAGTTGATTTACAGTTACCTCACCAAACCGAATTATTTTTTAGTTCATTTTAGACTATTTCTTTTTTAAAAAATGATATCAAATTTTATATAAAAAGAAATTCTCCTTGACAAACAAGTTGATGAAACAAGAATATCAACAGTCTCGTTTAAAGTCGTCATTTCGTAAGAACAATGGTCGATACAATGACTTTGTCAGCAAATACAATTTATCATTAAGTCAAATGCTGACTGACGTTTTTCATACGAATTATTAGTTCATTATTAACACACTGAATTGTCGACGGATTTTTTTTTCGCTATTTCCCGATCATGACAAGGAGCATACGGTGGGTGGGACCGGTCGACAGGGGATGCTCACTCCTCCATGGCACCTGATCCCACCTCTGATGTTTTAGAGGCTCGTGTTTGCTCTGCTCCTATTTTGTATTGCTTAATGGACTTTTGAGTTTGAATACTGTTCGTTTTCTCCATACATTTCATTAATTCAACATAAATCATTATTAACTTTCGACTTTCAATATTCCCAGATACAGTTAATGGCGAAAACCTGTTATATTGATTTTGAAAACGATCCAACAAATCAGCGTCTACGAAGAGTTGCTGAGGTTTAAAAACATTTTGCGATGACAGAATGTTTGGGTTTAGTAAGAAGGTTTTGAGGATAAATTAGAAACACACAATTGGTTAAGATGGACCTTAATAGTTTTTTTTTTTTCATTATTTCTAAGATAAAGAAATTAAACAACATGCTTGTGTACGTATTTTCATTTTTGGTCTTTTTAAAACTCCTATATGCCGAGGACTCACAAGGTTATGTAGAACAACTGGATATTGTCAACAAGATATCTACATATAGTCCAGTCGCAGAGTACAGCTCGTCTTCTCTTTGTCACTGTACCGTTTTATGTGGCAGTGTTTGTGGGTGATCTTGTTATGGATTTAACATTCACACAAAGAAATGTCGCGTCCTAGAGTCATGTGACACAACGGATATGACAGTGTATGAAGCTTTTTGGAGATACTATACTCCTAAGCCACATGGTATGTACTCATTTAAGAAATAAACATGGCGTCTTAGAAACCTGAAAGTAACAAGGAAGTGTTATTATATCTTTTTAGAATTTATTAAGGATGGAACTTGAAACCAAATGCAGTTAAGCAGATAAATGAAAATTTTTCCATGAAAGCAGACTATGTAAGAAGCAGCAATAACAGAATTTTTTTTCTTTTAAATTAAATTTGTGAAAAGGTATTTTAGTGTAAGAACTTATTAGGATCCAGCCTGAAACAACATAATAAAACAATGCTTGAAATCCTAATTTAAATCAAGAGCGGGATTGATGCATATTATAGGCTCAAATTAAAAATGTGCAAGAAAAATAATAAAGCAGATACTAAATACTTGACGATAATAACGTAAACTCGTGCATTGAAAAAGGGTAACTCCTTAAAATATCACTCAAAACAAATAATCCCTTCTCTGAGTAATCAAGGATATGTAATTATCGGAAGCACCCTAAAAGGACATAAATCATTGATTCCAAATATTAACTACATGTAATATGAAATGTACGTAAAGCTGATTTCATAATTTAATTATTAGTTTTAAAATATGCATGTATTTTATACTCGTGACTGTAAGGTCTGGCGTGTACACTATCTATCCATGGGAAAGATCTAGTCCTGCTTGTCGTTCTGTGAAGGTGTTCTGTGATATGGCGCTACTTGGTGGCGGCTGGACTGTAAGCTAGATGATAAAAACAAATATGAATAAAAAAAGAAGAAAAGGAAAAAGAAGAAAAAAAATGAAACAAAATTGAATGGTTTTTTTTCCTTTTCTGAAGGCAATACAAAGGCGAACAAGAGGATCTGTGAACTTCACACGGACGTGGGCTGATTACAAAGTCGGGTTTGGAATCCCAGAAGATTATTGGATAGGTAAGATAAAAATGTTGCAAGACGTGATGTATTAAAATTTTATTTTTGACTAAAAAATATATTAAAAAAATACTAAATTATGACAATGGTATTTTAAATATATATACAGCTCGTACATTTTAACAGGGCACAAATTGCCGACAAATTTAGTCGCTATGGCGCCTAAAATTTCTCTATTAGTCGCCAGTTTTTTAATTGACTTGACGATCGAATTAAGGAACTATAAATGCTTTTTTCTGGAGATGATAAGAAATTTAAAGGTGGAAAATCCCTTTTTAGCAATGGACGTGCCTTCTGTTTTCTATGTAATTTGTTTTTACAGTAAACGCACGTGCACGCAGAACTCAGGTAGACCAGATAAGACAATAGCTGTTCCCGGTAATTTTTTGCTTTTAAATGGGAACATTTGTAAAATACAGTGAATTGGACGGGATGTGGTCAATTTTGGCCAGTGAAACTCTTACGAATCAGAGATATCGATTACATAGTAGGTTACATGTACATATTAGGTTGTAATTAGCGGAAGAGCATAACATGTTAATCAGGTATTAAGCAATCCTCGATATTATTGTAGTTTTAAAGAATATTTCATTAGCTCCAAAATTTTTAAAAAAAGAAATGATCGATTAAAACATTTAATGAATATCAAAGTATAACATGCATGCTTAAAACGTTTCGGCACTTAACTAGCTTTTGTTTCATGGGGGAATTTTCTTAACGATTGTTTTAGCGAATGCATTGATTGCATATGGAAAGTTACAAGATGGAGGTTTGTGTGTTCAATCAAGTATAAAGTAAATATTTGAGAAGAAAACCGGTTTTTATACATTTCTACTTTGAACATTTCCTAGTCACTGTATCTCCTACAATACTGTTTCGACCAGGAGTAGGGGTGGTGACAGCTGTTTTCCGTCCACATTTAAATGTGGAAGGGGCACTAAACAACCCCTCCCGTGATAATCCCCCTCACCCCCATTGGTCCCTTTAATGACTCATATAAGCTTTTGAGGTTTTGTAAGTGTTGCCTGGCAACTAAAAATTTGCACTGGCGACTAAATTTTTTGAATTAGGAGCCTAACCTAGGAGCTTGTCTTGGAGAAATAATTGTTGATCCATATTACCAAATGTAGTCACACAGTTACTTAGATAACAGTTGAAGTGCCAATTTTTGTTACAGGACATGCTGCTATTCACCAACTAACGAAGGATCGGCCATCTCTTTATCTTTCAATCAAAGCAAAAAATGGATATAAAAGATACGAGCTTTATAACCAGTTCTCTGTATCAGATGAAAACGACAACTACAGACTCTTTCTTGCAGGACCAGTATCAGGAACGCTTGGTAAGGACATGAATTTTATTGTTCAAATAATTTGTCGATTCATTAATGCTTGTAAGTATTTATATGAATAGGTTGGCGCTGTTGGAAAAAAATATTAAAACAATCCCTTCACAAAGAAGTGGCATTTGTTCTTTTTATTTTTATTTATTTATTTATTTATTTTTTGGTTTGTTTGTTTGTTTGTTTGTTTTGTATTTTGTTTTTTTTAGTTAATTTTGGATTAATGATCTTTTAATTGTGATTCAAGATGACTAATGATGAACCTTTCAGTCGCGTTTATCTACCTCTTTAATCAAAAATAGAGGAGTTTATTTTCTTTTCAATATATTGTCTTTGATATTTCTTATGGTATTGAGTCCTTTTTTTCTCATTAATAATTTTCAAATGGAGTCTCAAATATGTGCTGCTGAAATATATATGCAAGGTATGTTGGATATTTAAGGAATTGAAACAGCCGATACGATTCAAAATATTCGAAGTAAAGTCATATTGATATCTTTTTTCGATGATTTTTTTCCGGGTCAATATTAACAGTATTGACTTTTGGAATATTTTACCTTTACAATGAAATATACATTTTGAACAAAAATTTATTATTAACAGGTGACAATATGATAAATACAGATCGAGTTATTCTTGGAATGGGATTTTCCACCCTAGACAGGGATAACGATAATAAGCCAGGGGATTACAACTGTGCTGTCAGAATGGAAGGGGGATGGTGGTTCAATGCCTGTCACCGAGCCTTCCTTAACGGACCCTGGGCCCCGGGAAACTGGCTGGAACCCTGGCCGCCATATTTCTGGAATGGACTGGATATAGCTGAAACTCAAATAATGATAAAATCCCGTTAATAAAATAATCGCTTTATACGTATATAATCTTTTTTAATCAATGCATAGATATCTTTAGAGCAGACGAATTAACGGAGGATACATTTATTCCTACACACACGCGAGAACATGCTTAAGTACAAGTCTTAAATATGTACAATTTACAAGCATTCTGAGAGTATTGAATTAGCAATACTAGTCCCATACCGGCAAGTGTAATCTTGCTCCCGTTAAAAATTGAAAATGCCATACTTCCGTTAAAAATCATTGAAGCGAAACGAAATGCAAACTTGATCTATAAATCATCAAGGTAGAGTCACATGCCAAAAATCAGCTCAATATCTGCAAGCGTTTAGAAAAAAATTGCGGAAAACCCTGAAAAATTGATAAGGTCCTACTTCCGTCAAAAATCATTGAATCATGAAATGTAAATTTTATCTGTAACTAATTAAGATTCACTCTCGTACCAAAAATCAGCTCAGTATCTGCAAGCGTTTAGGAAAATAGCGCGGAAAACCAAGTTGGACAGACTGACTGACAGACAGACAAACAGACGGAAAAGACTCAGAGGAAACCTATAGTCCCCTCCGGTTTCACCGGTAGGGGACTAAGAAAGACTTCAATGTTTTTATACTATATGGAAAGGTTTAAGTTTTTGGAGCAGTTATATTTCTTATTAACTTTCAATCCTACTTTTAGAGATCTCCAGTGATGACGCATCTAGAGATGCATGCTACGAGGTCTGTAGGCCTTTTCAACATCAACCTTTTTTTCTATAGCTTATATTGTTTAATATTCCAATGAGTGAGAATACACCTGTATTCAATGAAAGCATTTGCAAAAAGACAATTAACAGTGTATGATGTCATGTAGTAAAAAAGTTTATTTTGAACTCTTAAATAAAACTTCAATAAATCCATTCACGACTTCAAATTTTTTAGAGGAAGGAAAATGAAAATCAAAGACACTTATATATTAATTTATGAAATCTGTAAATAGATATTAAAAGTGTTTGAAATATTCTTGTGTTTGTTTATGTCTAATTTTGTACACTTATGTAGAATAAATGTAAAGATAGAAGAAATGTATCTTTAAAAAAAACAGTTACGTTTTTATTGCTCTGCAATTAATGAAAGGGAAATTGAGCGAGTAAAATATAAAAAGTTCCGTTATTCAACTGCCCCACAAAACCCCTATCTTTACTACTCACAAAAATATTAACTTTTGTACAGTGTTAAGCCCCCCTCCCCCCGGTTCCGACACCTATGGCATTTACCTTTCCAATACCTTTTACATATTCACCTGATTAAGCATATAATTATTATTTCAGATATAGTTTTAGTTTAAATGACTTCATTGAAAAATTGACCCGTTTAATTTTATTTTTTAGTACTTTTATAGATTTTGTTTATTCGATGAGTTTTCCACATTTGATTTAACCTCTTCTTGAATATACTGTAGTACAAAAGTTCTAAAGACCCTGACTCTAAAAACCACATAGATATTGCAAATCAGAAACTAAAGCATCTTTTTAATATCAATTTAGAGTACTTATGAGTACTATCAGATCTTCAAACAAATCTCCAGGCAGTAGCTGTACGCTTTTCTCTAGAAAAAACAATAACCATTTGTTCTGTCTACAGGTACCTACCTCCAAACTCTTTCATTAAGAAGCTTTAGAACTTACAAAATTAAAACAACTTCCTGCTCTATTTTTGATTGTGGGTGACTGTAATGCCTATAATCTACTATGGGGTAGCGACAAAATAACTGATAAATGGGAAAAATTGAAAATACAATATACAATATCACATCATAATCTCTGTATACTTAATAACGGCTCTATTTCTTAATTGCATCCGGGTAATGGTTCGTATTCCTCAATAGATATTACTTTCGTACATCCTTCTTTACTTTTGGATTTTAGTTGGTCAGTACACGACGTTCCCAATTATCATTGAAATAAATAATTCCTCAGAAAATAATTCTATTCAAAAACATGAAAAACAACATTTTAATGTTGAAAAATCAAATTATTACAAATAAAAATGAAATAGATAATGCAATTCCTAAAAAAAAAATCCTCCACAAACAAGATAAGCCCTAAATTCAGTAAATATAAAAATCCACAAGAAAAAAAATAACGTTTAATTTTACATCTGAAAGCAATGAATGCTATAATTATCCATTTATAGATGAACTACAAGTGTCTGGATAAATTTTGTAATACAGCGGTAGGACCGGACCAGATCCACTATCAACTAATAAAACACCTTCCTTTAAACAGTAAAGAACGTCTTATACGAATTTTTAATACGATCTGGGAGTGTGATCATTTTCCACCTTCCTTGACTCAAGCTACAATTATTCCTATTCCTTTACCGGGAAAGGACCACACATATCACATTTGCGTCTAGATGGAATCCCTATAAAAGTAAATAAAGAGAAAAAGGTTTTAGGCATTATCTTTGAAAGTAAAATCTCTTTTGTATCACAAATTAAAATGCTCAAAGAGAAATGTAAAAAGGATTTAGATGCTTAGAAGTTATTTCAAGTACAAGATAGGGGCAGATAAAAATGCTCTTTTTAAACTCTATCGCTCTTTAGTCAGATTTAAGAAAAAGAATTAAAAAAAAAATATCAGGGATACTGACCTACCTTTGGACATAATAAAACCCATAAATTTCTCTAAAATGCCACAAATTAAAATGCTCAAAGAGAAATGTAAAAAGGATTTAGATGCTAAGAAGTTATTTCAAGTACAAGATAGGGGCAGATAAAAATGCTCTTTTTAAACTCTATCGCTCTTTAGTCAGATTTAAGAAAAAGAATTAAAAAAAAAAATATCAGGGATACTGACCTACCTTTGGACATAATAAAACCCATAAATTTCTCTAAAATGCCACATGGAAATTAATTAAACCAAAAGTAAATACATCTTTAACAGAAATTTAGAAATCGGAAACGAATTTTTTTATTTTTGAACAGAAATTACGCAGCTCTGTTAAGGCTGCATTGAGGGGGCGTGGCCTAATTTATACGGGAAAAGATTACTGTGACATCACACAAATATATCAATTCCTCACAATAACAGAAATGAAATAATTTGCGAATCTAAGCTGCATATGAGTAATGAGCTACATCAAAACTTACCACTGCATTCATTTTTGTCGCTAGTTAAATCCCACACAACAAGATATAAACAAGTCACTGATCGCAATGCACTTGTCGACATGACGTCATCATGGTAAAGTTTGACGCATTTTATGTGCAGTGAAAGGCGGATCAAGTAATTTTTTCACAGTGAAAAATGCATTTTATAATTAAACAGAATATTATTTGAAAATCTTGGGTAGACTATTAATACAGATCTGAAACGTTTGTTTAGTGCCATTATTCAAAAAATATCGAGAGAATGTATTGAATTAATTCTACCGTGTTTTTGTCTACAGGGTGTGCATCTTTCACGCCGAGGTGCCTCATTAAATCGCCTTTTCGCAAGGGCATACACTTAAGAGATCTTGACAATTTTTTGAATACACATAATGGACATATTCCTTAACTTGAAAAGTGCTGCTGCTTTCCTGAAATCGATAGCATAACTTAATAAATACATAAAATACTTGGTAAAGGTCACACATATTTCGACATTAGCAAGATAACTTGAAATTTAAACTAATAAAATGCGAATTCTATTTAAAGCAGCAGCACTTTCCATTAACTACAAGTTATGTAGAAACAGTCTATTACTTTAATTTTTAATTTTAACTAGGGTATGCCCTTGCGATATTGAAATTTGTTTGTGACCTACATACAGTACACATTATATGCATTTATCACTTGACTATCAAATAACGTGACCAAACCAAATTCAGTACAGAGCGGGGTAAACAATGTTATTTCAAAGAATGTTAAAGTCATAAGATAATATAGAACCTTTACAAAATTAAAGTTCATTTTAAAAAGGTATGTATTTATGCACGTTTATATTCTGTTGATTTCTTTGAAGTACGCCTGAACAGTGCTGCGTAGCTAAATTAAATCAATCTAAGAATTCTACAGTTGAGACATATACAGATAGATCAAAAGAGAAAAATAAAGTAGCAGCGCCTGCAGTAATTAAGAATATTTTTTTTTCATCACGGCTTCCAAAGGAACCAACATTTTCTACAGCAGAAGCAAAAGCCATAGAACTTGCTTTTGAATATATTAAGTCTTCTAATGACAACCCATGTACAGTATTTGCTGTTTTTGCATTCCGATTACATAAGACAAAATTGTACAGTTTACTTGACATTTTATTTATAAGAGATATACAAGTACAAAAAAGAAACATAAGACGACAAAAACAAAAATTCAAATTCCATTATACTGTACGATACTGTATACTCCATGTCTTTTCACATCTCTACCAGTTCATCAAGGCCTGATTCTTTTTAAATCTTAGATATAAAGACAATCGTTCCTCTGCTGATATTGTTATTGGACTAATATTCTGTAGAATGCTGGTCTAACAAAGAAATTCAAATTTAAAATCTGTGTATGTACATGTAACTCACCGATAATGGATAAAGTATTGCACTTACATTTTATTGAATAAAAGTGATGGTCTGACACAGTGTCAAAAATGTAAAAGTTCCTTCCATTCACGAAGTGTTTTGTGAAAAATACTCCATCGTCTGTTATAAGATAAAGTAAATAAATCCCGATAGAGACTAGACTGCCAAAGTTTCTACAATTATGTTGTTGAAATCTAATGGCTACAGTGTTTTCATGTACACAAATGCTAAGGTATGACCTCTCAACCACTTAACTATGATGTTACAGGCTTTGACACTGTTCACAAGATGAAACACTTCCTTTAAGTTTGGCTTAATGGTGGCTTATAGGTCCTTAATGATGGTTTAATGGTTGTCTTTAAGTCACCATTAAGCACCTTTAAGCTACATTTAAGTAATAAATACACCACCATTAAGTTACCATTAAGCCATCTCAAAGTCCTTAATGGATGCTTAAAGGTAGCACTACTGGCTTTCAAAACCCCTGTCCGTATGAAAATCCCCTGTCTTTCTCTGTAACCTACAGCATTTCCACAATTATCTACGGTATATCTACAGTATGGTACGGTATGTCTCCTCTGTACATACAGTAATTCTCAGTATGCCACTGTATGTATCCCCAGCATGCCACAGTTACCTACAGTAGGCCCCAGTACCCCTACGGTAGGCCCCAGTATGGCTACTGCTTCCTACAGTGACCTACGGTATGCCACAGTATATGCCCCAGTAGGCCCCTGTATTGTTCACCGAAGCAAAACGGAAGAAGTATACACACTTCCAGAGGCACTGTTTGTCTAAGATGTGAGGTTGTCAGTTCAGTACACAGGGTTTTTCCTTTGAGAAACTTTTGAACATTATTTTATATACATAGTAATACAACTGTAGTCAACTGATACGGGTCTCGTGATCCACATTAGGCAAAAAATTCACGCATATTTTATTGCCACAAAGAAAATATCGAAATGGTCAATACTCTTAAGTATACATTTCTTGCTGACAAAATAACAAAAATACGCTTTAAACATTAAAACTGTTATAATTATTAATTTATTCGTACATTTCATTATGTTTAGAATTCTTAAGAGACTTATAAGGTTATTCTGTACTTCTGAAAAGTTTACATATCACTGCTTCAAGCAAAAAAAAAAAAAAAAAAAAAAAAAAAAAAAAAAAATCAATTTATGATTTTTATTCATTATTTTTTCATTGTTTATTTATTTATTTATTTATTTATTTATTTGTTTATTTATTTATTTGTATGTTAGTTTATTCCTTCATTCATTCAAAAAATATTCAATTTAAAACATCAAATTGGGAAGGGCATGCATTACGACCAATAATTCTGCAATGAAGATTTTATTCACTTATAGTACGGCTACATTAGAGACCTAAATGTATATGCTAATATATGATATGCTCCTGGCTAGTGGCTACATGTGCTTGTAAAATATATTCCTTGGTGTTTTAATAAACTTGAACACGTCGTGTAACTAATGACCTATATCTTTAGTATAAAGGTCCCTGGTGTAAGTAAATCTCACCGATGCATATATTTGAAAAGCAATCTGCGTCGATACAGGAATGTAAAATTTATTTTATTTAGATTTTCTGCCTGCTCAGCGAGAAAAAAAAGTCTTTTAATCTTGGTACATGTAACCATTCCAATAAATGAACATAGCTGTATACGACAGCAGTGTGTCTGTCATGGTATCTAATGACATGGTATCTTTAGGTAACACAGCTCTTTTTCTTTGTTGTCAACCGATTAATTTTTTTTTTCATTCGACCTTTGTTCATTATCTTCAACTTTAACATTTTTTTTGACAATTATATTTTACATACATGTATAATAACATGCTGTCCAGGCGCGGATCCAAGAATTTTTCCAGGAGGGGGGATATTCCACCCAAATTCCAAAAAAAATTAACGCAAATTCCATTTCCTTAACGTGAAAAAACCCTATAAATTTCGTGGTGGGATCCACGCTTTCTGAAGGGGGGGGGGGGGTCAAAGTCATTTTTTATTTGCTTCAATATAACTTGTTCGGACCCCCCCCCCTTTCTAGGTTAGAGCATGTTGTCAGTATTAATTCTAATTGGAGAATTCAATATTAAACGTATAATACAAAATCATTTTATGCAAAAGAGGCACAAGTAAATTATATGTAATTGCTCAATGGGACGGACAGTTAATTGTGTAATCTGTATAAAAACTGTAGACATGATTTTCTTAGAAATATTGGCATTTCAAATTTACAAAATAACGATTTAAATGTTCTATTCAAATATCTATTAACTCATTTCCCACGTCAAACTGCGAGTATCATATATAATGCATATAACATACACTGTAACACAAAGAAAAATCAAACGCATGTAATTGATATATATTGCTAAAAGTGACTTATAGGTCCGATGGGCCGTGTGTTGTACATATATGCTTATTTGTCTAATGAACGTAAAATTATTGTATACACAAGTCACTATAATAAAATATTTACTTATTGTATATAAATTTAAAGCAAAATTCATGCGAACCCCCCCTTTTTTTTGCTAGGGGGCAAAAACATCAAAGGGTATAACTACAAATATGTTGAATGTTGATTAAATAGTATAACAACATCACAAATGTTTCATCATAATGTTACGGGATCGAGATCCGGAAAAACTCCTCAAAAGAAATCGCAAGAGGCTGACCTTGACAGATGAATTAAACGAGGACGCATTTTTCTTCATAATCATCTTTCTGAATATATTATAGTAAGTACAAGCTGTAGTGTGTGTTTCTCATAGTGAATCCTAAAAGGTGCAATTGTCATGATTGTGCGGGACTTCATTACTTTTTTTATTACTCAGTGGACACTGGTTGCCACAGGAATTTTATCAATAAAGTCAATAGAATCACTCGATTGACCAAGCATGAGTTATGCGTTCTTATATTCGCTGTGCTAACGCATACATGTAGCTCATGCTAGGTCAATCGATGCTAGGTCAATCGAATGATTTTACTTTATTTATAAAATTAACTTTATTGATAAAATTGCGAACTCCTGTGATTGAGGCTGTAAATAATCTGGTAATACAACTTCCATTATCAATAACGTACGTAGTAATTGTCAGTGATTTGTTTTCCGAAATCCTTAGTAGGAAGACAATCCAGTTAGAGGACAGCTTTTCCATGTAAGCAGACTTAGCAAGCCACTTGTTCCTGCTAAAAATCAGAAAATGGTATGGATTCTGTGATCGGGGTGGTGACAGTGACGATGCAAATTGACCTGATTACCTGTATCAGTCTAACGTAATAGTGTACAGTGTAACAGTAATACTTTGTTGTGACTTGACTTCTACATTTTGATCAATGTGCATGGATTATGTTTACTGTAGCATGACATTTTTTTAGATTAATGGAAAAATCTCTAGTTAAAACGAATTCGTTATTTGTGTCAGTGATTGTGATGTTCATATTATGAAACACAATATAGGTCTATAGCTGTGTTAAAAATATATTGAACATGTTCGACAATTTCAAGAAATGGAGACCCTACAAATTATTTTGCCATGTCGTGGCAATTAAAAAAATGTTACTCAGTATTTGATATTAATTTCTTTCTTTCTTTTTTTTTTGGGGGGGGGGGTTATTTCTAATTGTCAGGGATGAATATACATATATATGCATGTATATACTAAAAATGCATGTTTACAAAAAAAAATTGCTTTTATATTTGTTCATCTTAAGTTAATTGTAATTTAGAATTTGTGTTTCCATTCTCTTTGCAGTAAATCAGCACATAAAATCATAATAAGTAACTAGATTGAAGAACAGTCTTCGTTTACTGTTCATAGTGCTAGCTGTCGATACTTATGTCTAGAATAATGATAACGTAGTAAAGAGCAAGGAGTTCGTAAAGTAAGCATTATAGATTGGGGATTTAGGATATTACGATATTTATCGCATACTGTTAGACGAAGGATAAATGTACATGTATATGTATCACATTGACATGACATTAACAGGTATTGGTGGGGAAGTCCGATCCTTTCCCCAGCATTGTCGTGCATTTCATATCATGTGTCAAATAACGAATGTGAACAACTCCGTTTGTTTTGGCGTTTTTGCATTGTAGATGTATGTATACATGGAAATATAATTTTTACCCCCCCCCCCCCAGAAACAGCGTACATGTTTAAGATTTCATTCGCTCTTATATATATAATTTCTTTTACAGTATAACAGGATTTAATTCTTATTTTCACTGTTTAGTTCAATGAATTCTAATATAAGATAATTCAATTATGCAAGGACTTTAATTTCAATCCGTTTGTCCTTAATTACAGTTCAAAGAATAATATCAGACTTCGATCTCGCTTAGCTTGCGTTGGTGTTGGGAAAATTGATAACCCACTCTAATTTATGTTGAATAATCGAATTATTGATTTTAAATGTTTGATTATTTTGAAATTGCTGACATGTCTTTATTTAATTACATGTATTTACAAACAATATAAACTTTTACACCTTCGGGCCAGTCTACATGCCGGGAGAATCGTAATTCATATTCGCACGTGTCACAATTTTCAAGGTCTATTTCATGCGCGGGTGTAAAGGGGTTATGTCGGATGTGAGTTTTGGCCTCCCTGGAATTATTTAAGAGAAGTGAATTTTCTGAAAATTTTTAAAGTTACTTTGTCCCCGGAAACAAGGGCTCCTCATATAATAGAAAGGAGAGTCGTGTATCTGAAGAAAATTTAGAAACGAAAATGTCTAAAGAGTCTCCCCTCCATGAAATAGGTTTCCCAGGATCGAGCAAAGTGTAATTATAATAGTTGATGTAAACAACACACCCGCCCACCAAAACTTCTCTCGGAAAAATATTTCTGGATCTGCACCTGTTTTTTTTTTTTTTTTTTTTTTTTTTTTTTTTTTTTTTTTTGATATCGATCTACATGTATATTTTTAAAGGACAAAAGAGCGTATGCATCTGTAGTGCCTTGGTATTTATAATGGAGTCAGAAATTTGTCATCTCAGGTAAAAAAAACTTTCTTCGGTGTTTGATTTCTGAGAATAAATTGAAAATAACATGCTAGTTCGTTGCGCCAATTTGTATACCGGACCATGATCTGATCAGGAGCCCGTGGACTGTAGAATCATGTACATGATTAGCAGAATTTATAAATGTTGCTGATTTCTGTAATGCAGAATAGACCATGGGTAAACGTTATCTTTTTTTTTTAACCCCGACACCGTTTTGAGGGTGAGGAAATGGGGAATTAGGGTTTTTAAAAAGTCAGATTTCTTTTTTGACGCTCTGAATTGTTTAAGAAAAAAAAAATAGTCATGCATATTTCCGTGCCCTGTCTTGTGTCTAAGTATGTTCTTGAGGTTATAGTCAGAAAGAATGACTTTGATACGACACAATTTAAAATAAATTTTCAAAATAAATGATACGACTTATAGCATTTCAGGAATTAATAAAGACTTAGTATTGAATTATCTTCTTTTTTCCCAAAGGTTTGACAGATATATCCAGGTGTTTTATATTCCGATTTTTTTTTCACATCAATTAGCGTACGATACAAACTGCATATAAAGCAGAGTAAATTTTAAATTAGTAGATTTTGATATAAAACTGACGGAAGATTTTGGTTCATGTACGGATCTTTTTTTCCTTATTTCTCAACTGTTTTCGCTGACCTTTGTTTAAAATAACTTCTTATTCATTTATTTTGCATAATCTAAAGTGTAATTATGTTTTTTTTTTCTCTCTCTCTGGACTCGAATTACTTTAATGACTGCTTATTTCAATGTACTTATGAATAAGACGATTATACTCATTCGTGCTTGCTTTTCAATGCATTTTACATTACAAATATATGATATTCTTAAAACAGAAATTATATAGCCGAAACTTATATACATTTTTAAGTCATGCGTTTCACCCCTTAAAGAAGCGCATAAGAAACAACATCGATGTTGAAAGTATTAGCAAGGATAAAGTACAAAATAATTGTAAATATATTGTTTTTCAGTGTTCGTTTTTTTGATATTTTTTTTTAATTAAAGTTTTCTAGCATATCTATACTATAAATTAAACTGATATTTCATAGTGAATTTGAAAACAGTCTTGTTACGAGTGGTCAGTCGTTTATTTAGTCCTAACGCCAGTGGTCAGACGCAGATAGAGAACAATAGGCAATTAGCATGATTAGGACCTATTGTTAAGCTGACCATTGCAAATTACATTAGATATATATACTAGAACCTACCCTGGTTCTGCCTCAGTGCATACAATGAAGTTGATAAAAGAAAAGAGCGGGGCGGATCAATGATTCTTAATCATAAGTGGGTCTGAAAATTGAAACTAGATGATAGAGTTAATGAAATTATTATTGAATTATAAATTCATTTCATTTTAAACCAAATTACTTCTGTATCACCATAAGTGCATACTAATTAATTTTATGATCGGAAATCGGAACATTTTGTTCTGATAAGGTCCAAATAATGTAGAATCTCATCACGATATTAAACAAAAAGGTGACGTAGAATTAATGTCTAAAACTGTGTACAAGTAATCAGGTCCTGTCTTTAGCGTATTTTACGGAGACAAGAGGGGGTGGCTTATAAACTTAAAAGCTTTATACTATCCTCCAATTATAAATAGTATGAGCTCTCAGCAGTTTGAAATATTTATAAAAGTTGCCTATAGATTAATAAGAAAATGATTGATCGATTTCACAATCGAAACTTGATTGACTTTTTGCAGAATATTACGTAAATCAAAACGCAGATTAGGAGTCGTCAGAAATGCAACAAAAAAAGAATGGAAAATTACATTCAAATGATTTCTGGGCCGTTTTAAAATAACGTGAAAAAGAGAAAAGAATAATAACATTTCAGTGCTGTTAATAATTGTTTCTGAATTCGTTACATAAATACATAAAAATTAAATATTATCTGAATACGACTTATAATTCATTTTTATCAAGTAAGCGTCAGGAAGAATAATTTGTTATCACGTCCATCAGTTCATTAGCCACTGTCATTTTTATTAATGACATCATTTTTAACAATTTTATCGGGAATTATACTCCTAGATTAAAAAAAAAACCTTCTTTACAAACATGTTCATTTTATCTGATTGAAAAACATGCGGGCTTAATACGAACTAATTCTTCTTTTTAATAAGTTCGAAGAAAGTCCAAATATGTACATTCAATGTGTCAAAACGGACTGACCTTGCTGATGATTCGATGATTCAAAGTCATATAAAGATTCTCAGCCACTTACAACAGGACAGAACTTTTTCTTGAAATAATAGTGATTAATTATCGTTATTTCTAATATATTGACCGTAATCATCCCCGTCAGAAATAAATCTATTATACTATTTTTTTTTAAATTTTATTTGTTACAACATAGCAAGTATATCATTACTTTAGAGATGTAATGTACAAAAACAATTCTATAAATCATCATAATCTTCTTCATAAATAATTTTTAGCGATGAATAGCTTCAACTGTAGAAACATTGCTTCTTAAAACATTGTGTACTTCTACCGTTTTGCTTCGGTGAACAATACAGGGGCCTACTGGGGTATATACTGTGGCATACCGTAGATCACTGTAGGAAGCAGTAGCCATACTGGGGCCTACCGTAGGCGTACTGGGACCTACTGTAGGTAACTGTGGCATGCTGGGGAGACATACAGTGGCATACTGAGAATTACTGTATATGCAGAGGAGACACACCGTACCATACTGTAGATATACCGTAGATAATTGTGGAAATGCTGTAGGTTACAGAGAAAGACAGGGGATTTTCATACGGAAAGGGGTTTTGAAAGCCAGTAGTGTAGCTTAATGGTGGCTTAATGGTGGCTTATAGGTGCTTAATGGTAGCTTCTAGACAATCATTAAGTCACCATTAAGCCACCATTAAGCCAGACTTATAGGTGCTTAATGTCCAAACTCCATTAAGCTACCATTAAACCACCTTTAAGCCACCATTAAGTCACCATTACGCAGTCGATAAAATTGCTTTTACAGGTTAAATATTATTTTTATAATGATTTCTTCACAAAAATTATAAATGTCGAGTTTATACATTTGTTAATTCGGCGAAAATAATGTAAAAGAAAGAAAATTAAAAAAAAAATAAATGAAAACAGAAAGAGCACTCCCAACAGGATTCGATCCCACGATCTTTAGATTTGAGGGCGAACGCTTTAACCACTGAGCTATCGAGGTTTTTGAATTTGAAGTGAAATACAAAACCTTTATTCTTAACAAAACTTGTTTGGAATGGTTACAGGTACCTGCACATCTATTTTTTTTCCTGATGTTTATATTTATTAATCAATAATACGAATAATTATATATATATATATATATATATATATATATATATATATATATATATATATATATATATATATATAACTAAATAATTTAAAAAATAAACTTCATCATACATTTTTTTTTTTTTTGGGGGGGGGGGGGAGGGCTTCGAGCACTATATGCTCCCAAATCAGTAATTAGAGGACTTTATTTGTCTCGATCCCTTTCTTTTTCTTAATTATTACGTTTTACATATTAAATAAACATTAACCTTTCTATAGAGCGATTGATGTGGAACTTTTTAATAAGGGTACAAATTCATGGTTATCACCGTTGTAATGCGAGATAACTCGTACGCACTTATGGAGAGATAACTCCTGCCAGCCACCCTGCAAGCGGTACCAGAGAGCCTCAACCTTTTTAAGGTCTCATCCAAAAGACCCGCAACTTTCACTTCAAAGTGCTGAGCGCATGGCGAAAGAACAGTTGCTACTTATTTTTTATCGACTTAGGACAGTCGCGGCCGAGATTAGAGCTCACGACCTTCCGATCACGGAGCAAGCGCTGTACCGACTGAGCCACCGTGACGGTCATTGTTTTAAGGAGGTTGGATCCTGTTATCAAAAGTAATGAGAATTTTTTATGCAGTAAATTTTTAAAATCTTCACACATAGCTTAATTAAAAATCAGAACAAAAAATGGGTGTCAATGCACTTGTTTTGGTGCTACGGAGCATTTAATATAACCTTTCTGCACTGTAATCGCGTCTAACTATGTACATAAATCAATTTTTTCAGTTTTTCCTCTACTTTTTTTATCCAAAAAAATTATGGGAACAGTCATTTTTCATCTTGAATAGTCACATTAAAATTTGTGACTACAAAAAAGTTTCAAATTACTTCGCATAGTCATTTATTTGACCTTTCTGCACTCAAAAAATGTCATTTTTTACGGCATTAAAAAATTAACAAGCAATAAAATCATTTGAAAGTTCTGACATTTTCCCGAATGTAAGCAGAATGGTTAAAATCATCTTATATATTCAAAAAAGAAAATTAAAAGTGCGGACTGTGATGTTAATTTTTACATATTACTAAAATAGTGTTAATTTCAAGCTTAAATTGGGCTATTTTTTTCCCTGGACTTTCAGAATATTTTTGCTATATTTGTCAAATATGATGATAGAATTCATGACAGTAAATTAAATATATAATTTAGGACCAGCATAAAACTTGTCACTGCACAAATTAACTCTGTGTGCAGGCTGGATGTAAAAATAGGAATCCAGACTTAGCAATACTGTAAATACTTCGAAAAAGAAAAATTAATCATTTTCTTTAAAAAAAAAAACTTCCCCCACAAAACCATGGGGTTTTAATTGAATATAGGTTAATCAGCATTGTAGAATCCACATTTATTGTAAGATCTAAAACATTATGCAGATTTTTTAAATAGAGATCAAAACAAAAATTTGCTCAAAGCTCATTACCGAACCTCTTTAATTAGTATTTATATGAAATACTTTTAAAAATTTAATTTGATCACAATTTGAGGAATGTTTTAAGTTTGAAATTGGAGTCTTGCAAAATGCGAATGTGTCAAATGCTTTTATTTTTTCTAAAAGTAACAATAGTGCTATAATTGTAAGGCATAATTTCGTAGGTGGATGTGTTTGCACCCTTACACATGTATGCAAGTCACAAGTTTGCTGTAAACATCAGGTGAAAGTAAATGGATTTTTTAAACACTGGCCTTTTTTATGATCAAGAATACTTAAGATGGGCAAAATAATAAAAGATAGAAATAATTTCTTTTATTGCAATTAAATAACAAAAATGGTCTTATTGTGTAAAAACAGATATATTACAAGTCCTAAATAGCCGTTATTCACCGAAATGTTTGCAGCTTGTTTGTTTATAAAGTGAACCCTAATTTAGTGTTTTTAAGATTCTTTGAGGTAACACATGTTCTTTTTCAACACTACTGCACCGAGGCCTTGCTTTGGTGGGTATTTGACAGCCGTTTTCGGTATTCACAGTATCTAACCCACATACTAAATATAGCGGAAGTTCTTGCGTATCGAAGCGTGTAAACAAACCGAGAGAAGAAAAGGTAGCTGTTAAATTGCAAGGTAAGCATGAATATTGACACACAAAGATGATGAATTAGTGAAATTATCATTCAACATATCTCTCTGAATAAGTGTCAGTTGTTTGTTTTAAATTTGTATGAATTTTTAAGTAGAAATTTAAAAAACGCAATCGTTAGCTCACATATTTACACATGCATATAACGTTTGAACATTGTTTATAGTCCACAAGAGATATAATTATTTCCCGAAATGGTACCTATTGAATATTGAAATATAGAACAATGTCATGTATGTTTTGGAGTTTTATATTTAAATGTCAAGATTTGAAATTAAACAGTATAAGACACAGCTGTCATTGTAATAACTGTATGCGTCGTTTCAAACGAGATTGTTCGAATTGTATTGTTCGTTCCAAAAATAAACGCGCATTTGTATTGACATGTAATTCAACAAACAAGAGATTGACAAGTCTTGATGGTCACACGAGTAACAAAATCCATACATACAATTAACTTCACAGTCAGACAGTTTTATACTTCATTTAAACTTAATTTTTGTGTGTAAATTTGAAAAGAATTAACAATATTGTTGTCAATAAAGGTTTTAAAAAATGAAAATGTGGACACACGACGGACATCGACAAGTTAGGAACTAAAATGCAATTGGTCGAATGGTTAACTCATGCAGGTGACCTACATTTATTTAATAAAGTTTTATTAAAAATAATTTGATAAAACATGCCGGATAATTATTAGCTGTTTTTATTTCTTAAGGATGGATGACTATTTATTGGAGGCAGATGAAGAATCAGAAGAAATAGTAGAATTAAAAGACGTAAAAATGCATCATTGTGACATATGCACATACAGCTCTAAAAGAAAGTATGATCTGAAAAGACATAAGCGCACCAGACATGGTGAGAAATCCCAGGCTACTGCGGTTTGTACGGAAAAAGGGCCACATATATATCTGTGCGATCAATGTGGAAAGACATACACTTCACAACAAGGATTAAAGGTGCATCAAAATGATAAGCATCTTCAACAATTCCGATTTTGTTGTTCCATTTGCAAAGCTGGTTTTAACCGCCTTTGGGATTATCATGGACATGTCACAAAACACAGTAAGATCCGTGTTGAAAAATGCGACGAATGTGGAAAAACTTTCCAATATAAACAAGCATTGAAAGAACACAAGAAGACCCAACACCCCAAACAAAGTCAGACAGTTAATTTTCTATGTAACATCTGTGGCGAACACCTATCTTGCAGGAATGCTCTACGTGAGCACATGAGAGCTGTTCATGAAGGACGTAAATTTTGCTGTACTTGTGGGAAGTCATATTCTTGGAGGTCCAGTTATCATTACCATGTAAAAAAATGTAAAAGCTAAGTTATGAACACTCATTTAGTTGACAAGTACCTGCTTTAAGCAAATGAGTTATTATGAACAACATACTAGTATAAAACTTCACAACTGTTGACAGCTAAAAGACCTGGCACATGTATGCATCTTTACACTTGAAAGTATTTTTCACTTATTTCAACCTCTAATCATCTACACATGTTACTTTATAAAAATCGTTTTGGTTGTACAATACTAATATAATCTGTAAACCTTTACCTTTTACATTTGCCATATAAAATGAATATTGTTTGTTATACAATTGTTATCATATTTGGTTTTTTTTTACAGTACTGTATATATACATTTGTTACATAATCACTGTCTATCAACTGTTGTTATTTTGTAATTATACATTATATACATATGGTACAATAAAAAAAAAATTGCAAATATTAAAGAATGAACTGGTTTCTTTTCCACAATACAATGTTATTGGACCTTGTTTTGATTTAAATGTTTATGTCCTCAATATCCAATCCTTTTCGCACATGGGCTAAGATCTTGGATTCGTTAATTCTGTGATGTTCTCTGACAGGCTTTGCTCCTCTTGCCGACATAGTTGGATCGCTAATGTATGCCCTTTTTCTTTCACGTTGTTGCTTATGGGCTCTTCTCTCAGGCATGTCAAAGACATGGTCTCTGTATGGTAAAAATGTTGATAATTGCAATAAAAATTTTATTACATTTAAATTAGAAAAAAAATAAATGAATGAATAAATAAAATTCTGTAACTTACTTAGGTATGATAAAAGATACTCGTGAAGGAAGTTCGTTGGCGAATTCTGTAATTTCCACTTCATTCATTTCATCATGTAAGCCATGTTGAGGATACACCTTTGTTTTACTCGTGTGCATGTAAAAACCCCTATCAAGAAAGAGGATAGATATCGTTCTAGCACTTATCCTGATCTAAATTCTGTTAAGAAATGTATTGCATGAACGGTAATAAATACTAATAATATTAAGAAATAGATTAATCTTCACCTGTCAGTGTCTAGTCTGTAGTGAAGCAGCTCACATGCTGTACTGAGTGCCGAGGAAATATCGTCTGGTTTTATAACTCCACTTCCTCGAGGGTCCAAGTCTTGGAATTCGCCAAAGAAATTTTCAGCTTCAAGGCTTCCAAGAGACCTCACATTGTAGGATCCTTTCTTTATAAATGGAAATAATTGTAAACGCCTTTCTATGTTAATCATCAATCCTTCAAAGGAAACTATAGGGATGCCTTTAACAAAAGAGCCTGGTGGTGGAAAGGCGTTGAAATGAATGTCTTGAAGAAGCCAATCACGAAGGGCCATTCGACGTTTACACCTTTCATTTGCCGATATACCGGGATCGTCTTCTGCCGAGTACCATTCTCGAATCAAACGGCAAAAGTGAGCCTCGTTGACGTCTCCATTAGATAGCATTGCGCTCTCAACACTTTCACTAAACGTTTGTCTTGCAAAAGCATTTGACTGTTTGTCTGTCAAATCATCTACAAGCGCTGCACTGAGTATTGGTGAAGTATTTCCAGATCGCATAGTTAGTTTTGCCCATGCATTTCTACTTATCCCGGCTTCCACAATACCAGTTTTACAGCATTTTATTCTCATATTTGTTAAGAGATGATGGCAGTCTAGAAGATAAAACTGGTAACTGCGATTTTGATGGGAATATTCGGGCTTGGAATACCATCTTACTTCACTGTCTATTCCGCGCACATCTGTCATATCTGTGAATGGCATGTCCTTCCTCCAGTTTTCTAGTTCCTCAGGAAAAATGTACTCCGAATAAATAATATTCAAGATCTCCTTTGGAAATTTTCTAATTGTCTGTTTACATATTTTAGATAGGGATGGGACAGCTCTTGGTGTCCGTCGTTTTTGGTTGATTTCTTTATCCTTACAAGGGACCTGAAATCCAGCTGCACTTTGACTAAGAATACTGATCATTTTGTATTTTGGCCATGACAATAATATTTGTATTTTATTGTTCTTCATCTTTGATGCCATTGTTTTCAAACAAACATGTGCGTCATGTTTATTTAAAAAAGTTGACAATACATCGACGCTGGCAAACTTTTGTTCAAAAGACTTCATATCCGTTAATTTGGATGTTTTTGTCTTCGGATCATTTTGCAAAGCAACATACATTGAACAATAATCTTCTGCTTTGAACTGAAAAAAATCGGTAAGTGTATGCATTTCATTTGAAAGATTATTTTCTAAATAAGGTTCTCCACCATTATCGTAATCACCGTTAGCACCTCCAGTGCTGAAATATTCTCCATCTTTCTGTTCTGATCTTTTTTCAGATACTGTAACCACAGATGTTTGCAGTTCACACAAATCTTTTTCATTCGTTTCACAATCAAGGATTTCATAGATTGGCAAAGTATAATCTAATACTTCCCCGGTTTCTTCGACTGTATTTGAGTCATATAAAATGTTGTCATTTTCAATTTTTTCATTTGGAGAAGTGCAGAGACCATCAGTCCTATTGCTTTGAGGATCAACATTTTTAAGACCTTGCAGTATCTTGGACAAATGCAATGAAGGCAGGATAGTTCGTTCCTTGTTTCGAAGACTTCCAACAACAATTGGTCCTTTAATTATCCCCATGTTGTCCTGCATAAGGTCTATATTCATCATCACTGAAAGCGCTGATAAATTGCTACAGGGATTGAATGTATTCAGATGGAAAATTCGATTCAAAATGTCAGATTTTGATTCATTCTTTGATTTTCTGAAAACATCTTTTTGAAGTTGAAGAACAGTCATTGGTTTTTCCTCTTTTGATCTCACACAGATGTTGTACCATTGTCCATCAAAAGAGATCACTGGAACATAAAGTCCTCTGTTGTTGCATTCGAGCAATACTGAGTCCAGCATTTTCCTCATTACATCTGTTTTCATGCTGTATCCCTTTAACGCATATGCTACCGGTATCGAGTGCTGTATTTCCTTTTTAGCAATCCTATCCAAGTCACTTAGCAGGAAAACTAAAACTTCACTCGCTTTCTGTCTCTGAAGCTGATATGCTGTTTCCATAACTGTTTTACTTTTCTTTAAGGCGTCCAATACATCATCAAGTGTAAGACATTTGGAAAAGCCATCAGATCTTTGATGAAACATGTGGCCATCTGCAATTTCATAATTTTTCTCATGTGTGCATTTCACAGCTTGTAATGATGGCACTTCAGCGACAAAACGTACACAACTTTGTATGTAATCTTTTATTCTCTGACGCAGGTTGTTTACCCGAGGGTGCAATTTTATGGGTATTTTACGATTTTCACCGTAAGTATCTCGTAATATCTCGCAGATCATCTCCCATAATGCGTCATCGAATGATGCTTCTAACACAGATGTGCTTTCATGGGAAAAGGTAAGAAAAAGTAATTTATCTGTTTTTAGGGAAGCCATTTCACACATGATTTGGGGAACATAACGGAAAGGAATGGTGTAATTTACAGGGGTGGTGAAAACCTTTCCAGGAAATGGGCATTTGATTTCTATGCCAAGCATCGGCCGATTGGATTCATCTCGTAAACTTCCATCTGGCGAAACTACTACCGATGATGTACCAACATTCATCTGGTAACATCCTTCCTCTACGTAGAGCAAGTTTTCATAAAAGATAGGAAGAATCTTACCAACAAGAGTGGCGATACAGTTTATTTCATTCTTTGTGCCATACTCCATCTTATCTTGAACATCTTTAGATAGAACTGCCGTTTCAGTGTCCTTTTCAAAAATTCTTCTGAAGTGAGCTTGTTGCTGTTTTAATTTATCTAGTCCTATTGCTGAAAAGCAAGTACTACCAGTGACATGAGCCTTGTCTCGAATTGATGTCCATTCATGTGTCCTTTGTTTAACCTTTGATGTATCTTCTATTGATTTCTTAACATTTGTATCTGAAGATATGGAATAATTTTGCAAGCAAACGTAGTTCTCTTGATGGTCAAGGTAAGCAAAGGATCCGTCTAAGTATAAATGTGTCACATCGTTTACATCTGCAACTACTCTTCCAAGTTTGTCTACACATGCAAGTGCGTCGTGAATGCAGGAAGCTATTTCAAACATACTTGTTTTCACTGAACTAATGGCATATGCAAACTTCGAATTTCTCCAATCACCACTCACTTGTTTCAGAAATTTGTCATGCGCAAGTTGTTTTCTTACTTTCAATATTCTTAACTCCTTTATTCTATTACTAATTAATTGAATAATGTTCAAACAGTTGACCTTAATTGCTTCGCCGAATTCGATAGGGATACATAGTTTATTTTGATTTTGGTCTATCTTGTTAACAAAGTCATTCGCTCTCTGTATTTGTGAAATCTCATCATTAAAACGACTTTGATTTGCTGCAAGTGTTGGATAATCTTCATTTCCCCAAAGATCTATATCACCACAATTAGAAGATAACGAAGAGTTGATTCTTTTTCCATCCACACATAACTTGAATGAATTAATTTTTTCTGGATCTTTATCAGCTATCGCGTCTATCATTGTAGGTAATATTCCTGGTTTCAAAACCTCTTCAGATGTATGATGTTTCATTGAGTCTAAAATAGCACGTGATGGTACGACAAAATTAATTTCTGATTGTTTTGGATTACATTGTCCCTTTTCAGAATGTCCATTGTGTATATTTCCATTATTTTTTAATCCTGACATGAAACGAAGAAATTTGCCTTTAAATAATTTCAAACCGGTTCTCCAAAAACGTTTCACTATATCGCTATATCTCATAAAGGAAGAATTTTCTATGGAATACCACTGAACCACATCTCCAAATAACCTCCAAGCTATATTCTCTAGGGGAAATGATCCTGTTGATACCAAATTGAGAAATTTCAGGAAAGTGTCGAGCTGATTAGCGGCTCTCAAATTCGAAAAAACTACAGGGAGGATGGAAATAATTTTTTCAATATCATGATCACAATCTACAGTATCCAAGAATGCCGCTGTACATTGTTGAAAGCCACATGGACTGTCATTTCTACAATCACAGGTTACAGAGGCGTCGTCAGATTGGAGGGGATGTGTGCAAACTTTTTTTGGTGAACTTGGTCCGTTGGTTAGGTCATCAGATTGTAAACTTTGAATTGAAATTTTTTTCGAGACATTATTTGGGATAATAAATTTGCCTTGGCGTTTTATTTCATTTGGAATAAGTTTGAAATTCTGTGTTCTTGTTGTTTGTGTTTTGTCTTTTATTTCTTGTTCTTTGTATCTAAGATATTCATTTGGGTGACTTATGATGTTGTGATCAATGATTTCGTTGAATTTTTTTGTTTGAAAGTGGCAGTAATAACACACAAAGAGTATGTATGGAAGCATTGTTTCATTTCTCGATTACTGAAAGAAATAACAGAATTTATTGTAGAATTTTTAATTTTTTTTTTTTTTTTTTTATATCAATTTTCAATTTATTTTTCAATAATCCAGAAGTGAAAAAAGAATTAGATAGATTAAATGATCAGTACGCTCTGGTCCCTGCTGACAAAGCAGGTAACAACATTGTCTTTGTTTGTAAGGCTCATTATATTAAATGTATTTCAGAGGAACTTGGATTTAATTCTACAAGTGGTAATCCAACTTATACTCATAGTTCCCTTTCTAAGAAAGAAATTCTTCAAAATCATATGTCAGTTTTGAATATTTTTAATATTCCAAACAACCAAAATGAATTTGAATTACCATATTTATATTGGATTCCGAAACTTCATAAAAATCCTTACAAACAGATACATAGCGGGTTCTAGTAAATGTTCAACCAAGCCTCTTTCTTTACTCCTCACTAAGATATTAACAGTAGTGAAGGAGAAACTTCAAGAATACTGTGCAACAATATATTCGAGAAGTGGTGTAAATCAGATGTGGATACTTAAAAATTCCAAGGAACTTTTGGAAAATTTGAAATCACAAGATTTTTCAACTTTTCAACTTTATACACAACCATTCCTCACGATAAATTAAAGTCCAGGCTTTTTGATATCATTGACAGCTGCTTTTTCAATAAAAATGGAACTCGTAAATTTACTTACCTTGTCATTGGTCATTTGCTAAATTATTTTGTTAAAAAACATTCTGATCGTACACACAAGTACTCTGAAGTTGACATTAAAAAGATGCTTGAGTTTCTGATTGACAATATCTATGTAGTTTTTGGAGACCAGGTCTTCCAACAATCTATTGGAATTCCCATGGGTACCATTTGCGTCCCATTATTAGCAGACCTTTTTTGTATTCATATGAAGCAGAATTTGTCCAAAATCTTGTACGTGAAAAGAAGAAAACACTTGCTGTGGCCTTCAACTCGACATTTAGATATATCGACGACGTATAGTCAATTAACAATTGCTATTTCCTTTCTTATGTCGATACGATATATCCTTGTGAGCTTGAGATAAAAGATACCACAGAGTCTGACACATCTGTTTCATATTTGGATATTTTACTTGAAAAAGACGTTAATGGTAATCCAAGCATTATGATAAACTTGATGACTTTAAATCAATCGTCAACTTCCCTTACTTATGCAGCAATATACCTTCATCACCTGCATACGGTGTATATATCTCTCAGTTGATTCGATACGCAAGAGCATGCTCTACGTATGTACAATTTCTAAAACGAGGAAAATTATTGACAAACAAGTTGATGAAAAAGAATATCAGCTGTCTCGTTTAAAGTCATCATTTCGTAAATTCTATGGTCGATACAATGACCTTGTCAGCAAATACAATTTATCATTGAGTCAAATGCCGACTGACGTTTTTCATACAAATTGTTAGGACATTAATTACACACTGAATTGTCGACGGATTTTTCCGTTATTTCCCGATCATTACAAGGAGCACACGGCGGGTGTGACCGGTCGGCAGGGGATGCTCACTCCTCCATGGCACCTGATCCCACCTCTGATGTTTGGAGGTCCGTGTTTGCTCTGCTCTTATTTTCTATTGTTTGATGGACTTTTGAGCCTGAATACTGTTCGTTATCTTCATATATTTCAATTAAGAACGCACCTAATTTATCAACGACTCATACAATGAAAATACCGTCCCGCACAACGACACATACAGTAAATACTGAACGACGGATACAGTCGTATTTTGACTTAAGCAGTAAAATTTAGGATAACTAATCATAAGTTGTAATAAATTACTTTTAAATTCTAAAGTATTTATATTTCTAATTGTTTGGTACAATTATTACCGAATATGGGATGAACTTCAACGCCATAATATATATTTTTAAGTCTTTGTACAACAATACTGCACTGCGTTTTGCAAAATGTTAAAAAGCAAAGCTGCATGTAGACAGAAATTTGTTTCCTGAGGAATCTCTGATCATATATCTATGCTTTATACTACTCAAAGCACTTAAATACTTACATGTCTTTGAATAATTGCCGGCTTATTTTCGAAACCTCATGACTGTATCATGTTGTCAACTAAGAAACGCAACAACTTCCGTTTTTTTTAGTATGTGGGTTAGATACTGTGGGTATTTAAAGATGTATAAATCAGGATTTTTTTTTTATTTCAAAGACCGAGTTGAAATTTAAGCTTTAATTCAGTTTACCTGTAAATACTATTTAGAGATATTTCAACATGGATATATTGATTGTTTGTTGTTTAACGTCCCTCTCGAGAATTTTTCATTCATATGGAGACGCCACCACTTGCCGGTGGAGGCTACACATTTTTGACCTATAATCGGCACTTAGGGCCATTGAGCAGTGAGGGATCTTTTTCGTGCCAGCACCTACTGCGACACGGGACCTCGGTTTATACGGTCTCATCCGAAGGACCTGTCTCCACGGCCCGCTGTGGGATTCGAACCTGCGACGTAAGGATTAACTCGTTACTCCGCGACTCGAACAGATGCTCAACATGGATATAAGACTGTTTTAAAGATTTATTAAATCTAGCTAAAAGTATTTTATTGGTGGCTTAAAGACGGCTTTATGAGTTAGGTTTGGTTTTTAAAGTTATAAGAAGTCAGGCAAAAAACGGTCTTTAAGCTTCCTAAAGTCGCCTTGAAGCGATATCTGCTATAATCAAAATGACGTTTTCCAATATATCAGTTAAAAGAAAAACTAAATGTCACTTGTGATACATACAGTTATAAGAATTATAAATCGAACCAGCCTCATCAGAACCAGCCCTCATCAGAACCAGCCTCATCAGAACCAGCCCTCATCAGAACCAGCCTCATCAGAACCAGCCCCTCATCAGAACCAGCCTCTCATCAGAACCAGCCTCATCAGAACCAGCCCCTCATCAGAACCAGCCTCATCAGAACCAGCCCTCATCAGAACCAGCCTCATCAGAACCAGCCCTCATCAGAACCAGCCTCATCAGAACCAGCCCCTCATCAGATATCTCAGTCGAAAATATATTCTTGTGTGTACGACACCTCATCAATTTAGGATTGAATCCAAAGAAACCACAATTCTTTTGACACATCATAGAACACTCGCATACCAGTCGAACTTTATACTCTCCTAAAAGATCGCTATTCGACCTTTTATTATTAAACCCAAGTTTTAAGGTATATAACCTCGAAATTATGTTAGCTTTAGACACCGTAAAACAGACCACAATTAAATAGAAAACATAAAGGCTGTTCATTTTTTAAGTAAAACAAACTTGTTTTCCCCAAAAAGTCTATAAGTCGATCCTTCCGCTGCCTTATTATGAATATAAGGACCCTAGAGCGTTAAGGACAGCTAATTGGTTAGTTGTTACACATTCTGATTTCTTATTTTACAGCTGATTAATTATCAATTTTAAGTGCAAAAAAACTGATTGGAAAATATTATGAATGATAAAATATTAACCTGTTTGTTTGAAAATATGATCTGTGTTTTTGTCTTGCTCAATCCTGGTTTTAGTGTGGTGAAATTGGATTTGTTTTGTTTTTTTCATATAGAACCACATTGTAAGAATTGATTTGGACCTCATACAATTGTAGAACTTTGCATATCGCTTTAAACTCAATCTCATGCTAATAAGCATTTGTATATAGAAGGATTTTAAAGATATACATTTTCTCTTCGTTTCTACACATTATACTTTGTTGATACTTACATTAAATATTTATAAGGCAATCTAAAAGTTCCCAAAGTATCTTTGACCATATTAAAAGCATGAAATAACAATTTTGCTTTAAAAAAAATCAATTTCAAGGCTAATTTTGTATGAAGCCATTAGAGGGCGATATTAAAAAATATTTAATTAGAACAGGTGAATAACGTATTCGTTTGGATGGATTAAATGTTCCTCCGTACCAAAAAAAAAGATTATTGAACAAGTTCTTGGTACGGACGAATAATCTTCGTTTCTACACATTATACACTGATACAGAAGAATTACATATTTGTGACTAAATATATATTATTTCTGTCGAAGTAGGAATGAATTAGTTCATTTTTCGGAGATATTAAATATTACTTATATAAATATTCATTCGGACAGTTAGTTATTTACATATCTTTTTTTGAAAAACAAGGAGGATAACTCTATAATTTTAATTAAACATGTTTTAATAGGTTTGTTTGTTTGTTTAACGTCCCTTCGAGAATTTTTCACTAATATTGAGACACCACCACTTGTCGGTGGTGGGCTGCAAATTTAGACCTATGCTCGGCACTCAGGGCCATTGAGCAGTGAGGGACCTTTTTCTCGCAAGCACCTACTGCGACTCGGGACCTCGTTTTATACGGACTCATCCGAAGGACAGGATTCGAACCCGCGACTTAAGGATCAATTCCTTTTAAAGCGACTATAGAGCAGACGCTTCAACCAAAAGATCACAGCCAGAAGTTCTCATGGATTTTAACACATTTCACATGGAACCCCTATTGCTCAAGAACATGTAAGTATCAAACTTTGGAAATTACAAGACTGTCTTCAGACTTGGAGTATGTAGAAATGAACTAAATTATGTTTGAAAAATACTCACTGTGGATCCCAACCTATTTTGTTGCAGAGAGATTAACATAGCCCTCGGGATATAGTAATCATACATGGGCCTTTACAAAATTGAATTCATACAGCTATTTCTCCTTCAGTTTTAATTCAAATCCAATGACTGGATTTAAGGTTTTAAATTATTGAAACTTCATCATGGTGTAAATTTAAGTTTGTCGAAATCATGACCTCGGGGATTGGATGGGACAACAATAGGGGATAAAAGTTTTACATGGGAATGTATAGGAAAAATTCTTCGAAACAATCACTGGGCAACAAACAATGAAACTTATTTGAAAGCTTTATTACGTAGTGTAGAATCAAATTTGTTCTATCTAGACTCTACTTCAAAGACAGATTTGAACCGATTTCATTAGGACTTGGAGAACATGTAGAAATTTCTAAGATACATAATTCTGTTTTTGGTTTCTGCTTTCCTTGAACAGTGTTGCCATGGTAACTGAAAATATATTTATAAAATGAATTCATACAGCTATTTCTCCTTCAGTTTTAATTCAAATCCAATGACTGGATGCACAGTAAGCCCAAAATAATTTACATAATTCGGAGTTAATTGTTTTGTTTGCGTCGAACGATGTTATCATGGAAACTAAAAGTAGATATTTCTATTCAAAATTCAACTCCTCCAACAGTTTTGGTTCGATTAAAAAAATGGTACAGAAGTAGGTCATACTTAAATACATAAATTTGTCCAATGTAATGGGTTTTGTGTGCGGGGGGGGGGATATTTACTGCAATTAAGTATACTTGAACACTTAGGTAGCACATGCGGTTAAAAAAACTGCACAGTTAGAGCCAGTTCCTCGACCGGATAACACGTGTTTATCATATAAGTTGACGATACAAGGATTTCAACAATCACATTTAAATTTGGATTTTCGTAACTTCTATGGTCATTATAATGACCTTGTTAGCATATATAACCTATCATTGGTTGTATTTTGGCTGAATTGCTTCATACCAATTGTTAGACCTTTGTTTTTATACTGAATGAGTGGCAGAGGCGTCGTTTGGGTAATGCGGGAATGATTAGTGAAAGTTGAAAGACTTGGGTAAGGTGTTTTCGAAGTCGCCCGAATTGTCTTCCCCTCATTCTCCAGGTTCAGTAACGTTCAGTTTGCGTATTTACTTATGGAATTGCGTCGGGCAGCAGTAGAGGACTGCTTTATTGTGGCTAAACTTGTTTTCAGTAGTATCAAGTGCGGTAGCGGTTAGTTGTGAAGGTGTTTCGCCCAGGTTACCAGAGGTATGTCTTGGCAAACAGTGAAATTGAGCCTGGAGATGGTTGTGTTGCTGGTGGTTGGTCTCTTGTGTTTCCCAGCGGACATGGGTGTGGATTTGATCCTGGATGAGGGGTATCAATTAAATTGCATGTACCTGGCATTCATAGTGGTTGTTTTAGGTTGTAAATTACTTCTGGCTTAATCAGCGGGGATCTTAACTGAAGAAGTCACTGCATATTGAGGGAAAAACAACATCATGGCTGGCTAGTAGTACCTTGTCTTCTGGATATGGATGGTGTTTGTTGGACCCAGCCGTGAAGATTCAGAGGGCCTTGATTATTCTTATTTAGATGCCACTTTAATTCAGGATGAACGGTGGCCAGTGTGATTAGCCTTTTGTGACATCAATTGCACCATGAACTGTTTAATTATGACTATTGTAAAATGATTAAGTCACTTTATGATATATTGTGAGGTAGTGGTCTTGTTGGTTGATTTTTGCGTTAACGGCAATTAACCATACTTGAACACTTGGGTACTGTGTGCGGTTTTAAATAATGCCTTGTTAGAGCCAGTTCCTCTTCCTGAATACACGTGTTTACCACACAGTGCGATATTTGCATCCTAAGTAGTTTCTAAGTGTTTGTCTTGTCTTTGTTAATATCTCTGTTAATATATTAGTTAATATAATTAAAAAGTTAATATATTTGTTAATATAAAACTAGTAATAGTAGTAAAATTTATAGTCAGACTATATACATTTAACAAAAAACATGAACTTTAAAGCTCTTTTACCGACTAGTAACATAGAAACACATTTAGCACAAATAAAATACATATAAGAGAAAACATACTTAAATTTCACGCAGACAGAAACACATAAAAATACAAGAAAAGAACAAAAGAAAATGGTAAACACACATAAAAGAAGACATAAAAGACACAACATAAGAAAACACACACACACACACATACGTGTATGGACTCCGATCTGGGGACTCTGTCATAAAAACTTAAAATGGGGACTAAGCGATTTCATGACATATTTGGTATTGTTTAACTCATTTTACTTCGTAGGTATCCTGGTTTAAGTAGATGGAGTGAGTCTTTGAGATTGAATGATATTTCCATGAATTTAGAGAATGGGGACCCGGAAGTGCCAATCTGAGGACTCTGTGTAAAATTAGGGGACCCATCTTCTCATAAGCAAACAGAATTGGGGACCTAAACTCAGTCCCTCATACACAAACAGAGAAAAATGGGGACCCTAATTTATAAATCAAAATTTGGGTTGGGTAGACTTATGAAACGCACGGTGTTTATTTATTTGGTGTCTTTTTTCGTGCCATATATGGCCATAGATATACATGTTTTTGTTATACACTGAATTTCTGTAATTTGGTTGACTTGTACATACAGGCCTTTTATAACTCCAAATTCGCATCTTGTGGCATAGCTTGGGGTCGATCAATGTGGAAGCATAAAATGGCGGGGGGGGGGGGGGGGATAAGGCCCCGATGGACAAAGACGAAGTCCAGGGGACTCTGGGTACGAAGCCCCTGGAAGCTGGTGCATTTTAGATAAGTGACGATAGACTTAAAAAGATTTATAACATTTTAAATCATAAAATGTTAAATCCTAATCAATACTTTTTTTCTAAATACCTTTTGTAGTTATTATTAATGATATATATTGTCATAAATGCGTTTTCAGCGAGAAAAAAAATCTTGGTTCTCCCTGATGTCCTTATTATTAGACTGCATGTTATAGGCCTATATGCATTTTACATGTATTCAATATTATACAGTTTACACTAAGTATGTATTATCCTTTATATACATGTAATGCTTTTGAAATTTCAATCATACATGCATGTTTTCATGAACTCGAGTCTTATAAATTATATATAGAAATGATATTCATAAATTAATATAAATTGAAAAATTAAAACATTGAACAAACAATGCAAAATTTTACTACAGTTCAGTGTTCAGTATTTTCTTCGGAGAGTGTTTTAAATTTATTTTTGAAAAGCATTTTAACTTTTTATGAATTCATTTTTCCCACCGAACAATGTGGAAGCAGGTACTTCTGTGCTACAATGGAAGCTACGACCTGTTAGTATTTAACACGTTTTCTCTCTTGAACTTTTCAGAGTTTTGCAATTTCAAACTGAAGGTCGTGGTCACAAAGTAGTAAATATACCTTAAACTTATTAAGGATGAGGGCGCATTTGATTGATATTTGGCAGGAATCTGGGCGTATTTGAAAGTCAAAATTTCAGCATTCTTTTTATGTATTGAGTTCTTCTGAAAAAGGAAAAGGAAATATTTTCCAAATATTGTTGTTCTGATTTGCTGAAGAATAACTTGAAAATTGGCTAAATGAGTCATGTGGTTCAAAATGTTACCTTTTAAACTGATTTATGAAAGTTCTAAAATACATGTAGATAAATATGTATAAGTTCAGTAGCACTGAGAGCGAAACCAATTTGAACCTTTGATATACATGCACATGTAGATGAAAATACATTTGACTATACCCTATTATCTTACTGGTGTTATTATGTATTTGCAGTGTTACTATGTTATCGTAATTATTAAGATAAGCGAACATAAATGATAAACTGAAGAGGTATTTTAATGAAAATGCAACTTTTTCCTTATCGTCTCGAGCAACGGTCCGGAGTCGTAGAATTACTGGCCTGGAAGGATTTTCTACGGTCGAAAAATGACCCTTCTTGTCGTAGAATATTGACCTGGGTCATTTTTCTACGTAGAAAAATGACACCCTGGTCAATACTCTACGGGGGTCACTTTTCGTTGTTACACCGGAGTCCGCATTTTGCTCTCTTCTGAAAATGGGAGAGGATTGTAAATTTTGGCTGTGCATTGTTTGCGCCAATGCTTTTTCCTATGTGTGTAACTCTGTAAAGCCTGTCCAGGTGTGGTCAGCCGACCAAATTATGGATATTTTAATTAATTATTTAAATGTTTCATAAACACGATTCCTGTGCATCACATGTCAAATACGCCCACATATAGCACTGTGACGACGAATATTGACCTCTGAGGAAAGATGACTGGGTGTCAATTTCACCAATCGATATTTCTTGCCTCCTCATAATTGTTTCAAAAGAGCTATATGTGATATAATGAGATCACATACTTTGGGCTGTGTATCCGTAGTTTTGGTATAAAAAGATATGTTGTTGAACTAAAAAGAGAGAATGTTGACAGTGAAATGTCCAAAGTAACGAGGAATGTGGTTTTCGAATTTATTAACAAGTCCCAGCGATGGCAATGATTAACATGAAACAACAAGTAACCAGTCGGATGCGGCCATTGTCTCCAAATTGTTCAGTAGAAATGGTAAGAGCGTAAAGGGGAACGAGCGACAGTAAAATGCGACAAGGCTATACTACATATTTAAGAAGAACTGAACAGATTTAAAAATGGCATATGGTATTATGAGTAAAAGTGTTACAGGTAAAGTTATAAAATGTTTTGATGGCATGGACATAAAAAACACAGAAAAATAATGATACTTTTTTGGGGAAAAGTTCTTTTAAAAAGCACTGTCTTTGGACATTATCACTCTGCTCCTTTGTTGTCCGACCAGTGCCACTCAGGAATTAAATGAGGAATAAGTGCTTTAACATGAGAAGATTTTCAATACGGAATAATTTCTGAATATTGAATTTCAAATTAAAACAAAAAATAAATAGATAGATAAATAAACACGGCATTTAAACCTCTGAACGAATTAAAAGTAAATCAGTCAATTTCTTGCGGTGATATATCTGTCAAATCTCTCTTAAACACATTCCTTGTTGTACCGGTATGTCCCCCCCCCAAAAAAAAAAAAACAAAAAAAAAAACAAAGGGGAGGTGGGTTAGATGGGGCATATATGTAGTTTTTTTTATTATAAATTTTACAACTTCACTACCAAAACAGGTAAAAAAAAATAGATCAAAAATAAGTTTTGGATATTTTTCTATGTCATGTTAAAGCAAATACTCATCTTGATCAACAATATTAATTACAAACTGATATGAATGAAATTTAAAAAAAAAATCTGAGCTCACTAAAACAATGTTCTGAGTCCAATTGCAAAAAAGTTATATTGATAAATCCAGACGGCAAAAGTGTATTCAAATCCTCCCTGTACAAAATGTTACAGTTTTAAACACGGTTTTCTAAAAATTTTCTATCTCTGGGTCATCTCTCCATGACTTTGAAAAGATATTTGTGTGCATTTTAATTCAATGTAACTAATCCTTCATAGTCGTAGAGAGATTGTAACTAATTAGTAATGCAGTCGCCTTAATTAGTACTTAAATCGTTCAAACGCCGTATTTTGTCGAACAGACATCGTAGACATGGCGTTCTTGCAGGCAAAAAAAAAACAAAAAAAAAAAAAAAAAAAAAAAAACAAATCGTGAGTTAAAGTAGAATTAATCGTTAAAGTATGGCCTATATGTAAAGGCAAAGACTCGCATCAAGTGAATTTTCTGAATTTCTGATATATATAGCTCTATGTATATCAGTATATCTAGTGTGCATATACCAACATATAGCGAGGAAGTTTGGTACGAGTGATTTGTATTTCTTAGGAATAAACCCGCTAAAAACTTTGACAATTTCAATCGCCTAGAAAATGTACGTCAGATCATCCGTGTAGGTCAGAAGTTGCATCCGAAGAACGTCTGGTGGTGTGCAACCCGTTTCCTCTCATAGCTAGGATACATTGCAATAATAAAATTGTAAATGTATTGTACAAAATGCTTAAACTGTATAGTAATGAAAAATTATTAAACCCGTGGTTAGAATTGCATATTTTACAGAAAATCTGTAAATGTGTGTGCTGTCAGACACGTAGTATCGATTCTGAAAGTTGAGCCTGAAAGGGGTGAGGGTGGGATGACAACCTACCTGAAAAAAATAATGTGACAAGAAAAAAAAAACATAAATTGTCCACACTCTTAAATCCTATGTCGTTGGAAAGGGGGATCACAGTCAAACGGTATCAATACATTACCCATGATTTAAATATACTGGAACAAAAGTGGCGTAACAATCTTTTCTAGGAACATTTTCAACAGTAAAAAGTTAAGTTTGGAAAAAATTGAGGGGCCAACCCCCCTCCCCCCGATACTACATGCCGAGATGTATCAAATATGAACAAGGTGTCAATATGAATTCTTAATGAAGGATACAACATGTAATCTTCATTATAATGCAAATGTTACATCAAATTATTCAAAAGTTGTTCAGTGATAACTCCTGAAAAACAAGTTTATAGACTCTTTAAGCAAAGCATGGGATCTGAAAATTACATTGGTAACTTTTCTTTCATTTAGAAAAATACTTTTAAAATTTCATAAATAAAATCGTCGTCTACCAGTAGAAGCCAGACGATAGCATGATATACCACATAGGGAAAAAAACCCTGTACAGCCTGTGTTATTGCCCAAGTTGCTGATGAGTATCACTATATTCTTGAATGTAAAGCTTTTAATATAAGAAAAAACACACGAATAATGTTTATTATTAAATTTATTTTAAAAAGTAGTGTCGACTATAGATGTACATCCAGCCGCGGAATTCGCGTTGGAGTAAGGAGCAAAAATGGCGAGGTTACATATCGAGGTCACAGGCACTTGTTTCTGTAATAAATTTTTAACCCATATTATAATAATCATTATGCAAAGGGTTAAAAATTTATTGCAGAAACAAGTGCATGTGCTACATTGCCTCTTTCATTAGTCAGCGGCTTATGTACGTACAGGTTGATTAAAAGTACAAAATAATGCATATACCTGCATTAGCTGCAGAACTGAAGCTCTCCGAAAAAAAATATTGACAGACCGGAGAGCTACAGTGCCACCCATTGAAAAAAGTGGATATTTATTGCGCACAAAAAAGTGCGCTGTTTCTCGATTTATTTTTCCGTGTTTTTCAAACCGCCGTTTCAAAATATTACTAACTGTGTGTTCCTAACATATTCCTGTACTATTTCCAAAGCAATACATTCCTTATAACCCTTGTAAACACAGGCGCCTGAAGTGTGGATCGATACCCCCCCCCCCCTCCCTTCTTAATTAAAAAAAAATTAAGAGCGTATATCTCAAAAATACATAATTTTTCAGTCAATCACATCTATATGTCGTTCTATGCAAGCAGATTGCACTTTTTCTCACGTTTAGAGAAAGGACGTATATGGTATAATAGTGTATTTTTCTAAAAATGAGTGCAACTTTTTGTGCGCAATAAATATACAGTTTTTTTTTTCTTAGGGTGGCGCTGTAGCTCTCTGGTCATCCCAATTTTTTCAGACCAGTGAGCTACAGATCTGCAGCTTATACATGCATAAGACTAGCTGCAGATCTGTAGCTCGCTGGTCAGAAAAAATTGGGATGGATGACCAGAGAGCTACAGTGTCTGAAGCTCTCCGAAAAAAAATATTGACAGACCGGAGAGCTACAGTGCCACCCATTGAAAAAAGTGGATATTTATTGCGCACAAAAAAGTGCGCTGTTTCTCGATTTATTTTTCCGTGTTTTTCAAACCGCCGTTTCAAAATATTACTAACTGTGTGTTCCTAACATATTCCTGTACTATTTCCAAAGCAATACATTCCTTATAACCCTTGTAAACACAGGCGCCTGAAGTGTGGATCGATACCCCCCCCCTCCCTTCTTAATTAAAAAAAAATTAAGAGCGTATATCTCAAAAATACATAATTTTTCAGTCAATCACATCACATACACAAGGTAGAAGTTTGGGGACTTACACTGAGGACCTTATACACATGGTAAAAGTTTGGGGACTTACACAAGATAAAGTGTATTTATAGAAACTGGGGACCTTATACACAAGGTAGAAGTTTGGGGACTTACACAAGATAAGGTATATATAGAAACTGAGGACCTTAAACACACAGTAAAAGTTTGAGGACTTACACAAGATAAAGGGTATTTAAAGAAACTGAGGACCTTATACACACAGTAAAAGTTTGGGGACTTACAAAAAATAAAGGGTATTTAAAGAAAGTGAGGACCTTATACACATGGTAAAAGTTTGGGGACTTACACAAGATAAGGGTATTTATAGAAACTGAGGACCTTATACACTTGGTAAAAATTTGGTGACTTACACAAGATAAGGGTATTTATAGAAACTGAGAACTTTATACACATGGTAAAAGTTTTGGGACTTACACAAGATAAGGGTATGAATAGAAACTGAGGACTTTATACATAAGGTAAAAGTTTTGGGACTTACACAAGATAAGGGTATTTATAGAAACTGAGGACCTTATAAGCATGGTAAAAGTTTGGGGGACTTACACAAGATATGGGTATTTATAGAAACTGAGGATTTACACAAGATAATGGTATTTATAGAAATTGAGGACCTTATACACATGATAAAAGTTAAGGGACTTAAATAACATAAGGGTATTTATAGAAACTGGGTACTTACACAAGATACAGGTATTTATAGAAACTGAGTACTTTATACACATAGTTAAAGTTATGCATAATAAATGTATAGATACTGATCACCTTATACACATAATAAAAGTATGGGAACTTACACATAATGAAAGTATAGAAACTAAGGACCTTAAACATATTGTTAAAATTTAGGGACTTATGCAAGACAAGGGTATTGATAGAAACTGAGGACTTTATACACATGCAAAGTTTTGGGATTTACACAAGATAAGGGTATTTATAGACACTGAGGACCTTATACACATGATAAAAGTTTAGGGACTTACAAAAAATAAGGGTATTTATAGAAACTGAGGACCTTATACACATGGTAAAAGTTTGGGGACTTACACATAATGAAAGTATAGAAACTGAGGACCTGACACACATGGTAAAAGTTTGGGGACTTACACAAGATAAGGGTATGTATAGAAACTGAGGACCTTATACATATGATAAAAATTTGGGGGCTTACACAAGATAATGGTATATATATAGAAACCGAGGACCTTATACACAATAGTAAAAGTTTGGGGGCTTACACAAGATAAGGGTATTGATAGAAACTGAGGAACTGATACACATGGTAAAAGTTTGGGGGCTTACACAAGATAAGGGTATGTATAGAAACTGAGGACCTTATACACATGGTAAAAGCTTGGGGGCTTACACAAGACAAGGGTATTTATAGAAACTGAGGACTTTATACACATGCAAAGTTTTGGGACTTACACAAGATAGGGGTATTTATAGACACTGAGGACCTTATACACATGCAAAGTTTTGGGACTTACACAAGATAAGGGTATTTATAGAAACTGAGGACTTTATACACATGGTAAAAGTTTGGGGACTTACACATACTGAAAGTATAGAAACTGAGGACCTTATACACATGGTAAAAGTTTGGGGACTTACACAAGATAAGGGTATGTATAGAAACTGAGGACCTTATACACATGATAAAAGTTTGGGGGCTTACACAAGATAAGGGTATTTATAGAAACCGAGGACCTTATACACAATCGTAAAACTTTGGGGACTTACGCAAGATAAGGGTATTAATAGAAACTGAGGAACTGATACACATGGTAAAAGTTTGGGGGCTTACACAAGATAAGGGTATGTATAGAAACCGAGGACCTTATACACATGGTAAAACTTTGGGGGCTTCCACAAGATAGGGTATTAATAGAAACTGAGGAACTGATACACATGGTAAAAGTTTGCGGACTTACACAAGATAATGGTATTTTTAGAAACTAAGGACCTGATACATATGGTAAAAGTTTGTAGACATAAACATTATAAAAAAGCAAGGTTAACTTAGGGTTTTTATGGCCCTTTGAATTGTGAGAAATCAAAACTACTCAGTTTTAGTATCATGTGCATTAAATTATCTTTTGAACCTTTGGTGACTGTATCTATTAAAAATGATGTAAAGAGCTGGGTTCACTTTATCCATAAAATGGCCCTTCATACATACCAATTAACTGACAAAGTCCCAGGGTCCTATTTCAAACATCAATATAAAGGAAAGATTTTCCCCATATCCTGAAAATTCCTTCAACAACGGACAAAAGTTTTAGCATTTTTCAAAAATATTTCATATAGAGTGCAATCTCTAATCCATGCAGAGGATATTAAATAATTAAGGATCTGTTTCTGAAAAACATGTTTTATATTTTGGGTTGAGGAGTAAGCTTGTATTTAGTTTTCTTTCAAATAAGCCTGTTTTCTGCAAAAGTTCAAGAACTTTGCAATTTTACAAAGCTTGTTTAATTTCCAATCTCTGGACTCTTTAAGAAACTTTGTTAAAGGAATGAAAGGCACTCTCAGCTTTATTTGGATGTTAGAAATGGGACAGAGGGTGATGGACAATTAACTGATATAAGGACTATCTTAAGGCTATCTTATGCATAAAGTGAACCCAACTCTTTATATTCAATTCAACTCACTTAAAAGTACATTTCACTGTAGATTTCATGAACAATACCATAGTGGATAAATAAAAAAAGAATTTCTGCATATAACTTTATTTGGAGACTTGATCAAACTTAATTGGGACATGCACATTTTTTTCACTTTCAGAAAGGTTATGCGATACTTGAAAACATGTTCATAAAAAAAAAAGGAAAAAATTTCCTTCTGCACAGAATATTTAATACATGTACTTCAAAATCATTTGCTACACACATCATGCAGTTTCTTCTTCACTCTTCAGTCATGCAAGTATCATGGTCCATGCAGGTTTCATAATGATAAAACTGCTGCAAACAATTTAACCCCCAATACTGCTAATTGTGGCTCCAAAACACAGTGTTTATCATTTTTCTCAAAAATATATCAATTGAAATTAGTGTGTAAATCAAGATTTTCTCTGGGTTTTTTTTTTAAACTAGATTATATACTTGGTCTTTAACACTTATCTAAGTTCTTATTACATTTTTGTAATCTTTTCTGAAATGTTTTTTGATTAAAATCATTTCACATGATGTCCATGGGATTTTTTGTATCTTCTGTCACTTGCATGCAGAATCTTCCATTTCTGTTGTGGATCTGTGATCAGAAAGTGGCTTCCTTTTCCTTAAAATCAAATTTTCAGAATATAATTTTTCTTCTGTTTATACTTTTGTCTGTATAAAAATAAAGCAAATAGCTCTGAAAGTGGCTTATCATGACTGGCTAAGTATTTTAATTGTGAAAAGTGAAGAACTTTTCGGCATCTGAAATACAATTTGGTTGGAGAATGATTGTTCACTAATTATAATATATATGTATTAAATATGTACATTCATTATTTGAATGATCTGTGAACTTGTGTGCTTGGCTACTTAAATTTACATTCAGTTTTAGATCAATATTTTGTTCTGTTTGGAATTTAATCTCACTCTTCCATCTCCATTCAGAAGACATATGTGTGAAATGTGATGACTCTCATATTGGTAAAGTTCCACCAACGCAAATAACTTATTTCAGAATATACCTTGCTCTACCCTTGAATATATAACCACTCTTTTTGTTACTTATACTGAAGCTCTTCTGTTCATACTCAATATCCAGTATTGAGAACTACACATTTTTCATGCATGTAGACCACGCAGCACTGTTAAGGCATACTGTGAAGAAATCAATGGAAAATAGGCATGTACAAATAGATAACTTTTTAATGCTGATTTATTTTTGTAAAGCTATTATATTCCCAGATGACTTAAAAATTAATAAAAATAATAATGTAGGCCTACACCCCACTCTAAATTGAATCTAGTTTGGTAACCTTATTTGGAAGTCACGTGATAATTGCATATAATGTGTACTACATGTAGGTCATACACAAATTTCAATATCGCAAGGGCATATCCTAGTTCCATTAAAAAATCTAAGTTATAAATTATTTCTATATACCTTGTACTTTCTGAAAAGTTCTGCTGCTTTAGAATTTGCATTTTATAAGGAAAAATTCATGTTATGTAGCTCCAGTTGAAATATGTGTGACCTTTACAAAGTGTTTTATGCATTTATTAAATAATGCTCTCGATTTCGGGTAAGCTGCAGCACTTTTCAAGTTAAGGAAAATATCCTTTATTTACATTCGAAAAACGGTTAAGATCTATTAAGTGTATGCCCTTGCGAAAAAACAATTTAATTAGGCAACTCTATGTTAAACATGGGTCCGGAACCTTGTACATAAAAACACGGAAGAATTTATTAAATACATTTTCTGTATAATTATTGAATAATCGCACTAAACAAAGGTTTTACATTTGTATCACTTGCCTGTCTGAAATCTGTAAATAATATTCTGTTTAATAATAAAATACATTTTTCACTGTAAAAAAAATCTTCGTTCTGTCTCTCACAGCACATGAAATATGTCATTTTTACCAAAATGATGTCATGTCGACAAGTTCACTGCAATCAGTAATTTGTTAATAACCTGCTCTGTGGGATTTAACTAGCAACAAAAACTAATGCATTGGTAGTTTTCATGTTGTTTATTATGTTAAGATAGTTTAAAATTGCAAATTATTTCATTTTCTGGTATTATGAGGAATAACTATTTTTGTGTGATGTCATAGTAAACTTTTCCCGTAAAAATTAGGCCCCACCCCCTTTATGCAGCCTTAACAATGCTAAGCATTCAGGGCTTCTGCTTATAATATCAAGAAAAGGAAGTTATTGCTTAAAGATGGGTAATGCAGTTATGTAGTGTGTATACAGTACCTGGAGTTAAAGTGTGGAAATCATGATTGTCTTGACTGTCATCCATTTCCTCCTCACTCTGATTCTCATCACCAACACAAGAAACATCACCATCGATTTCCTTTACTGCCTCTGAAAAAAATGCAACTTAATTGTAACAAGCATTCTGAGAGTATTGCATTAGCAATACTAGTCCCCTACTGGCAAGTGTAATCTGGTTCCCGTTAAAAATTGAAAATGCCATAATTTCGTCAAAAATCAATGAAGCGGAACGAAATGCATACTTGATCTACAACTCATCAAGGTAAAGTCAAATACCAAAAATCACTCAATATCTGCAAGCGTTTAGAAGAAAATTGCGGAAAACCCTTAGAAATTGAAGAGGTCGTAATTCCATCAAAAATCAATGAAGTGGAACGAAATGCAAACTTGATCTGTAACTCATCAAGATACACTCAATACCAAAAATCAGCTCAATGTCTGCAAGCGTTTAGGAAAAAAGTGCGGAAAACCAAGTGGGACAGACAGACAGACAGAGGGACAGACAGACTCAGAGGAAACCTATAGTCCCCTCCGGTTTCACTGGTAGGGGACTAAAAACACAAACATTTCAACCAGAACAAGCATTCTGAGAGTTTTGCCATTGCAATGCTAGTCCCCTACCAGCAAGTGTAATCTGGTTTCCATTTAAAATTGAAAATGCCATAATTCCGTCAAAAAATCATAATGCAAACTTAATCTATAATTCATCAAGTTAGACTCACATACCAAAAAAACATCTCAATATCTGCAAGCGTTTAGAAAAAAAGTGTGGTAAACCAAGTGGGACAGACTGATAGACATACAGATGGACAGACAGAGAGATGTACAGAGAGACGCACAGACACAGTGAAACCTATTGTCACCTCTGGTTTCACAGGTGGGGGACTAATAATAATTCTAATAGTTTTTGCAAAGATTAAAAAAAATGCTGTGGACATAATTCTACATTAAATCACAGTTATCAAAAGCATAAAAGGTATACAATTCATATTAAAATTTGAACTGGTGGAATAAATACTTGTACAGTTAGTCAGAAAAACAAGCCTATATCAAAGTGCTAGGGACACACAATTTTGCTTTGTTAAAAACTTAAGGTAAATCATTATTCATGTATACATTGAGTTGTAATATGTTTAAAAAAAAAAAACCAGAGAATAAAAATCACTTTGCTATTAGCTTGAATTCATTATAAGCTAAAGCCTGTTTTACTGTATATGTATAAGAAAATAATGATACCATATCACTTCTCCTGCCAGTCTAAACACTGTATAGTATACTACCTTCTTTTGTTCATCATGACCTCATGTAAACAGAATATTTTAACAGAACCCCCCAGCATAACTTGTAAATAAAATGTCATCTTAAAAAATTATCAACAGTGTGTCTTTGTCTTTGTTAAAGCAACAATTTATGTGAAACAAGATGTGTTTGTGAAACACTGATGCCCCCGTAGGGCGAGGGTTGAAGTTTCTCAAATACATGTCAAACTCTAAGGTCAAGGTGAAAAGGTCAAACTGTTGGTATCCAAAGGAAGGTGTTGTCACAAGGAATACACCTGTGAAATATGAAAGCCCTTGTGCTAACCGTTGAAAATTATAGCCGAGGTTAAAGTTTTCAAAAAGTGGGTCAAACTCTAAGGTCAAGGTCAAAAGGTCAAAAATATTTATGCCCATTAAAAGGTCTTACCACAATGAATATACAAGTGAAGGATGAAAGCCCTAGCACAACCGTTCAAATGTTATTGCAAAGGTTAAAATTTGGTAATTTTTTGTGTAAGTGGGTCAAATTCCAAGGTCAAGAGGTCAAATTAAGTGATACCCAAAGAAAGGTATTGTCACAAGTGACCTGTGAAATATGAATGCCATAGTTCCATATACTAAAAAAGTTATGGGCAAGGTTAAATTTTTGCAGACAAACAAGATCGATAAGCAGGGCAAAAACTATATATCTCTAATACTGACTAAGGGGTTAATTAATTCTTAAAAAGAAGATTCTATGACAGAAGCAATACCTGATGCCACTTTATTCCTAACCAACATTTTTCACTCCTGGAACCTTGAGCAGAGCAGATGCTTGACTGGGACCTACATGTAGGATATCAGTGTTATAGGCACCTGGGAAACCAGCATGGTAACACTTTCATCAATGAGACTTTCAGGCTTCTCAAGAGATGTGATTGTGAACCAACCAAATTCATTTCCTAGTGAATTTTTAACACTAGCTGTTATTTATTTCTTAAATTCCTAAAAAAATTTTTACCTGTAACACACTAATGATGAGGCTTTCTGACATTCTCCTAGCCATGGAACCTGGTACATTTCCATCATTAGGTCTTGCATTAACTAATTCTCTAGTATTATTTGCTGAATCTGTTGATAAACAAACAATATTTACTGTTAACTTTTAATTTAAAAAATATGACACATAATAGGTGAATCTTGATGATTTCTACACAACCATTCTTAATGTAAATATTGAACAAACAAGAGGCCCATGGGCCATGATGCTCACCTGATTAACTATAGCCCTTCTGTTCTCCATCAGCAGATTCTTTCTTCTCCTATTTATTCTTGTGTAAAACTGATCACATATTATAGCCCCACCCTACCATAGGGGGTCATGATTTGAATACATGTAACCTTCAATCTACTCTACCTTAGAATGCTTCCATATAAATATGACTTCATATAAATTTTCCTCTTCTTAAGAAGAAGATTTTTAAAGACATTTTCCATATGTATTCCATTGTAAAACTTTTACTGCCTATTGTGGTCCCACCTTAACCACCCCCCTCTCCCCAGGCATGATTTTAGCAAATTTGTGTCTACAATACCTTTAAAGTTTCTAAAAAACATATGAAATTATGGCTTTGTTGTTCTTGAGAAGAAGATTTAAAAAAAAATATTTTCTATATATTCCAATGCATTACCCTGATCCCCTGTTGTGGCCCCATGCTAGTCCTGGAGGTTATGATTTAAACAAATTTGAATCTTCACTACCTGAGGATGCCTCTGTATAAAAAATGACTAATAATGGCTTTGCTGTTTTCAGGAGGAAGATTTTTGAGGATAATTCCTACATATTCCTATGTAATTCTCTGATCCCTTCTTATGATCCAATCCTACCCCTGGGAGTCATGATTTGAACAAACTTTAATAGAAGCTTTCACATAAATTTCATTGTTTCTGGTCAAGTGGTTATTGAGCAGAAAATTTTTAAAATTCAAATTTTCATGAGTTCCTTATTATCTCCCCTTGAAAGGGGGCATGGCACTTCCTCTAAACAATCTTAAATTCCTTTCACCGAAGAATGCTTTGAGGTAAGTTTGGTTGAAATTGGCCCAGTGGTTCTGAAGAAGAAGTTGAAAATGTAAAAATTAAGTTTACAGACAACATGACAGAAAGCTGCTGATCTGTAACTTGCTGGTTTGAAAAAATTGGGATAGACGACCAGAGAGCTACAGTGCCACCCATAGAAAAAAGTGTATATTTATTGCACACAAAAAGTTGCGCTCGGTTCTGAATTAATTTCTCTAAATTTTTACCTCAACTGCACAAAACCTGGATTTCAAAATTTTCCTTAGACCTCTATCAACTACTCTTGTAGTTGACATCTGCAAGAAGCGCGTTGGACCGAATTACCTTGCCAAACAAGATGGCAGAATAAATAGACAAAATTTTCGATGGTTTCAATTTCAAGGTCCAGGAGGGCTATTGATATGATTAACAATGGTTGTAAAGAATGTTTTGTTGTGGAAAAAGTGCAAAAATATGTTAGAGACACAAGGTTAATAGTATTTTTAGATTGCAGTTGATAACAGAGAAATAAATCGAGATTCTGCTTACTTTTTTTTGGCGCAGTAAATATACACATTTTTTTAATGGGTGGCACTGTTGCTCTCCGGTCTGACAATATATGTTTTTTTTCGGAGAGCTACAGTTCTGCAGCAACATGACAGACAGATGGACAGAAGGTTGACGGACAGCTAGATAGGCAGACATCGGACACTTTTTGATCAGAAAAGCTCACTTGAGTCTTCTGCTTGAGTGAGATAAAATCTCTTTTGGAAGATTGAATTATTTTATTATTACCTGGAACATGTGGAAGGCTGTAAACAAATTTCCTTGCATCTTTTTTACTCATCATGGTTTGACAGCTTTGTAACTGTATTAAAAGAGAATTCTCTAATTAAAAGCTGTTCTTTATTCCTTCAAGGGATCTCTGCATACCTAAATTGGAATAGAAAAACTTCATAAAAGTCATAATTAAGCTTTGGCAATCAAGTATGAAAATAAGAGGATGAAAATGATATTTTTACCCCTGAAGGTTTTACTACAACTTCTGCAAGTACTTTGGCAACACTATGCACTTGAATTCTTCTGTTGCATCGTTAACCACCGAATTGTATAATATAGAGTATATCAATTGACATGTCTAATCTCTACAGTTCAGAGGGGGAAATACAGAAATCTTTTTAAAGTGTAGGCTATTAAAATTAGCATAAATTACTTTTCATTTTTTAATTTCTTTTCGTTTCTTTGAAAACAATATGCTTTAGAAGCTTATAACTACTACACCAAAAGACCGTTCACGGTAGCTCAGTTGGTAGAGTGCTCACTCTGTGATCAGGAGGTTGTGAGTTTGAATCTCAGCCGCGACTGACCTAAGTCAATAAAAAATGGGTAGCAACTCTTTCTTCGCCATGCGCTCGGCACTTTGAAGTGAAAGTTGCGGGTTCTTCGGATGAGACCTTAAAAACCGAGGCCCCGTGTCACGGCAGGCGTTGGCACGATAAAGATCCCTCACTGTTCAATGGCCCTGAGTGCCGAGTAAAGGTCAATATTTGAAGCCCTTCACCAGTATATGGTGACATCTCTATATGAGTGAAAAATTCTCGAACGGGACGTAGAACAACATACATACATACTACACCAAAAAAGGCAATACAGGACATTAAATGCTGAATGATACAACAAATTCGGTTTGAAATATTTCATTACCTTAAAAATAAGCAAATATTTATGTTGAGTTTAAATGTAGCACCTAATAATCCAGCTTTGATAATTCATGTAACTGTACTGTCTCCATGTTCAGGGGGGATTCCATGCATCTTCTGTTTGCCTCAAACATTCTAACAAAAAAATTTCATAAATTTAATTCTGAATTTATTTATTCATAGATTTGCTAACATTTTTGACCAATCAAAGTGCATGTTTTTAAAACATGTGTCGTTTTAAATGTTAAAATGCTAGATGCAGAGACACTAAGCTAATTTCTTAGTAAATAGTTGAGTATCTGTTGTTTAATATTTTTTTTCCACTTTTAAACATTTGTTAAGCTGATCAATTACAATTGTAATGTGTTAAGTTACACTATGCATTATATCACGAGTGTTTATATTTGTTGGAGACAAGAACTCAAGTGTCAAAAATGTAGTAAATTCCAGATCTTTTGATAAAACGGCTCTTGACTTTTGAATAGCTTTCGGTCTCAGTCAACTAATACCTGACCAGGTCTGTATAGTAATGAGTAGACCTCATCAAAAGTCAATAATTGTACATGAATTCAATAATATTCATCTGGAAGATAACATGCAGGTGAATACTGTAAATGTATTCTATTTAGCGTGTACATGTACGATATTTGAGGGAAATTAACTTTTGAGCAAGTTAGCTTAGATTTGATTTAGCACATTTCTTAATGTTCTTAATCATGAATAATTATGTGCTGCAAGACATTTAGCATTGTACTTGAATTAACAGAAGATTCTTTCAGCCAAAGGCACTAAAAAAAATACACATCCAAATGTAATACGTCTACAGTATAACATTTTTTGATTTCTAAAATGTTGGCTATCAGACAATCAAAAACCTGAGAATTATTCAATCATAAAATGTTAATCGTGAGACCGTTAGGGCAAGCGCAGATACCTTTTCAGTATACTGTTTATCATTGTATTTAGGCCTGTCTCTATAAACCGCACGTGACGTTTGGTGCGTCTAGACTCTGACGGCACATGATGTGGTATGTAAGTTTCGTTACCATTAAACTGAAGAAAGAACAGTGCTTATTTTAATGAAGAATGTTTTATTGACTATTTATCTGCAATATATCCAATAAATAAAGGCGAGTTTATTATTTGTTGAAGTTTATTGTTATTCTTGTGAGAAGGTAATTTAACAAGCAATGCATTGTGGGTCCAGAAGTTACTGTGGAAAAAAAATTTGTTTGGATCAACGTGCAATGTCCAAATTTTCTCTTCACCCACGCGTTGTATTAAGAGCTCCCAGTGATGAGCGGGGCTTTGCACCACTCCCTGTACTCGCAATGATTATTGTTATCATAACTGTTTACTTACAATTTACATCGAAAAGGGTCTCAGTTTGTAGGATTTAAAGGGAACAAACAAAAATATTCTTTAACAAATCCTCAATGATTATTGCACACAACTTGATGAAAAAGTCAATTCTTGATTTTGCATATACTTAACTTAGCAGAACTCTTTTGCGGTGGAGGTAGGAAACGCCTGTTGGATTGGGGCATATGTGCTATTGAATACAATGCAAGATCGATCATTGTGGAATTTATAAGAAAGAAATTCTGGTGAAATATCTTGCTAAACATATGCTGAACCAGCCTAATAAATCTGAGAGAGGAGCTAATCCTCAAATGTTACATTTTTAGCGATACTTTTCACTAAGTGGACTCTTCTCATGAAATTCTCATTGAAAATCGTTACTTTTTATAGTTCAAAAAATATATTAAACTTTACTTATTTCACAAAATAGCTACTATTTCGAGTTCAATCCTTGGCAATACATTGTACTTTCTGCATACTCATCACTGCTTATTGTTCAAATCATTTGATTGTCACTGCTGTAAACAATGTTATGCCCCAGAAATCTTGCGAGATTTAGAGCTTCCTCGACTCCCCCACAAAAGAGCAGTAGTAAGTAAGATAACTGCGAGGTACTCGTGATTCTATGTATTGTTCTGTTAGTTCAATATTCAATATTGGTATACCGACCTTACAAATTTATTACCAGTCTTACAGAAAACAGAAAACTGTTATAAGGCCAAATAAAAAAATATGTGTGGTTCCGGTTACCCGACCTTCCCTATTTTATACCCCCGACCCTAAACTTTTTTTGGCAATTTTCATATTTTTTCCGGAATTTTCCCCGATTTCCATCAATGGCTCCAGTTTAAGATTTAGTTTCAGCAATGACGGACTCCTTGCAAAACATAGTGCAAGTGATTAATACTGTGAAATCCAAAGCATGCTGGCATGTTGGTGTCCCCTACCAATATTGACCAGTATATTATCACACCACATCTAAATGCCATTTGCAAAGCAGTGATAGGTATTATTTAGAAAAAATTAAGAAAATAATTTTGTTAAAAAAAAAAAAAAAAAAAAAAAAAAATTCCCTACCTACCTACCCTAATTTTTTTGGAAGTGTAACCGGAACCACACATATTTTTTTGTTTGGCCTAATTAATGTACAATGTGGAAACCTAATTTCCCCAACCAAAATATTGCCTAACTTAACCCAAATATTAATCTATTGTGATGGTTTGAAGTGTATTTATAATGTGTGTATATATTTATTTATCTGTATGTGACATATTTCATTCATATTTCCCCTATTTGTCTTAACTTGTTATATGGAGTTATTCCCCTTTGTTTATAACCCGTCCGGATTAGGCACGCCCAGGTCTAAAGTACCCGGCCGGGATTTATTGTTGTCATATTATACATGCATTTGTGTATAATCAGCAGCAGTCGATATTATTATTGATTACTGATTAGACATATTTTGAGGATCGAGGCTAAATTTCTACCTACAATAATGGTAATTATCACACTCTTGGATCGTAGGTGATATTGTTTCATATGTTTTACATTTGATTTACATGATTGTTATTTTAACAGAATATAGAATCTAATTCTTCAGTCTTTAAACACTGAAATTCTTGTTTTCTTTCATCCTTCCGAACTCGGATTATGTACGGGACTGACCACTAGACAGTCATGTTACACTATAAAAGCAATACAAACAGACAAACAAGAAAATGATTCCAGTATATGAAGAGTGTAGCTAGCAAAGTCAGCTGTCTCCCTCCCCGATGATCTGATAGCTAGCTGCAAAGCTTTATATGGAAATGAGAACAAAAGGAACTGTCAAAGAACTTACTGGACAAAAGTGGGCGTTTCCACATATAAGATAAATAATTTACATCGGGATCGAAATGAAAAGATTTAAGAAAACGTAAATAAACTACATCTGCCACAATACATGTCAAATGTTTGATTGAAAAGATTAGGATACAAAAATTAAATACATTGCACCCGGCCTACTTTAAAAAGAATCATATCATATGATATGCAATTATAATGAACTTTGCAGAACTTAATTTAAAAATTGTTCGTATATAAACAAACACACCAAACATGCTAAACAGCTGAAATAAGAAACCTAGGCAATTCGGAAAGTCTTATCTGTCGTAATAACAGATATAAAACATTCGACAAGAAATTGCGCAGATGTAGTGTGTCTTTAGAAAGACTTCAAGTCTGCAGAACATAATTACACATTCATTTCAAGGAATCAAACAAGGATGCGATTTTTCTTGCCCAAAATTATGCATTACCCGAATAAGCTGTTTACATCGGATGTGTATAATGCCCTTATAGTACAATGTCCTGACTGATTGTAATAAATAGTTTTTAGGTGCACAAACAATATCATTTTTATTGGAATTAATAATAAAATTATTATTCTCTGTAAGAATCATGGCGAAATGCAAAATAAAATATATAAAATTTTTATTGGACATAATAAAAATGACAGGAGTACATGTATAATGTCCTGATTTGGGGTATAATGACCTGATTTGACATGTCCTTCATAACAATTTAAATTGGTATTTATATTTATATTCTGTTTTTTTTTTTTTTTTTTTTTTTTTTTTTTTTTTTTTTCATAAGATTTTTTAAGATTGAAATTAATGTGTTCACATAAAAATTGGGATAAATATAAATTTATTCTTGAGAATTTCATTTTTCATCTTTTTGTACTGGATGTCAGTAGAGATATATAAGGCTCACAATTAGGAGAAAATGACAAATAAGGCTGGTTTGACAGTGAAAATGTGATAAATGTTTACTTTATCATTAATAAATTTTGTACAAGATGTTTTCATCCATATTATCTTTTTGAATGAAAATTTTTATTTCTAACACATGACCTTAGAGAGACCATGCAATGTGATTTTTTAAGGAATGCTGTAAAATGATAATAATTAAGAAAAAATGTGGAAAACATAATTGTCACTTAATGAATTGAACTGTCATATCAGTAATGTGGTAGCTTTTTTAATCAATGGATGCTTCACCCTGAGTTTCTTTTATATATATAAACAATTATGAAAACAATAACTTAATATTCAATTATTTTGCTCTTTAACACTAGATAATAAGTGCATTTTGAGTAACATTGAGGTAGGTCATTATTGTATTAAGTAAATCCCTTTTGCTATATGTCTAATGCCCTGTTCACACAGAGAGTTTAATTCGCAGTAAATTAATGCGAAGTGAAATAATGTGAATTAAAATAATGCGAATATTAAGAATGCATTCGGATAACAGCAAAAGCGAAGTAAGCTGATGCGAATTAAATTTTTTTCTAGGCTACGATAGCCTTTCAGTAAGGCTATTATGACATCATTTGTAAATCATGTCATGTATGCAGAGCAGATCATTTGACATAACATATATAATCATAGTGACTGTACCCCACGTTGGGCGCCAAATGTCACAGGTGATGAAAAATGAAGTCTCAACCGGGACTCGAACCCAGGGCCTCTGGCGTACCGTGCCAGCGCTCTAACCACTGAGCTACTGAGACCCGATATATTGACTGACTTTCACGCACCTGTGAACCCGGTGACATATATGTCACCGGGTTCACAGGTGCGTGAAAGTCAGTCAATATATTTTAGTGATTTACATTACTTTCCTTTTTTTTCAACCAAAAATAGCACAGATACATAAATCTAACCACCGACATGTGGCCTGTGACTTAATTCTGGCCTACGCATGCGTCAAAATTTAATTCGAATTAGCTTCGCTTAGTGTTCACATGGAGCTAATGCAATGTAATTTAATGCGCAGTAAATTAATTCGAATTAAACTTATTCACACTAAATTCTCCATGTGAATGCGCTTCAAATTTAATTCGCAGTAACTTGTGTTTAATTCAAATCAAACTCTCCTTGTGAACAGGGCATCATTATATGCCATGTTCACATAGAGAGTTTAATTCAAATTAAACATAAGTTAATTAACTGCACATTAAATTACTTCGCATTAGCTCTGCGTGAACGCTTCAAGCTAATCTAATTCGAATTAAATTTTGATGCATGTGTTTGTTTGTTTGTATGTTGTTTAACGTTCCTCTTGAGAATTTTTCACTCATATGGAGACACCGCGTGGTGCAGTGGTTAGAGCGTCTGCTCTAGAGTCGCGAAGTAAGGAGTTGATCCTTACGTGGTGGGTTTGAATCCCACTGTGGGACATGGAGACCGGTCCTTCGGATGAGACTGTATAGACCAAGGTCCCGTGTCGCAGTAGGTGCTGGCACAAAAAAGATCCCTCACTGCTCAATGGTCGTAAGTGCCGAGTATGGGACAAAATTTGCAGCTCCCCACTGGCAAGTGGCGGCGTCTCCATATGAGCAAAAAATTCTTGAGAGGGATGTTAAACAACATACAAACAAACAAACATATGACACCACCACTTGCTGGTGGAGAGCTGCAAATTTTGTCATATACTCGGTACTTACGGTACTTACTACTGTGTCACTGTGGACCTCGGTTTATAAGGTCTCATCCGAATGTCATAATAGTCTGACTGAATAGCCTTACTTGTAGAAATTAAATTTTAATTCGCATTAGTTTAGTTCGCATTAGCTGTCATTTGAATGCAATTTAATTTGCATTAGTTTAATTGTATTAGTTTAATTCGCATTATTTTGCTGCAAATAAAACTTTCCATGTGAACAAGGCATTAGAGCAGATCAGAATATATTCAAGCTGGCTCCACGAATATCCTCCTTAAGGCTTTAAGCTAAATTTAATGAGTTATGAAACCATTAATATTCAATTGAAAACAAATGAAATGATGTCTATATATTATAGGCATAAGTTAAATTTAAGTTAAATTGATAATCATATTATATTCTAAGCATAACACAAAATAAGAGGAAGTAATAGATTGCAGCTCTCAAGAAGAAGGGGGGGGGGGGATGTGTTTACAATCAGATCTCACTTTTGGCTAAAAAATAAAAAAACAAAAAAACAAAAAAAAAGAAATAGGTTGCTGAGCTAAAGAAGAAGGGGGATGGGGGGGGGGGTGATGGTTACAATCCGATCTCACGTTTGGCTAAAAAACCAAGTAAGAGGTTACAGATTTCAAGAAGAAAGGGGGGGGGGTGTTACAATCTGATCTCACTATTGGCTAAAAAAGCATTTATGTGAACTACGTTTCCAAAATCTCCAATTAACACGGACCAAATTTAGTTAAGTTGAATCTTACAAAAATAAGTGAAGTTCATTTCATGTTGAAATGACACACACAACACATTCGATTATACCTTTCATTTGATGAATTTTAAATAATTGTGAAATGAATAGCATACATTGTGTACTATTCCAAGAAAGAAAATTATCACATAAATACGAACTGTCTTTTCATTTCAACAGAGTACCCGATATGCAGCAATCGTCACTGACCCCCCCCCCCCCTTACACTTTGATGTAAGTTTCTATACGCCATATTTCATCGAACAAGTAATTAAACATACCGTTTTCCAGCGTTTTTTTAACATAGAATCCATCCTCATCAAAAGAATCTAGGATTCTCTGGCCAGGCTTTCCTCTGCGTCTTTTTTTCGACATGTTTATTATATCCCGCTTCAAAACAATTGGACTTCCGCTCTCTTTACACACGCGCATGCGCATTCTAGATGTGTGTAACGTCAGAGGTGTGTAAGTGAAGATGGCAACTTCAATCCGCACGATATCTGTGTAATCATGTGTTCGATGAAACCCCGAAACTGGGACACATTATTTTTTTTACTTTTTTAGGATTAAGACATGTCAATTTTTCGTTTTAAACGATAAAAAAGTTTGGGGACTTGATTCAAGTCCCCAATGTTTTTTATGTCCCCAATTTACGACTTGCGTATCTGTCGAAGGTCCCCAATATGGCCTTCCCACACACGCACACACACACACACACACACACATATATATATATATATATATATATATATATATATATATATATATATATATATATATATATATATACATACAACAAAGATCATGGACACATAAAAAAAGAATAAGAGGGGTTAACACATCACCAACATAACAAGCATTCTGAGAGTATTGCATTAGCATTAGCAATACTAGTCCCCTACCGGCAAGTGTATTCTGGTACCCGTTAAGAATTGAAAATGTCATAATTCCGTCAAACAAAAATCAATGAAGCGGAACGAAATGCAATCTTGATCTATAACTAATCAAGGTAAAGTCACATACCAAAAATTAGCTCAATATCTGAAAGCATTTAGAAGAAAATGGCGGAAAACCCTTAAAAATTGAAAAGGCCATAATTCCGTCAAAAATCAGTGGAGTGGAACGAAATGCAAACTTGATCTGTAACTCATCAAGATACGCTCACATACCAAAAATCAGCTTAATATCTGCAAGCGTTTAGGAAAAAAGTGCGGAAAACCAAGTGGGACAGGCTGACAGACAGACAGAGGGACAGACAGACAGGCAGACGGACGGACAGACTCGGAGGAAACCTATAGTCCCCTCCGGTTTCACCGGTAGGGGACTAATAAAATATAACTTAAAACCAGCAAACAGTAAGGAACAAAGGGCGACACATTAGGTATGAGGATAAAAGTCTGGAGTCTGCAGGAACTACATTTACAATTTAGTTCTCCACACCAAGAAGAAATGTAGTTTGAAAATTGATTGTAAGAGGAGAATGTCCTGACTTCATTTGGCAGAGAGTTCCAGAGCTTTGCTGCCTCATTCCTGAATGATTTCATTCCATACCTTTTTGTTCTTAGTCTTGGGACCTCTGCAGTATTTGTATATCTAAAATTGTGTGATGATGAGGTTTAGCCTCATCATTACAGGGAATTTTGATTCCATCTAAATCAAACACAATGTTTTTTACTTTGCGATTTGTTACCAATTGCCTGAAAATTTTCAGGATTAGCCTGCATTTTATTTGAAGAAAACCATCTAATGAGAGATCTACTGTCATATTCTAGAGCTGCTACCACCTGTTCCAAAGATTTATCAGACTTTGATAATGTGTTATCGTCTGTATAATTGTAAAGATTACATTTTTCTACAAAGAAGAACAAGTCATATATTTGTTCTATAAAGTTATTGTATCTTGTTTTGTTGGCAACAAGAATCAAATTGCCATCATTTTTTTTTCTATTTTTATGAACAGGATTGCCGTGGTAACTTAAAATTGAGAGCGGTTTGAATTTTTATGTCAAAGCGCTACTCCTTCTACAGTTTTGGTCTGATTTCAATACGAATAAGAGTAGAAGTAAACTACACAAAAATGAAAATAAAAACTGGGCACAGGATGTGGCAGATAGCATTGACCAGAAAATTCATGACCTAGATGCAGAGAAGAAAGGAATAGCGAAATACCATTGTGATATGAAAATCCAGGCAAAGAAAAGTGATGTAACAGAAAGTGACGAAGTTCTTATTGAACAGCGACCTGAAACAGACTGTCGTCAAATTTGGAAGTAGAATTGTTTCCAAGATGTTAAGAGTGTTACCGTGCAGAAAAAATTGCAAATTGTAAACGTTACATTACTCATGTAGAAAAGTACTGTGAACCAAATCTGATGATAATTGCGTGTATAAACCAAATGATGTGAATGTTGATTCACCTCAATCGGATAATAGTGAAAATGTACCCGATGTGTCGGAAATTTGCGCCTAGTTCGAATACGGAAATTGCCCAGCAAATTTGATGATTTTTTTTCATGACATAATGATCTTGTCATTCATTAAAGAATCTGGTATATACGGGGGTTGTCCCAAAATTCTGTAGACAAGCGTCGTTTTTTAGTAACCCGGTGTCATAAATAAATGAAACTTTCAAAATAGCTAAAACTACTAACATTTAATATTTGTAATGTTAAATATTGGGTAATTACACAGATTTATCCTATTTAAATGAAATAATTCAATGTCTGATGTACAGAGGCAGCGCAATCTCAAAATTCGCTATAAAAATCGGTATATAAAATGTAAAATCTCGCAAAAAAGGAATTTTTTGTCAAATTTTCGTGGAATAAAAATGATAGCTTCTCCAATTACATAAATAATTATCTTGATTCCAATTTTAACGCGTATGCCTTCATTAATAAGAATGTTATAAAGTTTATTTGCACTGGTTAGACGCTTGACTGTTTAAAAAAATGACGCCGCATTGACACAGGCGGCGCAATGGAATATGATAAAATGTATATCGGAACTTTAATAGAGGTGCATTAGAAGAAAGAAATGTTTGGAACACATAGATATATTCAAGTATATATTATTTGAATGACATAAGAAGTTTTTCAAGGTATATATGGAAAACGAAGCAAATAAAGAGACCATCCGAAAGAAATTGACAAAGAAATCAAAGCTACACAGTGCAACTCCATTCGGAAAGACTAACAAAAAGTCCCTCGGAGATAAGGAGATTTTTATGAATTATTAATAGATGCATGCAATTTAAACTTTTTTGGCGTATATTTTAATGTTAAGTACATCATAACAATTATAATATTTCATATTTATTTCACAAATCTTTATGTTAAAGTAGAAAATGTGATTCTGATAATTAATGCATTTTCCCCAAAAATTCGTACCAGTGACGTTTACGTATTTTTTGACGATTGCGCCGGGTGGTAGGATACGGTAACATTAAAAATCCAATTAAACATACGTTTTTCAAGTAATGATGTTAAAACTTCGTAATTTATCAGCTAAAAACACACTTTATACACCCACAAAATTATATAAAGATACCTTGATTTATGCAATAGATATAGACTCAGTTTACGGAATTATAGGACAACCCTCGTACCTATGTGAATTGGTCATGTGTTGTTCTATTTTGGTTTGACATGATTTGTAACTTAAATGTCATTATTAGGGCTGAAGCGCATTTATATTTTATGGGTAGTTATATTTCTTTGTGTGTTCAAAATGTGTTGATAGTTGTTCTATTTTTTAAAAATGGAAGAAAAATATGACATTAATGACTAAATATCTTTAACATGCGATTGCAAAGTAATATTATATCAAGTATTTTTCTCTTTAAAAAATACGTAATATTGATAATGTTATTCTTAAAAGGTGAGGAGTGTAGTATTTTTATGTAATAAAAGTAATTAGGAATAATTTTATGCGATTGTGTTAGGTTTATACATTAAGTATAACCGGAAGTGTAAAAAAAAAAAAAAGTCCTTGCATTGGACCATGTGGTTGTATCGTTTTTTTGAAACTAAATTGGTTATCCGTATAAGAGACCAATGACCAGATTAACTTACCAAATTTGTCACACTTATATACAATTACATAGAAATACGACTGCTTGTTGAAAACGTTTTTTTTTTTTTTTTTTTTTTTTGGTTGATTAATCTGATGTTTTGAGCTTAGTTTTACACGACAGATGGGGATATCAATATTAGGTGTTTTACCGACTTTCTACAGAAATATATCGGGTTAATCAATCTCATTGACGGCACTGTTTTGCTGTATATGAGTTTAATTAGCCCAGTGTATTACTGTAGACAGTCAGTAACAGACATAAAAACTGATTTATTTTTTCGAGAAACTGGATCCACTTCTTAATGAGCCGCTGCACTTTTTTTCAAGAAGAGTACACTATTGAACGTGGTTTTAATAATGATTGGTTTCTCCTAGCGAAATGTAAACGCTACCCGTCAGCCATATTGCCAGAAATCAATTCTTTCCTGCCGGACATTATTAGTAACATAGTTTTGGATAGACCGGGTAAGGGATGATACCTGGTTAATAAATTTTATACCTGGCTCCGCTTCGCTTCTCCAGGTATAAAATTTATAAACCAGATATTATCCCGTACCCGGAACTACAGAACTATGTATCGAATTTACCCCAGCAATAAATTCAGTTGTCTCCCAGATAGCATGCATACGTTGGGACAACGTTGGTCCAACGTAACACACTTTGTTGGCCCAACGTTGGCAAACAACGTTGGCGCAATGTCTAAGTGCACTGTGGCCCTTTGTTGGCCCAACATGTTGGCGCAATGTTGGCCCAACATAGTAATGTAATCATGTAATTGTAGGGCCAACATTGGGCCAACAATGTGTGTCGCATTGTAACCGAAAGGCCAACGTTGGGCCAACGTTGTAAAAGTACATGTATATAAGGCCTACATGTATATAGTAATTGTATCTCCAACATCGGACCAACGTTGGACACGCATTCAACTTACGTGGTAAATGATTGGCTTTCAATCATAGAAGTACAACACAATTCCTGTATTTGTTTTAATTTCCATCATTCAATACAATGAATTTAATCAATGTTAGAAAATCAACTTGTTCCTCTTACTAATGTTTTAGAGAATTCAGGTCACTTTCATTAAGAAATCTAAATTATTGAATGCAATCAGCGGGGGAAAGGGATAGTTCAAATGTTTTTGTTTTTTTTTTCCCCAAGTATTTTCCACATCACTATTAATAATAATCACTTCTAAATTTCTCTAGTATAGGAATCCACTGTTTCAAACTTGTAGAATGTAGGAATGTGAATTAATTGTGCATTTTCTCCTGTCCATATATCACATTTGAATTGTCCACTTCTTTTTCCTGTCCATGCGATTGTTGTTTTTTTATGATAGATCCATGTCTTTCAGGAAAATACTTTTACATCAAAGGGCATATGACACAGAGGATTTTTTCTCTGCCAGTTGCTATGAATGTTAAAAATACCAAACCATTAAATAAAGTATTTTTCTTACAAACAGATTAGTAAATATAAATGAACATTTTGAAACAAGTGTTATTTTTTAATAACTTCTTCAATAATTTTTACATTGTATGTAAGTTAAGTTTTAACAAAACATAAAATTCTATCAATCACACATAACAATTTTACTTACAATTCAAGGGCTAAAATAATCCATTTTCTCTTTTTTGAGTAACAAAGTATGCTTTGTTCCAGTGCGGGCGTGATAAGAAAATGACCGCTCTGAGTTTGCAAGATCTGATTAAGATGCTCGTCTCCTAGGTAACCGGCCAGTCCCCTGCTGAGCAAGTGAATTTCACCACTGACCTAATTATTTGGAGTTCTTAAACACAACACTTTAGTTCCAAGATGCTAAATATAGAATCTACAACTCTATTTATTGTGTGGAATTAAACTTCTACTTGCAGTTTTCGTACATTATTATAATCTTTAATATGATTTGATTGCTATTTTTCATAACTTGGATTCTGGTAGTATTTTTTCATTTCAATTTAAAACAAAATTCAGTGAGTAATTAAAAAGATATCTTCTCTTTTAACAGCCAGTTTATTATAATAAAATTTTGAAACTGAAATGCACCTCGGTTTGGCCAGCATTACATTCCCAGCACATAGTGACCATGTTCATGCTAACATTGGGCCAACGCTGGACCAACATAGCTGTTACCAGCTTAAATAACCATGCATCTTTTTAATGGCCTAGTAAACATTGGGCCTACAATGACCCAACGTAATACTCCCAATTTATATGCACATCGTCCTATAGTTCGCAGTACGACGATGAGACAACGTTGGACCAATGTAGAGAAAACGCATGTAACACTGGCCGAACATATACTGTATGAAAGTTGTTAAGGTTGCATATACAAACGTTGGGCCAACGCTGGGCCAACTTTAGAATCCCAACTTCCGTAGAAAGTATAGCTGAAAGCAGTGGCTTAATGTTGGACCAACGTTGGGCAAACGTAAGAATCCCAACATGGTTGGCTACTTAAGAAAAGATTGACATGGTAACATTGGTCCAACGTTGGTCCAACGTTGTCTAGCCAACGCCAACCATCGGCCAACTGTACAACCATTTACCAACGTTGGCCCAACATAGTCATGCTATCTGGGCTGTAGGTTGTACAATTGTTTATCCTAGCTATAAATGTTTCATCGCTGCCTATTATAACATCATGTTGTGAAATGTAATATTGTTCTGAGATTGTTTTGTGCAGTAATACTGTACTGAGAGTTTTGAAGTATATCAGTAAATGGAGAAAAAGATTTCATATTTCTATCTCGTTGGTTATAATTAGCTAGCTATTTACTTGTCAGCAGACACTCTACAAACCTCTTGACAGGGACTCGAGTTGTTCTTAGTGTTTCAAAAGAACGATAACTCCTTATCGATCATGTATTGATTTTCAAGTGGCCTTGTATAAGTCAGGGATGGGAAAATTGAAAAAACGTAATTAGAATTTACCGTAATTAATTACATTTTTGAAGTAATTGGAAGTAATTTGTAATTGAACATTTTTTTCAATTACTTGTAATTTAATTAATTACACTGAAAAAATACCATGTAATTTAAATAACTTTTTCAATTACATGTAATTACTTTATATAATACGCATTCATGAAATATTGTCACCATTACCTCCCCATTTTACTGTCTGTTATTTTATTGTAAAACATATCAATCCTTCAATTATACAAAATCTTAATGTTTACAAGCAAATACATGATTGGCTTGATAATAATAATCTTGTTTCTTTCTAATCATTACGTAAAATTTGAATTTTTTATCTTTATCAAAATTTTGTACCACCCTTCTTAGGTCACCTATTCAGCTATGAAACACACATTTATCATATTTCAATCTTTGTTGTTGGTCAGTAATAAAGAAAAAGAATATGTGTGTCATTAAGTAAGTTCTCTCTTGTTGGAAAGAGATAATTGCCCTCCAGATCACAGCTGTAATTTGCAATCAAAACAAATCAACTCCTGTAAAGAGGTATTCATTCAATGATTTAGAAGACAAAGCCAATGGAGATAATTATTTCAATTAAAAATGCTCCGCTAGCTTTAGAAAAAGAAAAGAAAATCTTTCAATTTGATAATTATTTTAACATCTAAACAGATTTTTAATGTATAAATTTTGTATCTGAAAATGTTTTGTTCTGTACAAGTATTATTTATGAATAAAAATGTTCACCATAAATAGCAATTTAGGATGTTCAGGTTACTTTCAAAGGAACTATTTAAGGTAGAGATTGATAGATTGTCAAAAAAAATCTAACCATTGAAATTTTCTGGATTTTATATATGTTTGTATTGAGACTTTGTTCTAAATCATATTAAAAATTCAAGGTAGGTCATCGGGCTAGTTTAAGAGAAATTTGATAATTTTAACATAGCCTTCATCATCCACTGAAGACCTAAAAAAGCATGGTAAAATAAAATAAGAAGAAGATATGAAAAGGGCTATAAAATTTTTTATTGATATATCAATTATTATTTGTCTTATATGAATTCAAACATCTGTCTATATGAATTAATATTTGACATCAATCTTAAAATTATCAAGCATTGTAAGAAAAGAACAGAATTACATTCACCAAGATGCATGGTCAAATTAGGTTAAAATATTGCCTATTCATTGCTCAAAGACTCACACTTCTGCTTCCACTGTGAAAAAATTACCCATCAAATTTCTTTTTTTATTGCATATTATAGTTAGTCAATAAGTATCTTAAATTTCAGGAAAAAATCATACTACATAATGGGGTTTAATTTCAACCTGGCACAAGTTTATTATCTTACACCCTACTCTACCCCTACCCCCTTCCTTTACAAAGGATGCACTTTTGAAGAATATGGTGATTAAGAGAGATTATCATCAAAATATTTCTCAGATAATGTGTAAATTCTTTGTAATATTCCTCTAAATTACACTTTATATCACAAAAGCAAATATTTATACATTTTTAGACAAATGTTGCCCTGGTTGACCTTTTTGCACTTACATTCAAAAAGATATGAACTTTTCTTTATTTCATTAAAATTGACTTTGATTTAATAAACATATGATTCTTGGATGAATTATCAATATCTTTTGACCCTTTCTGTACATAAATAAACTGGTCTTTTAATCTTCCTTTGACAACATTAGTATTAAATTCACTTTTCTTTAACATTTCCTTGTTCATTCCAAATATAAGAAAACTCAGTGAATATGAAGTTTTGTAAACAGAATCAATCCACAGTATGTTATCCTTGTTTTAAAGATATCCAAATAAAAACATGTGTTGTGTAGTTCCCTGCATGTTTAATGAAGACTGCGTGGCCAT